>NC_143197.1:14988750-15302500 GCF_051530095.1 Phoenix dactylifera
GAAGACTGGAAGAGAATCTGGATGGCTAGCCGCCTAAAATTTTTCGCTGACAAACCAAAACGAATCCACCATTCAGCTACAAAAGTATTGAAGAAAATTACATATAAAATAGTATTAAATTTTAATTATAAACATTACGTAATAGTTATAGTTGATATCTAATATACCTGAATTCATAGATTTCTTACTTAATATAGCTGTCGAGACATGTTATAATATGTTAAATTATTTACAAGTACATTAGTAGTTAATGAACAAGTATTTCAAATTTTCAATGCTTTTACTTACCTGCTAGATGCAACTTCCTATCCATCTAGTAATCCCACCTTTGCTCAATGATATCGATGTATTGTTGGACATGCTTCAAATTTGCCTCCTAATACGAACATTCGCACTCTCCATCATATGATACAGGAAACCCATCTATAGGAACCTCTCACTGTCCACAACTCAAAATACTCTATATAATGGCTTAATAGTCTTTACTATCTTGTTAGTCCGTAGCCAGAATATATACCTCATCACCAAGCTCTCTACATGGCTCCCCTCAATGTTGGCCCTTTCATATCTGCTCTCCTGCCACTTGGCACTAACAAACATCTAACGCTAGCATGTTTTCGTCTTAAGAAGGCTATCAAGTGTAATGTAATTAGTAGCAAGCCATGTGACAGATAGTCTCAAGATCTCTCCCCCCTTGTATCCATGTATTGTTATAAATAAACCTGATGATGGATTGGGCTATCTCTACTATTTGATGCATCCTATGAATCTTTCTAAGCTCTATCAACATGAGATCGATACAATATGCAGCACATGGAGTTCAGAAATATGTGGCTACTGCTCCATCAAGATCTTTCCAGTAGCCTTGTGTTATGGCTTGTTATCAGTGATGACCTACACGATGTTCTTCTCTCCTATCTTATCAATCATGTCCTCCACCAATGAAAGGATGTACATGGCGCATGCACCTGATCGGAAGCATTAATTGACTTCTAAAAGAAAGTCTTCAAATCATCGTATGTCAAGAAGATGATGCTCCGCCTGCTAGAATCGTTGCAACCATCACATATCACTATCAGTCCATATATGAGCTGCTTTCTCTAGTACAAGACAATCCACTTTTCTAGATCCTCTTTGTTATCAAGGAGATCACCATAGATGTCCTTCGATCCTAGAGGATCCACACCCAAACCAGCAGCTTGTACAGAGAAAATGGCTTACTAGTAGTACGTATTGCCTACCGCATTCACTTAGATGTGGCTGAAGTGGAACTAAGATGCAATAGATCACCACATGTCCTTTAGCATAGTGTCAATCCTCTGCTGCTTCGAATCCTTGCTGAGGAAGGCATGTGGATCTAGGTCACAGATAGTGTGACCATTGGCGGAATCTCTTTAGAGGATTTGTTTCTGTGGTTAAAGACCCTTGGCATATATGCAATACGGTCGTCGTCTCTGCTGTCTACCTTCCTAATTAAGAAAGTCCTCCTGAACTCTAAATCTGCCCTATCCATCCTAAATTCAGAGCTCGATTCATACTGTGAGGGCCCAAACCGAGCCCTATACCTAACCACCTCGTCCTGCTGGCACTAGTTATCTAGGCTACTTTGGATGGCAGTCTGAATCTGTGCACCTCGTCATCTAGAACGGAGGCATGCTCTGACTCTCTAAAGTGATAGAAAAGTGGCTTTGCTGCTCGACGATCCATCTCCGCCCTTTTCTAGGCAGCCCTCTCTTTCGTCGTTCTGAAATCAGCGAAGCACTTCTACATCAGTTACCGGATCTTCTGTGGACATTTTTGGTACATGGATACATCGAGATAACCACCGGCCATATGTTGTTTTAATCAAGTTATTCCTTCTTTTTTGAACTCTATGTTGCACCAATTGCACCTCCAATGGTGTCGATCCGAGAGCATCTCTACCCATGATCTTAACTAATGTCATTCTCTAGATCTTTCTCTCCTCGGTGGATCTATTCTTGCAGATTTATCGAGCACATGTTAGTTTATTTATTTAAAAATAGTAAAATTTTGCTGTGATGAAAAAATATGCTCTACTTCAGAAAATACTTCTTAACTATCCATACATAGCACTAATTTTTATTTTTATGTATTGATTATATATTTTAACAAATTTTCAATTAAAGATACTTTTAAATATCAAAAATTCAGAAAAATATATTTTCTACTTCAGAAACTACTTCTGAATCATCTATACATAGTCCTAATTTTTTACTTTTTGTATTAATTATATATTTTTAATATTTATTAAAAAAATAATTTTTAAATATAAAAAATTAGTAAATTAAATTTGAATTTAGATCCATATACCACCCTACCAAGGATGCTACAAATATTTTTCTCAGAGTATAGCCATGCATGGAAGATTACTTATTTCTCAATTTTATTCAAATTTGAGTTTAGACCACTGTGCTCAAGATCGCACCCAAACTTGAACAAATTGACACCAAATTTAGGCCGAGAGTAGATTGCATACCCCTAAACAAGTTTCTGATTTTACAGTTATTTATTGACTATTATTTATTTTTTAAAATATATATATTTAAATTTAAAAATTATAGATTTAATGAAAATTAAAGATTTTAGTGTCATTGGGTAAATCATCCATAAATCTACAACTTATAATGATATTATGCCAAAATCAAAAAGTTTGGCATGACGTCCCCTAATATTTAAATTTTATTGTCGATTTTTGGCCTAAAAAAGAAAAAAGAAAGAAAGAAATAGAGAGGGGGAGAGGAAGAATATCTTGATTTGGGATCCTGAGCCTTTTCACGCATGTCACGCATTTAACATAAGTGGGGGTGAATCGACCCTGTACCAGTCCAAATCGGGCAATTCACACCAGTTTAGAGCCTTTTACCATTTTATAAGGAAAATCATGCCAGTTCTACCCCAGTTGAGTTCAGCATGCTCCGAATCAGGGAACCATGCCGGTTCTGCCCCAGTTCAGCTCAGCATGCCCCAAATTGGGGGGTTCAGGGCAACACGGTGAACAAGGACATGAATTCTATTATTTCTATCACTGTTGGTTGCTATGTAGAAACAAGTCCTCCAAGACAAGAAGTTTATTTAAATTAATTCTTTAACAATAAACTTAACATGGGAGCAACATAGTTAAGATCTAGATTTTTTAACTAAATGTGTTGATTAGGAGTCTTTTATGAAATTTTATGTTTTCAAATACAAGAGGATTCTAAATTGATTGTGAAGTCCTTAAAGGGCTCAATGAAGAAATTCTTCAGGCTAACCAAGCCTCTTGAAAGGGGTACCATGCCAGCTGTTTTCAGTAGTGTCAGGACATATTGTTTTGAAAAAATTTGTGGATTGTTTTCCTCTCTTTTCCCTTCTCCCTGAATCTTTATTATTCCTCTGTTTTTATCAATGTTTCTTCTTTATCCTCTTTCTATGATTGCTTCTTTTTCTCCATATCTATTTCCACCCTCTGCTGTGATGAAACTTTGCAATGTCAAGGAAAATATTGCAGTGTTTAACATATCTGTAACCAGATCTGGAGAAGCTTCGACACTTCTTACTAGAAAAGTTCAGGGATCTGACATAAAGCTATCTGAGATTTCAGCTGAGTGGAAAGATCACATATGCGGAGGAGGAGGGGGGGAGGGAGGGGGAGTGTGTGTGTGTGTGTGTGTGTGTGTGTGTGAGAGAGAGAGAGAGAGAGTGAGAGATCAACCCTCTATCTCAATGGTTGTAGCCTCCTCCAATCCTAGGATACATCAATGACCCACCATACTTTATGGATGCTTATTCACATATACGTAGAAAATGAATATTTATTCATTACCACTATCCTATTTTCTCAAGATTTTCCATATCAGCATATCCATCCATACCATGTTGTATCCATATCCCATATCAATGTCAATGCTTCATAGATGCATGTGCAATCAATATGTTCTCGTTACACTTCTTTTTTCTTTGAGAAGGCAAAATCACTGAAATAAAACCAAAAGAAGACAAAATAGCACAAAAACATACAGTATACTCTAGCATTTAAAATATTGGAAAGCACTGCTAAGTTGTTTATGTTGATAAGTAATATAGTCTCGTATTATCAAAAATTGGTCTGAGAGGTAATGGATGCATGGTCATCCATTAGATATGACAGTGTCAAATGCTTAGATACCTCTGTATTCTTTAATGATGCAAGTGCAACACAAGCTCTTGAAAGTAGAAAGTCTCCTGCCAGCACAGATAGCTGCATTACAAAGATAGTCACAATGTTAGCTTCACACTTTGAAAGCTCTCAAAATTTGTCCATGCATGTGCCCACGTGTTGAGTAGCAAAGCAGGTTTGAGTTAACGGGTTGTGTTATTAAAACCCACTGTTAGGATTTCAAAGAGTTTGATGCTTTGTTCTAGTGTCTGAAAATGATAACTCTTACCAGTTTTCAGGAAACATTATTCAAATCTCACATTTGATTCCTATAAAATAATAAATGTTTAATATATATGCATCGACATTTAAGGAAATACCTTATTCCCCATTACAGAATTTAATGAACCAATACCACGCCTCGTGTCAGCATCATCCAAGACATCATCATGAAGAAGGCTTGCTACCTAGTATAAGTAAAGAGCAGCATGTTAACAGAAGGTGGAAGAATTTAGGCATGACAATCAGAATTAACTAATGATAGAAGAGTAAAGACAAATTTTAAATTCAGAGGGCTAACATGAATCATTTCAGTTATCTCTGCAATACACTGCTGCCTTGTACGCAACTCTTTTGGTAAGCCACCAAACACGCCATCAGCTGCTGATTGAGGTATGGGCATATTCAGAGCTGATGCCATCAGCAACAAGACCTGCAATGCCAGTGAAACATAATTACAATTTACAACCAAAGAAAAGAAATCAAATGGGGAGAAAATTAACATGGATTGGACAGTCATTTTTGTATATAAATGCAGCAAACATCATGCTCATATAAATATTACAAAAAATGTTACCGAGCCATGTGACATAGGTGTCCCACGTCCAAGTGTCCATAAGAATTGGACATGTGGGAAACTTTTGAAAAAAAATCAGATACAGGGAAAACATATAGATACAGGGAAAACATAAGAATTGCTAAATATATAGATGTATCTGTAAATATGTGCATGTTGTATCAGGAATAACCTGTGGGGCTAGTTGCATTTGAATTTGACAGAATTAGCAAAACCTTTACTAAATGTTCTATTAGCAAAACCTTTACTAAGTGTTCTATTAGACTTGAAAACTTTGAGGTATAAGCGCCAAAAGTTGTACGTGACAGTGATGATATCATGGTTTTTGACTTCAAGTTCAACCAGCGTCAGCAAGTGCTCAGATGACCAAGGGTCCGAACGCTTCAAAAGTCCCAAATCCTAGAGTGTCCAAGTAACAATGATTCCAAATATATATATATATATATATATATATATATATATATATATATATATGATACATGATATAGATGACAAAAAAAAATAAAAAACAAGTTACCATATATTAGACAACACAAAAAATATTCACAAATAAAACATTAAAAAGTGACACGGTTGGGCTGCCACAAGTAGAAAGCAGTTAATAAGCATCGTTTTTGAATTATGTTGATTTCAGCTCTTACCGTAGGACGGAATCTTTTCCCTTCAACTCCCATCTTGAAAAAGTATTCAGCAGCTGATGCCAGCTTGGGAACCTGAAGAATATATGTTTATCAAATCTAATATCAAAAATATTCTGAGAAGTGCCATATTATAAAATATAGAGGTGGTAGAACAGTTCAAACCAAATATATATGAAGATCACGCACCTCAGCAACCACCATTGCACGCAATCTGTTTGCAAGAATTGATAATTCATCAGCAACCAGGGAAAAGGGATCCAGTGGTTCCTGAGAATATTCAAGTTGTAAACATGAGAGAGGAATCATTATTCAGTGCTCGTTATCATATTAAAGTTAATTTTATTTAACTCCCTTCTTCCACAACAACCTTCGATGTTGGAATATGAAGCAGAAAAATTCCAAGTACATAATTTCTTAACTAGAGACGTATATCTAACAGCATTTCTTCTATTGTTGTTTCTCATCCTTACAAGATTTTCTCTTGATTATGGCAAATGCAGTTTGATGCATGTTCACTGGAAAAACGGTACTAATGTTTTAGGGCAAAAAATTATAATGACTGTGTTTTGGGTCTAAGTGATGCGAGCTAGAAACAGCACCATTAAGAAAAAGGGTATGATACAGACGAAGGATGCTGAAAGATGGTGTTGGAAAATAAGAAGCCTTGGATGGAAATAGATTAATGTCAAGAAATAGCGATAATCAATAAAATAGGATTGGCAGAGCTGATAACAAAAAGACATTGTCATGTTTTCCAGTTGAATTTTTCATGTTATATAAGTCTTACATTACATAGGATCAGTCATGAAGTAACCAAGTAAAGGAGAATCTACCTCAGCTGCAGAACTCCTGTCCTGATGAATCTGATATCTTATGTCATGTAGACCACGTGAGCCCCAAAGAAAAGCTTCTCTGCAACCCAATACCTACTAATCCACAGAAAAGGGCATATGATAATCAAACCATAATCAGTATATATTACCAACTGCCACCCAGGTTAAATATCGTTTGCAGAATCTGTGCATCAGACTACATGTCATCAAGTGCTTAATGTAGCTGATAGTCAGATGCAGAATTAAATCACATATGACAAGAAATACACATAGAGAGCCAAGAATATGTGGATTATACAAGAATGTATGACTGCTGAATCCCATAACCCACATAATGCAGCAGAAAATGAAAGATCTTCTACATTAATGAAGCCATGGTTCATCCAAAACAAAATGCATGGATATTTTCAAGCTACATCCAAAGCAGGGGACCATAACAGTTACTTCCTTATTTCAGCATATTTCAGTAAAACCAGCCGCTTAGATTTTAGAATGAATGAAGGTTGGCTCTGTTGGAAGTTTAGTTCTAGAACAAGCCAGTTTCTGTTTATAACAGGCCAAAACTGGGTTGCTTCTGGCTTGCTGAGTGTATCCAGTACAAAGATAGGTTGTTGCTTGCAATCTTACTTCAAGAACACTCACTCTGACTGGCCTCTGGAGGCATTTTGATTTGTGTCACCATGTTTGGTTTAGCTTCAGCTAAGTATGCTGCTTGTTGTTTGCTCACTGCTCTTTATATGTTTGGTGTTTTGCTTATTTAAGGGATTATTTATTCAATGCATGTAATTGCTGTTTGACCACTTTTGCTATTGCATAGGTGTGAGGGATTGAAGGCTTTGCATGTGGAGTATAAGAATTGAGGGACATTTTCTTTCTTTCCCATTCCTTCTGCTGAGTGCTCAATCATAAGTTCTTGGCCTTGTGATCAAACACCTTTACTGCCAGTCTCAGGCCTGGATGGAAAAGGTGGAGGATTGTATTGGGCTGAAATCCAGTCACAATAAGCATGTCAAAGTATGCAATGAATGGTAAGTTGAGAGCACATGAGAGTTCATAAAGCCAAATCCACATAGTCGAGACCAGGCTTGATGGTTATAATAATGGTGTCTAGTTGAGTTTTAAGGAGTCAATGAAATTGCTTTTAGCATTGAAGAAAAAGAAAGCATGGTTTTCTCCTTTAAGTTTGCATATTCTAACTTGACATATTGCACCAATAAAGGGCTTTTGAATTGATATTGTTTTGAGTAGAAGACAAAAGGTTGGTAATTAAGATTGATAGAAATATTAGGAACCATAAGACTGATGAACTTGTTACCTAGCTCGACTTTCTTCGAAGCTGTTACCTTGATCCTTTTACATAGAATCATGGATCATAATCCTCATTGTCCCAGTCTAATAGTAGAAACTACATATTGTACTAGCCAGGTGCCAATGTTACAAGCCTAGATGTCCCGAGCATGGCTGAATCATGCAAACTGCGTCAGTTCAGGGAAGACCAGACCCAAACCAGTTCCCACTTAATGTCAATCATGAATCCTTTTGAAGGCCTTTTTTCCAATGTGTATTCCACCATTTGGATGTGGGAACGCCCAAGGAGAGATGGTGAAGAGGTGAGAATAACCAGGATGAGTAGAGCATTGGTAGAAACCCAAATTGTATTTCAATTGTTAAAGCAGACACATAGATCTTCAATGTAGTTTTAATTACAAGGTAGGATAAGCTATGCAATAAATAGCAATAAAAGAAAAACTAGGAAGCCCAGTTACTTCCAATTACATGCCATATTTGTATCGAATACTAATTTGATACCTATACTTGTTGGAAACTTCTTGGACATATGTCCAATACTTGTGTGAAATTCTCTTTTATCAAAATTAAAAAAAATATTCTGGATGCTTCTTGGATGCACTTGAGATACTTCTGAATACTTCCAAAAAATGAGGGGGCGGGCTTTTGCTTCTTTTTTTGTGTTAACGATTTAATAATGAATGGTTTTAGAGTCCATGATGTTAATATTAAAACATGAAGTATAGAAATGGATCTATGGATTTGAATGATGACCAAATGATGAGCCTGTAAAAATTGATGCTGCTGCATAAGTATGGACTACATACTTTTGACAGCATATTATGCTTCATCGATCTTTTTTGCATATATATATATATGTACATATATATGTACATATATATATATATATGCGTGCATATTTACCCATGAAACTATGTATACAATGCATACATATTAATTCACATATCCTAGCCACATCTTTTTCCTACTTTTCAAGATTTGTCATATCAGTGTATCTATATTCTGTTGCATCCATATCTCCATGCTTCCTAGAAGAAAAACTTAGGCAAATAATGAACAGACAACTAGGGCATTTTTGGGCTCTTAGATGCCTGAACGTGTTGTTTGTCAGATAAACTGCACATGGTCAAAGCCTAAGATGAGTAGAGCAATAGGAATGGAAGAGCATTGATCGGGGGAATCATTGATGGCTTAGAGCACATAATTTCTGAAATGTAATGCTACTGAATTTGGTTAGAAAGGTGATTTCCAATATTTCTTTTAGGGGTTGTGTGCTCCAAAGTTTCCCTGATCTGCTAATTTCTTCTCTCCAAATGGCTAACTTGTTCTCATCATTAACTAAATAAGGTATGGCATGAATTTTTTGGCCATCCAAACAGTCCATTAAATCAATATAATTACCACTTTCTCAAAAATATACCATTAAAATAAAAATGCATAAAAAAGACGACACAATTTTGGAGGCCAAGATATGTTTTACCGATGGCACAACAATTGTACCATAGTGTACTAGTCGATATCCATTATTGATACAAAGTACCATACTGGCCAGCCATACCTCAATATTTGACTTCTAGTATAGAAACAAAAATCTTGTTGACGGAATGGTAAGGTAATTTCACTATACCATTGATTTACAATTTCCTCATAGATTGTGTCATGATTCAAGCTTAAGAAGATTATTTGGAGACCTAAGAACATATTTGATGAATCAAATGTTGGAGTTGGAGGTGATTTTTGGTGGGATTCTAACCAATAATAGCCTTCAAAGACGAAACATAAGATAAATGCTACTGCAAGTCAGCCATTGTTTTCCAATTCAGGTTTGTCCATACCATACAAGCTATGCCATACTTTTCATATACCTAGTTTAAATGTTGCTTGCTAAGTTGATAGGACTTGGATCATCTTTTGGGAAAACTTATCTTTATATTTTATGAATTGTCTATGTTTTTCTTGTTTGTTTTCCATATCATGCAGACACAATGATTGGCTACAAAAGGGGGATTTACAAGGGTTTGATTGGGTTGTATTTAGGCAGCAGAATGCCATATATGAAATCATTTTCTTTTGTCTTCTTCTTCCCTAATTGTGTCAATTCATTCCAAGTGCAAACTCTAGCATGGTGGATCACTCAGTGATTGCTGAGCTTAAATCTCATAACCAGGAAGTTTGCTATTCATATTACCTTCCAGCCCTTCAAGCTTTATGGCAAACCCCTCTCTTGTCCAAAGATGACATAGCTAAGAATTCAGGACCAACTTAATGGATTAGCATTAGATATACCACTTGACTGCAAAACTTTCTCAAACTCAACAGGCCATGCCTAGATCATCCCCAAGTCAGAAGGTTGGAATAAGGTTGATTTATCAAACATTGATGGATCGCACCTAAACATAGCTCAACATTGATGCAATAACACTTGATGGTTAAAATTCATTTGAAAAATGAAATGAGGCTTATGATAAAAGATAGAGAATCAGGCTTGCTCCTAGTTTCTTCACTATAACTGTCCTCCAAGCTGACATTAAATCAATATTATATCATGAGGATTGAAGTCATATGACCAATGAGCTGCATTCAGTATATTATCATAAAGTTTTTTAAATATATTTAAAAACATATGAGAATGGAATAAGAGATTGTCTAATTATCAGAAACCAAATTCATCATCCATGAATTCAGAAGATCAAGGATTCAAACTAATATAAAGCATTCCTGCTCAGCATACAGAAAGTATAAGAAGACAATGAGATAACCAATATACGCAGAATACAAATTCCTATCAGAAATACTTATTCCCAAAATTTTAGTATGCATTGAGCAATATGTCTATGCATCTACATTTGAAAGTCTACTATGCATATAGACATACATCCACAGGTGACCTCAATGCTACACAAACAATAAGCACGACTTTTGGCAATTTTTGAGGGAGGAAAGCAGCAACTTGAGACCTCAGGATTTGTTGAAAAAAATTAATATAGGTAATCTATTTTATTTTGGAAAAAGAAACCTGTGACGTATAAAATGGTTTATCCAGACAATTCTCATTTAGAAGATTTGAAGACCTTAGTATCGGAATGCCGCTTTCAGTTCTCAGAGTTGCATAGGTCATGGATTCCAAACCCTACCAAGCCAGGAAAACTGCACCCTATAACACCATGCAAGAAGGACCTCAAATGGAAGCCATTTCCTCACTCCTCAATATAGCCTGAGAGGACGTCTTTCTGACCAACTCTCATGGCTTTAGGAAGGGGAGAGGACCCATTACCTTCTTCGCGCATGTTGATAGTTGGGGTACAGTAGATGGATTTATCAAAGCAGACATCGTCGGTAAACATGTCAACTTAACAAACATGAAGTTAAGCATCCACATGATTAAGTAAACATCAATGCATCCTAGTGGCTTGCACTCACGACCAAGAAGATGCAACATGAGAGACTTGTCAAGAAATTTCTATTCAAAAACTGTGAGGACCCGCTATAACAAAAGCTTGAGAACAAGAAACAAAACTCCATAGAAATATGGGAAAATAGCAATATAGTCCGGTACCTAGCCATTCTACCACCGGCCGACCGGACCAACATTGGTATTCAGTACAAAAACACTAAAAAAAGGAGAAAAATCGCACCTTTGAGCGAATCTCGGAAGGATTTCTACTCAAAATGTGTCCACAGCAAGCCGTGGAGAAGAATCTCTCAGAACTGCAGCCGTGGAATCCGGCTCTCGAGCGGCTCAAACTCCTCAAAGCCCATCTCAGGTACATCCTCCACGAACGGACAAGCTAGAGAAATCGAACTAAAATGGAGAGAGAAGGGAAATCAAGGAGAAATCGGAAGGAAAACGGGAGAAAAGACCGATTTTTTTCTTCCTCCGCGAGCGTTGATTTTTCTAATCGCGTTTTACCACCTCCCTCTCTCTGCGTTATTTATTATTTGGCGCGTGAAGGGGAAGAAGGGTTTCTTGGTAGGGTACGATTTCACCGCAGAGATGCTTGGGGATGTCGAATTCGTTACCGGAGCCGCCGCCTAGTCGGATTGACTAAGAGGTGAGATGAAAGGAAACCACGTGTCCGTTCTCGGAGCCACTCTCTTAGAAAAAACACGTGACATTTTTGTTTTTTTTTAAATCACCCCTCGTACCAATTCAGAATTCAAATTTGCAGGGTTTCTTTTATCTCTCTATATACCTTTTAAACGGTTGGAAATAGCTCATACAAAATCAAGGATGCCATGTTACAAAGAATCATAAATTTTATTAAAAAATAATTTTTGAATCTCTTTTCTATTATACGTGTTAGAGAGCAAGTTCTACGCTCTTCAGAATTTAGAAAAAAATAAAAAAAAATATAAAAAAAATTGAGCATGCTATGTCATGAATTTTAATTAGACCCTTCTTCCATAATCCAATCATGAAAAATATCTTTTCTAGAATTAATTAAAATAAAAAAATTTTGATTAAGTTTTACTTATTGAAAGCTTTTTTTATTAGAACTTAGCTTCTATAATCAAAAAGGATCGTGGATCAAAATACATAAAAATAAACTTTTGAACATAGGAGTACTTTTTGAACTGCTAGGAGAGAAAGATATATTCTCTGCAATATTCAAGAAAAATACTAGAAAATCGTAGAAAAATAAAGCATGTGTTTGGACCACATACTAACCCATAATGAAAGCCTAAAGACTCATTGGATGATAGTCATGTGATATAGTAAAAGACTATATTACAATGAGAAACTTGCCTCAATAATGAAACTTAGTTGAAAGGAAGTTTGTGGAGCAAACATGGGATCTGTTTATGGGTCAAACAGAGATCGAACAAAATAGTGAACATGACCAGAAGTAAGTCAATCGACTACCATAGGGTATCATGCAGGATTGACCAAGCTACATCTAAAAGAAATTAATTAAAGCAGGCCAAGTTACAGTCCAATTATAAATATGGCCTATTTAGATGAAGACCAATTAAATCTTGTATTTTGCATGGTTTAAGCCATCAGCTAAGTATGAGATATAGATGTTCGGACAAAATGTGGGGCGGTTATTGAAATCACAAAATGTGAAAGGTGGGGTAAACGGATAAAGCAGACTAGAGTAATTGTCAAAAAAAAGTGATGGAGTAGTAAGAGCCAGTATAGATAGGTGTCAACACTAGAAGAAGACATTAGTCCAAGAGTTAAAAGAAAAAGGTGTATAAGTATAAAAATGTAATCCTGGGACAGCCTTTTGGAGTCCTCGATCAAATTAAATACTAGTTTCTTTTATCAATTTATCTAGCTTATCTTCTAGTTATATTTAGCACTTTTTAGTTTATATATTTGTAGTTCGATCGTAGCCCATATCTCGTAGTTCCTGGTCACTGCTCTCTTTCTTGAGACGACAACAAACCAGTAGCTAAAGTCCTTGAAAGTTAAGATAGTATGACCCGCTACCATTTATTCCTTTTGAGTTCGGATATTGATGGCACGCCTATGTATCTATCCAAACACCAGCCATCAACTTGTTCTCCTTCTAGGGGTGGCAATGTTAAACTGCTTAACTTGATTCAATCCATTCCAAGTTGGGTTACATTTCCTGTTTAATAAAATGATCAGGTTTAAGTCTAAATTTTTGATCCTTTTAATAAATAGGTCAACTTCAGGTTAACATATCTTTTATCTATCTTGTATGCAACCCTACTTGTATCTGGTTCAACCCAACCTAATTACCATCCCTATCTCCTTCCTATCTCTATCCTGAAGAGAAGGAAGCCAAAATTAATTTGTTTTCAGCTGCTCCACCGCTAAGCCATTACCCATCTCCATTTCTCTTCCCCCTCAACTCCCTGCCTACCTTTGCTGCCCTCCTCGACCCTAAGCCCACTTAGCAATGGCTCGTCAATGCCATTTACTTCATCCTCATCTCCCCTCCCCTCAACATGGCACTGCCACTGTTGGAAACCCTAGTGGTCGCATGCATATATTTTTAAAAATTTTACAGTGAAAGCATTAATTAAACTATTTAATTTCTATGCATGCTAGAGATCATATCTCTACAACAAAAATAGATCCAGAACTTTAAACAATTATCATAAACAAGTAGGCATGATTCTATGTCTAACATGTAGTCATGCAGAATTTCAGCAACCTAGTTAATTTCTAATTTTAATTTTTAATGAGATCAGATCTCATACCTTTTTGCTTTGAAAACTTTGATGATGCCTTGATCACCTTGTATAGCCGCACACGTGTCCGGCCTCTACGGATAGTCTACGCGAAGCTCTAGGAAGATCCACAACTGCATGAGTGCTAGCTCGTGCAGAGGTGCTGCAGTGGCTGAACTTTTCTCCCTCGAAGCACTCAACTTTTGATTCTTCTTCGAGAGGATGAAGGATGGAGATGAAGGAGAAGAAGGAGGAGAGAAGGTGGCTGGCTCTCAAATTTTTTTTTCAAAATTTAGAACCCTTTCTAAAGACCATCTCAACAAATCCTAAGTGTGGGGGTCCTTTTATAGCCAAAAGACCCCCAACGCCTCACACCTCTTTTGGCCAACGAATTTGGCTGATAAAATTTCCAAAAAATTATGGTGAATCGGCAGCTAAGAGATGAACAAATTCTCTTTAATCTTGTGCCAAGAATCCCTAAAAATCAGAAGGTTATTGCGCCCCAAACTTCAGCTGCACGCCACCCAGCTTGATGCGTCATGCAGTCCCTACAAATTAGGGATTTGATTCCTATCTTTTTAGGAAGATTTGAGGTGCCATATTTTTCTAGAAAATAGCCCCACGCCTCCTCTTTCCTCATGCCAAAAATTGGCCAAAAATAAAGAGGATAGGCACCACTACTTTTAGGGATAAGGATGAGGTATCTTTCTTCTCCAAGAAAGAAAGCTAGGGTCCTAAATTTTAGGAATTCTTCTCCATAATAAATTCTGATTATTTGAACTCTTAATCCTCATCAAATAAGGACTCTTAATTAACTTGAGTCAATCCCAATCCAATTGGGTCAAGTTCGATCAATTAGGTTATGCCCAATCGGCTCGGGTCGAATCCGATCGAATTAGGTCAAACCCTAATTTAGCCCAAATTGAATCTAATTCAATTTGGCTTAATTAAAGTCCAATAATTTAATCAAATTGAATTTATTAGTAATCCAATTACTAATTAACCCTTCAATAATTCAATAATTATTTTAATGCAACTTTTGCTTAGGATAATTTGTCAATCGAATTGACCAAATTATCCCTGAATGATTTTTAATCATCAATCAGCCATTTGATCAACCTAGAAACTTCTATGCGTATGACCCCATAGGTTCGAACCTAAGCCGGTAGCACAAGAACAACTTCTTGTACTAATCGAAATGACTATCTAGCAATGGTACCCGACGTCCGGATAGGCCGAATGATTGCAAAGCAACATTCAAGAACCCTTGGACTATGGTTACCGTATAATTTATCCCTATGACTCCAAAATGCCAAGATGACTTCAGAGTTCTGTCAACTCTGTAATAAGTGCATCCATGATGTGATTCAATTTTAGAAATCTTGTGACTCCTCACAAGGATTACCATGGCCAAGATTTTGCTAAATTGAACACAAGGCATTATCTCTTGTTTCCAGAAGGGGTCAATTTCATCTTGACTCATAACTGACTACGCAAGTACTTGACTGTACCCAGTGACCTTCCGTCACTGAATTAGAAATTCAGATAGTCTGGTACCAAAGTACAGTGAGTTGATTGCTAGTCACAGGTTGCGGTCTCAGGTCAGAGGGCCAAACTTATACTCATATCCACTCGGAACATCTCTTGACAGTAGAGCATTCCGGAATTGGTCACGTTCAGTGAAATGTACTCCTACACTTTATCTGTGTGACATATCAGTATCTCCACACTCCTTGGTTAAAAGGACAACCAACGTATATGTCACACAACGACCTAATCTCGATAATGCTGTCGTCCTAGTAATAGCATATCATTTGATCGCGAACAGTTTTAAGGACTTGAAGATAAATCCTCCTTTATCATAAAACAAGTCCTAAGGACTTCATCATATAAAAGTTTATTTGAAGATGTATAATGAAATGATGAATAATGCCAAATAACACTTTATTAATTTGTCAATTCATTTACAAAATTCAATCATCAACATGCTGACGATTGACATTTAGGATACAATTCCCAACAGCCACCACCACCCTCCCCCCCAACCAATGTCCACGGTCAAGGTGTCACCGCCAAGTCCCGATTTCCTTTTCGACGTTCTCTGGCAGCGACAATGGTGCATACCCCATCACTGGTGAAAGCGAAGGTGGTGGAGCAATACACAGTATAGGAGGAATAGGTTCAGGCATAGGGTGTGGTGGACTCAATGAGGTACCAAGTGGCATATAATAGCATAGGGTATGCAATTTACTACACAAGTGCAATATCCACAAATTAGATGGTCACGAGAATGGCCCTTCTCTTGAAGGTGAAGCTGGTGAAGTCGTCATCAACTTCTTAAGTGAGTCAACCAAAGCCCAATAGAAGAATATATTGATGATACTATCCTTTTTTTCCGTTAATTTTTCTATGTACTTAGATTTTCATTGTTGATTTAGTTCCATGCACTTATTTGGGTGGTTTGTCTAATGAAATAGAGATGTTTGAAATGTTGTAGGTATTGAAAATTGTATCCTAAAAGTCAATCGTCAGCCTGTTGATGATTGAATTTGTATATGAATTGATTAATTAATAAAATATTATTTGCCATTATTCATCATTTTATTTATACATCTTCAAATGAACTCTTGTTTTGAGATGAAGTCCTTAAGACTCCTTTATGATAAAGGAGGATTTATCAACGAGTCCTTAAAATAGTTCGCGACCAAATGATGTGTTGTTACTAGGACAACAGCATTATCAAGATTAGGTCATTGTGTGCCATATACGTTGGTTGTCCTCTTAACCAACGAGTGTGGAGACACTGATATGTCACACAGGTAAAGTATAGGAGTACACTTCACTAAACGTGACCATTCCGGAATGCTCTGCTGTCAAGAGATGTTCCAAGTGGATATGGGTATATATGTCCCTCAAACCTGAGATCACCATGGTGATTAGCAAGCAACTCACTGTACTTTGGTACCGGACCAGTTGAATTTCTAATTCAGGGACGGAAGGTCACTGAGTGCAGTCAAGTACTTGCAAAGTCGGTGTGTGAGTCAAGATGGAATTGACCCCTCCTGATGACAGAAGATAATGCCCTTGTGTTCAATTTAGCAAAATATTGGCCAGGATAATTCTTGTGAGGAGTCACGAAATTTCTAAGGTTGAATCACATTTTTGGATGTACTGATTAACGAGTTGATAGAACTCTGAAGTCATCCTAGGCATTTGGTGTCATAGGGATGAATTATACGGTAACCATAGTTCAAGAGTTCCAGAATATTGCTTTGCAACTATTCGGCCTATCCGGACGTCGGGTACCATTGCTAGATGGTCACTTCGATTAGTACAGAAAGTCGTTCTTTTGCTACCGGCTTAGGTTCGAACCTATGGGGTCATACGCATAGAAGTTACTAGGTTGATCAAATAGCTAATCGACGATTAAGAATCGTCCAGGAGTACATCGGTCAACTCGATTGACAAATTATTCTAAGCAAAAGTTGCAGTAAAATAATTATTGAATTATTGAAGGATTAATTAGCAATTAGATTATTAATGAACTCAATTAATTGAATAATTGAGCTTAGGTTAAGCCAAATTGAATAAAATTCAATTTGGGCTACATCAAGGTTTGACCTAATTGGATTGGGTTCGATCCGAGTTGATAGGCTCGACCCAATTAATCGGACTTGATCTAATTGGATTAGGCTTGACCCAAGCCTATTAAAAGTCCTTATTTGATAAAGATTCTAAGCTTAAAAATTTAGAAATTGATAAGAAGAAGAATCCCTAAATTTTAGGTACCTAGCTTTCTTTCTTGGAGAAGAAAGACACCTCATCCTTATCCCTATAAGCAATGGTGCCTATCCTCTTTATTTTTAGCCAATTTGTGGCGTGAGGAAAGAGGAGGCGTGGGGCTTTTTCTTCCTAAAAAGAAAAGAATCAAATCCCTAATTTGTAGGGATTGCATGGCGCATCAAGCAGGGTGGCATGCGGCTGAAGTTTGGGGCGCAATAACTTCCTAATTTTTAGGTATTCATGGCACAAGATTAGAAGAGAATTTGTTCAACTCTTAGCTGCTGATTCATCAGAATTTTTTGGGAATTTTATCAGCCAAATTCGTTGGCCAAAAGAGGTGTGCGGCGTGGGGGGTCTTTTGGCTATAAAAAGACCCCCATGCCTAGGGTTTGTAGGAGATGGTCTTTAGAAAGGGTTCTAAATTCTGAAAAAATCCTGAGAGCCGGCCACCTTCTCTCCTCCTTCTTCTCCTTCATCTCCATCCTTCATCCTCTCCAAGAAGAATCAAAAGTTGAGTGTTTCGAGGAAGAAAATTTCAGCCACTGCAGCACCTCTGCACGAGCTAGCACTCCTGCAGTTGTGGATCTTCCTAGAGCTTTGCGTGGACTATCCGTAGAGGTCGGATGCATATGCGGATACACAAGGTGATCAAAGCATCATCAAAGTTCTCAAAGCAAAAATATATGAGATCTGATCTCATTAATAATTAGGATTAGAAATCAACTAGGTTGCTGAAATTCTGCATGACTACATGTTAGACATAGAATCATGCATACTTGTTTAGGATAAATGTTTAAAGTCCTGGATCCATTTTTGTTGTAGAGATATGATCTCTAGCATGCATAGGAATTAAATAGTTTAATTCATGCTTCCACTGTAAAATCTTTAAAAATACATGCATGCGACCACTAGGGTTTCCAACAGTAGGTATAAATTAGATGAAAATAAGAAGCATCTGAAGTCTGAAAATAGATTGCTATATTTGCAGATGGAGCTTGGTGTACTTGATGTTTTTGTAAACTTAAGGCCATATGTTCTATTGCCATAGGTGCTATGTGAGCTTAATATATATTTAACTTTATTATATTCTTATTAATGTGGGATATCAACCCTTTTTTTATTGTTTCCATATATTTATATAAAGGAACATAAAAGAAATAATTTGAAACATATATTGGAACTACATAGATCAGATTTAGCATTTTTGTATTTTTTTAGTTACCATGTTTCTTGAATGTTTTTCTTAGTGGAATATTGGAAAGCTCCGCTTAGAGTTCAACATAGAGCCACCCTCATTCACCACAATGAACAAGTCATTGTGAGTTATTCACATTGGATTTGGTTGGAGCCCTTCCCTTTCACTTTGTGCAAATAAAGACTAAAGAGGGATATTAGGATAACAAAGTTGTTGAAGCATTACTGGAGGTTTGTTGCCATTCTCAAGGCCTTCATGGGATTAATTTTACATTTTTAATTTTTTGATATTTTGGGAGGTTATCTTTATGTTTTATTATTTTATGGTTTTGGTCCTGGTTATCTTATTCCTAAGTCTGTTGGATAGGCAAAGGAAGGGAGGAATGAATTTTTTTTTTCAAAATGGAAGTTCTCTAAGTATAGGATCAAGAGGACACTCGAGGAGAGAAACCTCAAGATGGTGAAATACACAAGTCCATCACCGCAAAGATCCTTGACTAAAATGAAGGAACTGACATCATGGAAATCATGTTAGCCATTAATTGAAGCTTCCAGAAATATTTGAATATGGTTTAACAGCTTGATTTTGGCACGGGTAGCTCACTATTGAGCGGCTTAGCTACTTCCTTCATCCGAGCCAAACAAAATAGGTCGGGCTCGGAAGTGGAGGGCAAGGATATAGCTTGGATTCATCATCCACCAAAATCTCATCTGGCTTGTGGAATCAATAGCGAATCAAATCTCCAAACAATCAGTTCAATATTAGTGGAATCAGTTATAGCTCGGAGTAATCTTATCATACTAAAAAAGGAAGGCTATAGCTGCCCAGATTGGTGGATAAGAAAAGAGCTTAGCTACTTGTTCAAGGATCGTGTGATCCGAATCATGTAGGTTAGCACCCTCCTTTCTATATATATATTGTGCATGGGGATCCCCAGGTATGAGAAATCTTTCCGCTATGCTCCTACTCTATCATTTATCTCAGATCTCTCTTGTTTCCTCTCAAAACTTTGCCTAACTTAAGCATCAGAAAGTTTCTCGTCGAACATGTTTCGACAATCCCCTGATGATATTCTTTTGGTTACAGATTGAAGCTTGTATGGTGTAGTTCATCTCCAACCAAGCCAAACAGAACTACACCCTTCATTAGCTCGTCAGTTCCATCAAGTTGGGTTATGAGTAGCAACAACTATAAGGCTTGCTAGATTAAATGATAGTGGAAAAAAATCACTCTTTTACTGGCTGGTACTGCTTGATATCCTCAGCCTTGTTAGAACTTAGAAATACTTCATGGGAATATAATCTCTCCATGGTTGAGTTCTTTTTGTTCTCTTTTTGCCATCTAGTGATTGTTGGAAATTGTGTCCCAAAGCCAATTTTTTGTTAATTGTAAGAAATTGGAGTTTGTATATGTTTTATTAAAATGAATAAAATTTATTTTGGCATTTTTTCATTTATTACAAGTGTTTCATCTTCAATTTGAACTCCTGTGTATTGTGATAAAGTTCTTAGGACTAATTTAGTGGATAAAGGAGGTTTTTATCATTTAGTCCTTAAACCAGTTTGCGACCAAATGATGAGCTATCAATTGGACAATAGCTATGTCAAGTATAAGTCGTTGTGTGCCATTTAGTTGATTGTCCTCTTAAACAAGGAGTGTGGAGACACTGTATGGCATACAGGTGAGATGTAGGAGTACATCATCACTGAACAGTGACTCACCTGCAGAGCACTCCACTGTCGGAAGTTAGCTCGCAAAGCGTATGGGCATAAGTACCCCTTAGACCTAAGACTATCACAGTGACTTGCAAGCAACTCACTGTACTTAGGCACTAGACGACCTGAATTTTTAATTCAGGGGTCGGAAGGATGCTGGGTGCAGTCAAGTACTCGCGAAGTCTGTGTATGAGTCAAGAAGGGATTGACCGCTCCAGATTATAGAAGTTGATGTCTTGTTGTGTTTCAATTCAGTAAAACCTTGGCTAGGATAAACCAAGTGATAGGTCACTTGATTTGATTATTTGAAATACACTATGGATGACCGGACCCAGAGGTCGACAGTCCACTCTGAGGTCATCTTGAGCCTCGATAGTCATAGGGATGAATTATGCAGTAACCATACGTCTAGGTTCTTGAATGTTGCTTTGCATATTCGATCTACCCAAACGTCAGGTATCATTGCTAGATGGTCACCTCGATTAGTGCATGGACTAGTCCATATACTACCAGCTTAGTATTCGAACTTATCGAAGTCACGCATATTAGTCAAGCTAAGTAGGAAGGTCTTGACCCAATTTAATTAAGAATTAAAATTGTGGATCATTTGAAATTTGGTCCTGTCTATGTTCAGCTAGCACTGAACATGAGGTACATACTAAATTTAATGGATAAAGAACTAATTAAGTCTGTATTCAGGGTCGATCAAGTGTCAATTAATGTAATTAAACATGATCAAGACTCAATTGTTGAGATTGGGTTTGATTGGGTCTTAATTAGTGTAATTGGACTCGATCATGATTTAATTGGGATTTAATTTCGTATTTGTTTTGATCTAAGTCGGACTTGGATCGAGCCGAGACTGGACCCAATTGAACCTCCCATGAGTCGGACTCATATGGAATTTTTTCGGATCAAAAAATCATTCAATTGGGCCATCAATTTGGTTTAGAACCAAGTGAATCAATTAGGCTAACCCATTTAATTGAACCGGCTGACCCAATCCAACTTTTAATAACCTGTGGACCCATAGACCAAAGCTCACATGGACCCTTAACTCTCTTTTCCCATGGACCCTTAAGGTTTCTTGTGAGCTGCGATGGAGAAAAGCCTGGGAGGAGAAAACAGAGCCTTCTTCCTCCCGGCTTCGTCTCCACACCACGTCACCATCCGAACTCCGTTCGACTTGCCGTTTGGATCAGAATGTCCAGTTTTTTTGAACCAGCTACATTCCGGTTCAATTTGATTTTTGAAATTCGGCTGTTATCGGATGGATTTACTGTTTTTCCCCACGTTTGTTTTTGAAACGAACGTTATGAATTCATAACGTATGGATTCGTAAAGGCAATCAATTACTCCGATTAAATCCTCTCAGCATTGGCCTATAAGTAAGCCACCGTTTCCTCTCGATTTATAGATGAATTGTGAGTGAATCAGAGAAAAAAACTAGAGAGGATTAGTGAAGATTGAAGTCTCTGTCTGTGTATAAAACTCACGAAACAGAGAGGCTTAAACGGGAGTTCTGTAGGAGAAGAAAAAGAGAGAAGAAGTGATTTTTTCTCTCTCAATCCTCTCTCCGATGGTAAGCATCCAGATCTGGCAACGTGTCCTCTTCTTCCTTTCCTCTGTGATCGGCGTCCGAGCTCTCGGACGTACAGTGAAGATACGGAAGAGAAGGAAGAAGAAGAAGGAAAAGAAAGAAAAGTGTTTCTTCTAGGGTCCTTTTGCAAAAACTGGTTTTGCAAAATACAGACACCATCCTACCTTCCTACGAAGTTTGGCGTGCGCACGAAGTAGAGGGCCTGCAGATCTAGGCCTCGCGAAGCAACGTTCAAAGATCTAGATCCGCCCTACCTCGACCAACTTCCGCTACGGGATCGAGGTATGTTTTACATAAAAGTTATGTTTAATATTTATAACTGTTATAAATAAAATTTTAAAACTGATTTTCATGCCTGGCGTCCGATTTTGTCGGACAATTCGGGAAATTTTTCCTACTGTGATAGGCTTGCACAATTGGGTGTTAAGCAATGTACATGGTTCTATACTCGACTCGATGTGCATCCTTCATGTCACAGACCAATCGTGATTGCTAAATGACACAGAAAAAAGGTTACAACATTCATCCAAAAATCAATCCCAAAAAAGAATGTAATCTGGATATTCTATCTGATTCATGAACAATCATTTTCTTTTTGTAGTTAAGGCCTGAAGTTCCTACTTTATGTTCAACACTCAAATAAAAATATTTTATAGCCTTTTTTCTATAGCACATATAGCATTTTTCTTTTTATTTCATTGGATAGATCTTATAGAGAGGATATATCCCATCAAATTAGTGCAAAGCTTTCGATAAGTGAGATTGCACATACTCATCCTTTATTCTTCTTCCTAAAGAATAACCTAAGTTTTTATCGATGAGATATTAATATATTTTCAAATATAAATTGCAGCAGAAGATTTAGCATTGTTTTAACCTTTCATCTCAAAATACCAATTAGTACTAACCTTGTCTTAAAAGGATTATTTTCATTTTGCCATTGCTTTTTTTTTTCTTTCGTATACGTTCATTAGCTTTTTAGCCTTGAGCTCAACTTTCTTTTTTTTTTCCCCGAAAGACTTGGAACATTTCTTTTTCTTCTTCACTCACCTTCTTGAGAAAGTAATTACTTTTCTAGTTCTTCAGCGTCCTTTAAAGAAGACTATTTTCATCATCTCCAGGCATTCTCCAAGTTCCCAAACACTTTTGTTGCACAACAAAAAATAAAAATAATGAACATCTTCTTTTACCTAACAAAATATACTAACAAACTTCAACTTTGTGCAAATTTATGTGAAATTTTTTATGAATAACTTAATGATTCTTCACTTCATTTGAAGGTAACAAATACATTTTCTTATTTAACTTCATGAAAATATTGTTATGCTACTTATGATTTATAGTAAAAGGCCATTCTTTTATAATCTCATAAAATACAATTCAATCAAAACTTACCACCATTTACAAACTCTGTATATGTAAATCAAATTCCATACAATGCAAGGTCTACAATTTGTATAATGGTTAAAAAAAAGGCTTTGCTAGCACTATGCTCTCCACTCGCTATGTGAACACTAATATTAATGAAGGAATTTAAATCCTTCTCACTTCCATATTATCATTAGTAAGGTGAAAGATGTGTATTAATTAAACTAATGTATTAATTAAAACTCTGTATTAATTAATTGTAGGTTATAGAATAATAATTTTTAATGATGAGATTTAAATTCTTTTTATATTTTAAATTATTATTAGTAAGATGAAAGCCATATATTAATTAGATCAATGGGATAAGAAAGTTAATAGTGAAAATAGGAGCAAATATTTGCAAGCCGTAGGACAATAATTTTTAATTTGTTATCAATATTATAACAATTATAAAAGAACTTATATAATAATTAAAATAAATATATATATATATATATAGCACTTATAATTCATTTAATATAATATAACAATTATATATGACAAAAAATATATTTTTAATTTATTAAAAATATATTTAATATTATATATGATAATTACGTAATGATCATCTCTTAGCCGGCGCCGGCACGTTTATTAACAATTTAAAGGGTCCCATACAAAACTCCTTGACTCCCTTGGACGACATGATACCAAATTCCGTAACAAATCCGCCTCGTTAACGTTGACAGGGCGGTAGTTGGTTTTTTATGCGCAAACGAACCGAGCCGTTCGCCTCGGCTCGACAATCGGCTCGCTCAGGCTCGTCCAACGGCGAGCCACTGGAGCCCCCTAACTAGTTGGACCAGACCGCATTGGGCGGGATGGACCGGGACAGAATCGGTTCCCCCGGTTTCTAGATTACATAACGTACGACGATTCGAGAGGGAACGTAACGGAGATTTTGTATTCCGTTTCTCGGACCCCAACGAGGCAAAATCCAGCAAGGCTTCTCGCGGAGGCTCTCTTTCCCTTTCTCTCTCCTGGCGAAAAGAGGAAGAATTCGAGGGAAGCGAAAAGGGGCAAGAAATCTATCGTCTTTTTCGAATCGGAAGGTGCGTAATTCTTGTTCGGATCCTTCGATTCTTTGTGCTTATCGTTCCCTCGGGATTGTCATGGTTTGGAATGCCGATCTTTGGGTTTTTTCTTGTTTTTTTTCGTTTTTATTGAGTTGAGTTCAGATGAGGAACTTGTTGTAATGATAGTTAGCTGCAGGATTAGGTTTGTGTTTGAGATTGATGGGAATTATTACAATCATTGCTTCTTATTGGAAGGAATTCTGAATTTGTAGATACTTCTAGGGCATGAGTTGAGTTTGATGTCCAATTTGCTGGTCCCAGAAGGCGGGTTTACTTTTGAATAGAAATTGTGGCGTTTTCTACGAGGAATTGGTGCTGAAGGGGAAGAGAAGCAGGTTCCAGGAATTTTTTGGTGGGTTTGGAAAGAGAGTGATTTTGTTGGCAGGTAATTCGTTAAAGATGAGACTTTGGCGTTGTATTGAAGGATTCTGTGTGGATTTTAAGGAAGAGCAGCAATGCGGCAAGCTCATGGATATTTCTGGAATGTTGTTGTGAGAACAATTCAATTTTGTTTGAGAATAAGATAAGAATGTGTAGCTCTGATGTTTTCTCTCAGAATTGGAGCACAGTATCAAGCGTCTTACACTTACAAAAGAGGTCAGCACAGATGGAAGGGTTTCACCTTTCATGTTAAGACACTATTGGGAAAAGGAGAAGCTGACCACTAAAGACAGTGTGACTAAGATTTTGCTTTTAATGAGCTCTGGAACTGAACAAACAATGGAATCAACGGCATCGGCATCCTGAAGTGGCTTTTAGGATAAGAATTAGCATCCTTTGGCAAGGTAGTTGTTTTGTCTGCTACCAGGTGGAGAAGTGTCTATAGACTATAGCTCATCTATTTTAATTTTTCACAATCAAAACCTCTTTTTACATTCCATTCATTGTCAAAGCATTGTCTATATATTGTATATGTGGACTTCCTTGCTTTGATCCTCTGATATCCGGATTTCAATAGTTGTATTGGCATCTAACTTATATTTGATATACAGCTATCATTATTTCGATGGTTCCAAATATATATTATCAGCTACTTCATTGTTAATTTGTTCGTGATGCTACCTAGAACTTGTTCTTGTAAATCTCATGTTATCATTTTCTATAATTACTTCATAAAATATATAAACAGACTATTCTCTTTCTAAAGTGGAATCTAATGTTGGTTCATGTTTTTATGCAGTGATGGCATCCTCTTCAGATTCATGGTTGAGGGAGTTAAATGAAGCCTCCAAGCTCGCAGATGATATCAGTGCCATGATTTCTGAAAGAGGTTCTCTGCCTCCGTCGGGACCAGATACCCAACGTCATACATCTGCCATTCGGAGGAAGATAACAATTCTTGGGACTAAACTTGATAGTTTGGAGTCCCTGCTCTCCAAGCTTCCTAGCAAACAGCCAATGTATGTGACCTATGGTTCTACAAATCTCTTGACTAGCTACACAATTGCATATGCTTTCTTTGAGTCTCTAGTAGGGTATTATATGTTTATTTGGTGTACATTGATTCATTAATATTATGAATTAGATAAGATTCGAGGCTGCTTGCCATTTAGATTTAGTTTGATTGCGGAGGAAGCAAGCCATCTGGATATAGCCTTATATTTATCATGATTTGGTAAATATTGTTACTTGGCTTCTGAAGGTGTAGAAATTTTTCTTAAAGGTACGATCATAGATTACTTGATAGGGTATACTAGGTTTGAAGAAACTGAGTTATGTCCTCATTGGCCCATTGATTGCTCATTGGTGTGCCTAGTCAGATGGCACTGACTATGCATTTTATGCAGTATATTTGGGTATGCTCTTGTAGCCTTTCCAATGATCAGTATAACACTAGTGTTTCATGATTCTTTTTCTTTAACTCTGGTTGATGATAATTATGAATTGTAAAAGGCAAATGAGTATTACGACTATGTGCATGCTTTTCTTTAATACAATGAACTGTTCAAGTCATCATAAAAAGGGGCAAGGGAACATAAAAGTTTTATTGGTGTTCAGTAACCTTTGTACCTTTGCCGCTTTTCACCAAATATGCTTTTGTCTACATATTTTAGATATTTGCTTTGTCAAACACTAAAGTTTCAACTGCAGGCTTTTAGATTGTGGTGTAGAATTGTGGGCATTTAATATGGTACAAATATAATAATTATTGTACAAGAGTGATAATCCTCCTCTTCTATCTCACAAGTCATAGCTAAAGACATATTGTAATCTAAAGGTTAGTTATGTAACTATTTCCTATCAAGTGACTAAGCAAGTAGTTGAACTTAGAAATGTTCTAAATCAGGTTTTAAGCTCACATTGGAGGTCAACATGGTCAAGAAGTTATAGGGTATCGTGGAGAGATTTGCACTGACCTTACATCTCAAATGTTTTTCCTAACTTGAAGGAGTTTAGTAACCATGCCTTCGAAAGCCCTCCTCTTTTTTCTCTATCTCATAACTCACACATTTACTGTACTGGCCCATCCTGCTTCTAAAGTAACGCTAAGGAATTATTTTTCTTTGAAGTAACTAAGCAAGTAGTTGAGATTATAAATGTTCTGTATCAGTTTCAAGGATGATATTGAAGGCCAATAATTGTTAAAATGGTATAGAACTTTATGGAGATCCTCACTGACATCATATGTCTAATTTTTCTCCTCTTCACTTTAAGGAGTTTGCTTTTATTAACTATACCTTATAAAGCCCAAGTTTCTTAACCTGCAATCACCTAAGTTTTTTGACAGTTGGGCACTACGCCATGTCATCACGTCCTAGAAAGTATCGTTCAAAGACAACTCACCTTGGTCGAATTACACCGTCGCTACCACGTGTGCATCTTAATTTCTAAAATGGATATCCTTAAGTTAGTTAGATGCACTATTAGTTTAACGATACCTATTTTGATTGTAATGACTTGGGCATCATCCAAAAAGGCTAGCCAAAAGATGTTATTTGGGTTTCTTGATCCTATATAAGTACCCAAGATCTATTCAGTGCATAGCTGATGTGGGACTAAACACATGCTTGCATGGATTCTTCCTGTTTAAGCTTCGACGTCCTCACCAAACTAAGGGTCCAAATTTATTCAAATCCAATCACAAATACTACAAATTCAATCACAAACACTACAAATAGTCCGTGGTTAACCCAAATAGATCCGTGCTGCAGCATCCTCTGGTCCACATGGGCCATAGGCTGGGTCTGCTATGATAATACTTCTAACTACCCAGGACCTCACCTACCCCCGTGCATATCCAACGTGGGACTAAACACATGCTTGCATGGTTCCTCATATGAAAAAATAGTTACTACAATATGTAAGCTAATCAATTCCCTTACCCTTTCGACGGCTACTCATTTGTAGAAATTTTCCACCCCCAAGTCCTGATTATGCATGTAATGATATCCATGGTATTTTCTAAATTCCAAAAGAAATATCACCTCTGCCTCTTGCTAGGCACGTTAATACACAATTCTCCACTCTACAAACACACGCACACCTACCAAAGAACTCCTATGATAGTTGGCATGAAGCGAAGTAACATAGTAAAAACAATGCAGGAGAAATTTAAGATAAAATTGTCTCCATTTGAAAGGGGAAAAAGAAAGCAACAATTTATCATTCATTCACTACAAGTAAGTAGCAGCTCATATTTCTACTAGGGTTGTAACCTTTTAAACCTTTTAGAATGTTTGTATGTATGACATTTTAAGTTTGTTGAAAATCTTGCTGGTGAAAGGAGATGCCCTTGACAACTAACTTTTTGATTTTGACCAATATTATTAGAAAGCATTTTCAAAGTGGCAAGGGCTTGAAATAGAGGGGGCCTTCTTTCATTAGAAGTATCTTCAAGACTGATGGAAAAAAACTGTGAAAAATTACCTATTGTTATATGCAGATGATTCTTGGATTAATATCGAGCTTGACTATAATGAAATTAAGAAAGTTAATGGGGGATTCGTGGATGTAAAAGTCTGGATAGATTAGAGACATATTTTGATAAATCAAGTGCAAGATCTTTTTGCAGTTTTACATCACATATTTAAAAAATTATGGCTAGAGCTATAGGACTCAGTTAGCAAATTGTAGCTTGAAAGTATTCAAGAGTGGTGCTTGATTGAGAAGAGATGACTTTGTGGGCCATATTAGTTATGACAAAAGGTATAATAAGCTGGAAGTGAATTTTCTTTGAAGGCTAGTATGGAGGTGTTAATTCAGTTGGTTTATCAAGCCCAAGCTCTAAAATGGTTGCGTGTCATATTTTTACGGGATTGAAGAAAATGAGAGATTTCTTTTGGAAGCATGTTGTTCAAAGGGGTGAAGTTACTTAGATGTTGTAGTGCATTGAAGTATTCCTCTAGGAGATCATCATTGATTTCCCTCTGGAAACTGCATATGACCTGTCCCTCAACCAAAGAGAAAGCATTGGCTACAAACATGTCTTCATCATCAAAAATCTGAGAGAAGTAAGGAAAAGGTAAGAATCTTAATTTCTTGTGAAATTTGAAAAAAATATGGTCATGAGTTGCTAATAAATATAAAAAAAATATTACAGTTTGAGAGGGAGAAGTATCCGAATTGTACTCTTTAGAAGATTTGGTGCTGGGAAATGACTTGCTTTTTAGGAGTATGTGGTTCACCAAATATTTTAAGAAAGTTATGCAAGAAGTTAAGAGTTTAAAAGATGTGCTCCAGCAAAATAAATGCTAAAACCTGGAATAGGTTAGTGCATTAGAAAAGAAAAAGGAGGTCTTAAAGGTCAGAAGAAAGTTAATTTGGAAGTATGCTGTAATAGGATTCAAAGCAGGACATGGTGGGATCATGATGTATGATGTGGAAGGATTAAGACTGCAGAAGTTGGTAGAGTCAAAGTTTGAAGTTTCAGCTGAAACTTTCAGCCAAAATTGATCTGAAACTGGCCATTTTTTTTGGTTTGACCAATTTTGGCCGAAGCCAACTGAAACTCTATCTTCCTTTTTATTTGTTTAGTATATAAATGTTTTATATTTTTAATGTTTTATTTAATGACTTATTTAAATCTATTTTTTTAAACTACCATAGTACCATACATCAAACATTTTGTTATTATTGGGTTATTCCTCTTGATTATTCCTTAATATCATATAATCTTCTTGTTGTTGTATGAAATTGTGATGAGCAATTACTAATCCATTCAATTGGCACTTCGTTGTTGAAGAAAAGAGGGAAGATAGAAAGCTTTCATTTCAAAGCTTCAGCCCTTTGGGACAAATGAGGAAGTAATCTTTGGGGGAAGATAAGGACCATTTACATTGAAAGAATGAACAAAGTTCATTCCTCTCCCACCTAGAGAGATAGGAAATTAGAAAGCTTGAGCTAATCTCTTCCCCTAAATACTATTCCTCCATTGTCAACAACATCAACATTGCATCGGGTTGAGTAATTATCGTACATTATCAACTTAGCAAGAGGTATGTAGAGTACTTATTTTATTTTCTAGTTTCAAAAATGATTTACCCAATAAGAGAACATAGTTATGCTATAGTTTTTTTCTTTACATAAATCATTTTTGAAAAAGAAAAACTAAGTTATGATTTTTGATAGATATTCTTAAAACCAACTAAGGGCTTATTTGGATGATTGGGCTGAAAATTCTATTGGATTCATGGGTTGGGCCAATACAACCAGCAAGATCATTGGATTACAAGCTGGGAAAGGCCTATATTCATAAATACCCAGAAATTGCTTTGGAGTTGGTCAGCCCGAATCCTATAGGGAGAAAAAAGACCTAAGCTATAATCTAATGATCTTGCTGGTTGTACTGGCTCAACCCACGAATCCAATAGAATTTTCAGCCCAATCATCCAACCAGGCCCTAAGGTGTAATTCTTTCTCAAAATAAATGAAATTGGTGAAATGGAATTGTTTTTTATTTGGACAGTAATTTTCTTGTTTACTGGACTTGTGGTTTATTGAAGTTAAAAGTTTAGACAAGTTTATTATAATGCAAAAATTAGAGCACATATGAAAAATCACAAAAATAGAGAAAATTATAGACAATTATAAAAATTAGATGAAATCATAGAGAAAAATATATATATTTAATGGATTATGCATTAGTACAGTTTAATTTCAGCTAGAAATTATTCGAATTGAAAAAATTATGATTTTAGATAAACTTGTCTTATATTTTTATTAACTTCTTTTTTCTAACTTTTTAGACCACAACTCCGAAACTCGGAGCAAAACTGCCAAAACCAAAATGAATACTAACTTTTTAAACCTTGGGTAGTGCAATCATGTAAGTCTTCCTAAAGTTGAAATATTGGTCATAAAGGTTTTAAAAGACTATTAGGTAGCAGAGGGGCAACTAGGGACTGGGAATGGCTAGTCAGACATGCAGAGCTTAAAGATTCCCAAGAAAGAAAAATCCAAAAAATTGTATTATATGGAGAAGGGTGACAGGAAAGAGAAATAGAAAGAAATGAATGGAAAATGGATCATAAAACAACTACCACTGCTGCGCATAGCTATTGCTGACAATGAGGGATATCACCAACAAGAAAAGAATAAAAAGGGGAAAACGGAGAAGGAAAAAGGAGGGGAAAAATCCCTTACCTCTTCAGCTGCCACATGTTGCAACTGCTGGCACCACTGTTACTACTAGCTGCAAGGGGTCAAATTCATTAAGCCCGCCAAAATGGATGTGGGTTGGCTATCCTAAGTGGACACCTAAGGCTTGGAAGGCTGTGATGTCCATGTAGGTAGCCTAGACTTATGCAAGGCACCCGTGAGGCCTCACCATGTAAGGTTAGAACCATATTAGCAATTTGAACCATGTTAGAACCATGGTTGTGGCCGCATGGGCCTAGTGTTAGAACCAATGTAGCAACCAATGAAGCAATTTGAGTGGTACTAAAAAATAAAAAAGGTTTTTGGTGAAAACAAATTCCTTGATGCTGTAAGGATATTGAATGCATGTATTTTTTGACTTCAAATTTTTCAGCTTTTATTCACGAAATTTGCTGGAAGATGTTTCATAATTAAACAGTGTGTTGTCTTACTATTGAATGCATGTATTTTTTGACTTTAAATTTTTCAGCTTTTATTCAGGAAATTTGCTGGAAGATGTTTCATAATTAAACATAGTGTGTTGTCTCACAGGCATTTCAATATAAAGGCATACCCATCAGGGGAAGGCTCCAAAAGACAAAGGCTGTGGTTTTAAGTTCACCCAAAACTCTTAAATGGAATCATCTCCATATCCAACAAAACTAGGACCAGTCTTAAACTTTTGGCCTAAACTAAATTATGAGTCTAAAATCATTTTATATATGAGCTATCTATGTCAATTTTTGTCATTTCTGTATTTCTTTCAATCTTGAAAGCATTTTCTCTAGATTAAATATTTTTTTTGCAGCCGTTTAGAATATTTGAGATGTTATGATCCAAAGAGATGTTTAGAAGACTAAAGTTTCTGACATAACTATGGTTATTGAGAACCTTAAATCTTATAGGTGTTTAGATTGTCTTCTGTTAGATTGCTATCAAATAATAAAATGATATACAAATGTTAATAGTCATGACTTTTTAATGATATGTGTTTTAAAAATCATCTTTGATTGTCATGGTGCAAAATCTATGAAATGACACATTCAAAGGCCCAAAGCAAAGTTATGTCCACAAAAATGATTGTTTAACTTATTTTCTTTCATTATTTAATTTTATTTATTCTTTCTCTTCTTAAAAAATCATGATGCTTTTTGATAATTTTCAACTGGAACTAGCAAAGTTGAAGTTATTACCTAAATTAACACCAAGTTTTTGGATGTTGGACCAAGCTTTTCAAGAGATTTTGGAACAAATGGTTCCAGATTAGTTAGGGAGTTGTTATGTTGGACACACGGTAGCTATTTGGCGTGTAATCAACCCAAAAGACTTGCTTACCTTAAAATCGGAAGAAAGAAAGTTGAGAAGGACATATAGGAGATGCTTTTTTTACGCTTAATGAATCCGCATTTAGCTAAAACCCCCACCTTTGTGTCTTAAACTTTGGGCAGTCTCAATATATTTCACTGAGCCTTTTTTGAATCCAAAATAAAGCCTTGAAGACCTTTTCTTTATTGGATTCAGCGTGCTTGTAAATAGAGATACATATTGGGCAGGGGCCTATAGGTGGTCTTGCAGTTAGCCTTCGTTACTGGACATCTAGCCCAAGCTTAGCTCGGTCTGTACTTAAACTGACATGCGTGGGTCAAAGCTCAGGCCAACAAGTTACAAGTGAGCTTGTGTTGAAATCGGGCCAGCCCAAATTAGTAACTAAATTCATAAATAGTCACTCTCATTCCCCTCTATAGTCATGTTTATACTTCCAAATCTATATCAATAATTTATATGCAATCCTTGATTACATGAAAGATTCCTGATGTAGCACCAGTGCGGGGGAAGAGGAGAAGAAGGAAGAACAAGAGAAGGAGATGGAAGAAGAGGTTGTAGAGACGCAGGAAGAATAGAGAAGGAGAGGAGAAGAAGAGAAGAAAGAACGTAGGGAAAAGAAATTCTTAATCATTCATTAACCCTAATCAACATAAAAGTTCCCTATAAATAGGGCCCAATAAGAACACTTAAAATAAAACCCCTTACACAAAATAAAACCCACAAATAAGCCCTAAAATGCAAATGAGTCCAGAAATAAAATAAACCACAAATAAACCCCTAAATGCAAATAAACCCAGAAATAAAATAAACAAATATGCAAATAAGATGGGGACCTAGCTGATGTCCCCATCAACTCCTCCCGGATGAGAAAAACTCGACCCCGTCGAGTGTATATCGGGTCGGCTGTCGTACTGCTCCAGAAGATCCGGGTCAAGGCGCTGCAACTCAGCTCGCGAAATCCACGACACATCTGATTCGGATCGACCTTTCCACTGAACAAGGTAACGTTGGTAGCTTCCTCTCCTGGTAGATATAACCTGCTCATCTAATATATGTTCTATGTGTTCTCTGCGTGCATGAAATTGTGGAGGTGGAGGCTCACTAGCAGGTGCTAGATCAGGGTGATCAACAACAGTGGGTGTAGCAACAAAAGGGTCAGAAAGAATGAATGTGGATATTTTGTATGGGACTAACTCTTCAATATTAAATGTCGCACTAATCCCATAGGCTTCAGGAAAATTTACAACATAAGCATTCGAACTGATTTTCTTTAGGATTTTGAACGGTCCTGCACTACGGGATTGCAACTTTTTGAATGTTTCCGAAGAAATCCGTTCAGGTCTAATTCTCACCATGACAGAATCTCCTACATTCAACTCTTTATAACGTCTGTGCAAATCAGCAAGGAATTTATATTTTAAGTTATTAGAGTGAATACGTTTGCTGATTTCCTGATGCAATGAATGCAGGTGTGGTGCAAATGATTGTGCAGACTCAGAGACTTTATGTTGATGAGACATGAAAATCAAGTCTATGGGTTGCCTAGGTTTATATCCATTCACCACTTCGAAAGAACTCATGCCTAAGGACCTATTGACCGAACTATTATATGCAAACTCGGCGGTCGGTAACACTAAATCCAAAGTCCTAACATAGGCCGACGAAAATTTTAATTTAGTGCCAATCATGTGCCTAAGAATTTTTCTAAAGGAGCTCACGAATCTAACATCTCTTTCATATATAATAGATTTTGGAAGGTCAGGAGGTCTAACGACTTCATTGAAATAAAGTTTGGCAAATCTAGAAGCGTTAGAAGTCTTAGGACATAGGAGAAAGGGAGCCATATTTGAAAAATGGTCCACAACCATAAATATGGAATCATGCTTGATATAGGTACTAGGAAGTTCTAACACGAAGTCCATACTGACATCTTGCCATGGGATCGTGACACTAGACATAAAATCTAAGAGGTCGTCCAGCCTAAGAATGGAAAAATGATACTTAACGATTTTATCAATGGCACGGCTATCAATGCACATCCTCCAAGAGTCATCTTTCTTGGGAGTGAGGAGTGCAGGTACAACACAGGGGCTCAAACTCTCACGAATATACCCTCGGGTGTGGAGTTCGTCAACTTGACGTTGCAGTTCAGTGTGCTCGTTTGGGTTGAGCCTATGATGGGGAAGATTTGGCAAGGGTGCTCCGGGAACGAGGTCAGTCGCGTGCTGGATATCACGCATCGAAAGAAGTGTATCTGGAAGATCCTTAAGGAAAACAGAGTGGAACTCCTCCAACAGGGGAACTGTTGCTGGTGAGTGCTCAAGGTTCGACTCCATACTAATGGCTCTAGCCACAAGGGCAAACACAGATGATTGGCTTTCGATATCTTTCATTACCTCTTTCGAAGTAATGATGTGAAATGGTTCATCTTTTCGTAGAGTGGCACTCTTCTTTTCAGGGGTGGACTCTCGAGGAGGCAATGAGTTCAGTATAATTTTCCGACCCTGGAACATAAAGCTACACGAATTCGAATGCCCATGAAGTGTGACGTCCATATCGTATAGCCAAAGCCTCCCTAGGATGACTTGACCTACATCCATCGGAATGCAGTCGCACCAGATTTCGTCTTTATAGGATAGGAATTGAATCGGGACGAGGCATCTTTCCGACACCGAAAGAGATGTCTTATCTACCCAAGCTACTTTATATGGATTGGGATGAGGGGTAGATTTCAGGCCGAGGCGGGAGACAACTCCGGAAGCAATGGTATTAATACAACTTCCGCTATCAAATAGGATTTTGCATGTTTTATCATTGATCTTAATGAGTGTGTAAAATAGGGAGGTCCTACGCCAATCTTGTTCGGTCTTAGTCTGAGTTAGAGTGCACCTAACCACATGAAGCCTAGGGTTTTGGTTATTTGGATCAGTGGGCTCCTTTTGGGGTTCAGCCTGGAGAAACTCTAACCCGGTCTGTTCGTCTCCAAAGTCTTCTACAAAATCCTCAATGTTTGGCTCATAGACTTCTTCAACACATTCATTCGCTTGAGTCCCAACTTCTAGTTCAGTCATGAGATAGGTCTTGGCATTACACTGGGATGCTATATGGCCAAATTTTTGGCACCTAAAACATTGGGTTTGGCTTCTAGAAGGAGGATTGGGACCTAGTATGCCCTTTTCTTTATCATTTGAATGGTTCTGGACAGGTATCGGGGATGTCCTAATCGGTGCTTGGCTAGGGCCGGGCTGGTTAAAAGGATGGGAAACTGCCTGGGTTGTGCGGGGTAGTTTTGATTAGGTCGGGTTCCTGGAGGTATGAACCGAGAGTCAGTACACCTCACTACAGGGGCTTGTAAGAAACTATCTACATCTTGAGCCAACTGGTATGCTTGGCCAAGAGTAGTAATCTCTCGGAGGATTAGTTCTTTCTGGATCTCCTCGTGGAGTCCTGCCCGAAACCTAGAGAGAGTAACAGTCTCCTCTTCGATTACACCGCACCTCATATGAAACTCCTCAAATCGTGCAATGTAATCAGCAACGGTTGATGTCCCTTGAGTTAGTTTCTGCCACCTATCCATAAGGTGTTGTCGGTAAGAGAATGGCAGATACTTCTCATTCAGCTTTTCCTTCATATCCTCCCAGGTAGTGATACGAGGAAGCCTTTGGGTCTCACGCATATGTTCAACATTATGCCAGTACCAGTGAGCTTGCCTAATAAGCTTCATTTTAGCGAATCGTACTTTTCTATCGTCAGTCATTTCGTACCACTCAAAATAGTTATCCATGGCTGCTCTCCAATCAAGGTACACACTCGGCTCTAATTGACCAGCAAATGTGGGGACATCTACTCGTACGGTACGAAGTAGTCGCTCATCAAGATCGCGCTGGTGATCAGGAGGAGGTTGGTTCCTAGGAGGATGGGGAAAAGCTACAGGTGGTGTGGTCAAACCAAGCTCGGGATAAGCTGCAATTGGGGTTGACGGTTCAGGAGTCCTAGGGTGTTACACTAGAACACGGATCTCTCGTTTGAATTCGTCACGATCAGCTCGTAATGCAGCTAATTGTCCCAAAATATCTTGTAGAACGCTGGGGTCCATGGTGGGTAAGGGGTCTGAGAGTCAGTGAGGAGGTACTCTCTACCACTACGGGTTGGCATGCAGGGACTACTCTAGTTGGTGATATGATATGCAATGCTACTAATGAACCCTAACTTACCAAATGCAATGCAAGACAACTTACTACTGCAATCTACTATAAATTCGGAAATCAACAAATTTTCACAAAGATAACTTAAAATTAAATATTACTAATTTGTACTTTGGTTATTTCAGAGTTAAAGTAGAAAATTAATCACTATGAGAAATTAGGTTGCAAGCACGTATTACAGTCGTTCTAATCCTAAAGTAATCTGATCGACGGATATTGAGAATTATCCTGTTGCCAAAGTGTGCTAATTTAATATTTAGATTTAAATGGTGGGTATGATGGGTGTGGTAGTAAATGTTCTAGGTTTTGCAGTTTGACAGGAAAGTAAGTTTTCAAAATAGGACCGTCATGCAAGAGAACTAGAACATAATTAGATAAACAAGCCCAAAAGAAAGAACAACCTGTTACCTGTGGTGGATACAGTCAACCGGAAGTTGTAAAGTCTCGAGCACGAAGTTGGCGCCGAGTGAAACTAGCTGGAGCTGTGGTCCTGGATCTGCAGCACAAGGGGCTCCTGGAGTGGGCTGAAAAATGGCTAGATCGGGCCTGAAACAGGGTCTGCGGCTGATTGGGCTTGGACCGCGCTACAGTATGGCGCACGGGCTGGGCTGGCGGCCTGCTGAGGACAACTGGGCCAGGCCGGTCGGGCTCGGATGTGGCCTGATGCACCTCTCGGCTGGCAGCCTGGCACACAGGGGTGTCCCTGTTCGCGGATGAGAGCTGGATGGGAGCGGCTCGGACGAAGGCTCGGCGATGGGCGCTGCAAGTCCGGAGTAGGCAGCGGCCGACGGCGCACGGCGGCAGTGGTGGAGCACGCGGGCGCGGGGAAGGATGCAGCGGTGGTGGCAATCGGGCGGTTGCGGGAGCGGCGGGGACAGCGATGGCGAGGCGGCGGCAGGAGACGGCACGGGCGGAGGCGGATCTCGTCGGCGGAAGGAGGCGTCACAGGCGGAGGCGGCAAAGGCGGAGCGGCACGGGCGGAGGCGGCGAAGGGTACGCAGGTGGTGCGGCTCGGCGGGGAGGGCGTCGTCGGGGCTCGGTGACGGTCGGCTTCGATCGTCGGCGGTCGACCGCGGAAAAGAGGCGCCCGAAGGAGGCGTCGCACGGCGGCGGGCGTGGTGGCGCAGCTCGGCGGAGACGCGGTGAGGGGCAGCCGATCGGGGAAGATGAACAGGTAGTTTTTTTTTTTTTTTTTTTTTTACGCACGTGCAGTCACGTGCAAAGGTTTTTTTTGTTTTTTTTTCTTTTTTTAGGCGGCACGTGTGGTCACGTGCGTCTTTTTTTTTTTTTCCTCCGGAACGGATCCGGGCTAGTGGGGCGGGCTAACGGGTCTGAGACTTACCCGTTGCCCCAACCTTCTTCAACCTCCCGACGGATTCGGGAGGGCGTCGATCTTCACGGCGGCGGCTGCGGGCCGAGGCAGGGATCACAACGGCGGCTCCGCGACCTGCGGCGGCGGCGAGATCACGGCCACGGCTTCGTGGCCAGCGGCGAAGGTCGGCGGCGGTCCCCTCTATGGACCCGACGCCGACGGTTGGTGGCAGACGCGAAGCACTCGGGGCGGCGGCGCTCTCGTGGGGACGCGACGATCTCCGGTGGCGAGTCGGTGGCGCTGCGAGGTGGGGCGGCAGTTGGCGCAGACACGGCGATGGGCAGAAGGGGAAATCTATGGCGGGGCCCTTCCTTTGTTCTTTGTGACAACCGAGAGGGAGGATGGGGACCTGACCACACTTCGAGGTGGTGACCGCAGGTGGCCTGCGGCGGCGAGCGGGAGTGATGGTGGTCGCGGGTGTGTCGGGCGGTGGAGGATCCCGCTGCAGGGGTTTCTTTTTTTTTTTTTTTTCTCTGGTGAAAACCGACAGAGGGGAGGGAGGGGGGGCTGGTGAAAACCGAGAAAGAGAGCGCCTGGTGAAAACCGAGAAAGAGGGAAGAAAGGTAACGCTGGATCGTGGCTTTGGCAGCAGTGGCAAAGCCGAAGCTCTGATACCAAGTTGATGTAGCACCAGTACGGGGGAAGAGGAGAAGAAGGAAGAACAAGAGAAGGAGAAGGAAGAAGAGGTTGTAGAGACGCAGGAAGAATAGAGAAGGAGAGGAGAAGAAGAGAAGAAAGAACGTAGGGAAAAGAAATTCTTAATCATTCATTAACCCTAATCAACATAAAAGTTCCCTATAAATAGGGCCCAATAAGAACACTTAAAATAAAACCCCTTACACAAAATAAAACCCACAAATAAGCCCTAAAATGCAAATGAGTCCAGAAATAAAATAAACCACAAATAAACCCCTAAATGCAAATAAACCCAGAAATAAAATAAACAAATATGCAAATAAGATGGGGACCTAGCTGATGTCCCCATCAATTCCATAAATGACTAGTATCTTTAGCTATATGACAGACAAGTTTTAGTATTATAGTTTTACTATATTTGTGTAATATACATGCTATATAGCTAATAGGTCGGGCTAGGTTGGGATATCGTGCTTATAAATCACTGCCCAAGCTTGGACTGATTCTAAATCGGGCCAAAAGATGCTTGGGTGAGGTGAGATTGCTTTTCTAAATTAACCTTGACTATATGCACCATAGAGACCCAAATTTTTCTTGTATCATAACCTGGAGGCTGTTCAAACTGTTTATTTCCGTCATGCCACCTTTGTAAATCACTCCCCCCCCCCTTCCTGAAAAAAACAAAGAAATTAACCTTGCTGGTCTAAAAAGCATTGGTTGAGACTTGAGATAATATGACAAGGATTTAAGTGGAAAGTTTTATTTTATTGTAATATGCTGCAAGGAGGTTGGCATAATAGAGTGGCGCATATTATGTACATGTCGATCGATAGGTATTGATCTATGATATATCCTTTATTATATACTGCAATAAGATTAGGCTGGTTCCATATCCTGTCACTATATTATATGGACGAATCATCTACTCATCTCCTTTAGTTTTTTTTATTGAGCGCTCAAACATGTAAAGATGTAGCCTGAAAGAGTAGGATTTTGTAGCATATCTCAATGTGCCTTTCTTCTGAATGTTTATTTTTCCATGCTAGGCTGTGCCAATTGCCAACATGGAATGGTGTGATATAAGTCCACTTTGTGAGTGTTTGAGCTTTATAGAGATGATAAAAAAAAAAGGACATTACCTAGTTATGGTCCTAGTGACCCGGTTCCTGGGGGGGGTAGACTGGGGATACATTTAATCTTTGGCATTATTTTGCATAAAATGGCTGTCCGAGGACTTGAACCTGCACCACTGCTCTTGTCAGACCAAGCCTTTACCATTGCACCAAGCACTGGTTCCTTTCTATAGAGATGATCAATGACATAAAATCATACTCTTAATTTTGTTAACTCCATAATTGATTAGATATCTACTTCTGCATTAATTTTTTAAGTTTCAGTCTTTAGAAACAACCTACTTCTTTCTTCAAAGAAGCAACATTTGAAAAATCCACAATTCAAGGGAAAAAGGACATATTCTTATTACCTTAAATCCACATGCCTTGGGTTTCTATCTCATTAATGACTGTTGATGTATTATTTCTTCCATATCTTCACTTCCATTTATCCTTTGCTCAGTTATGATTCCACCCAAAAACTTGATCTTGCATAATTCAATCTCCCTGAAATCCTCCAACTTTCAACTTTTTAGGCATTATACGGTATTCAGTTTTTGAAAAAAAATATCTCATCAGGTTCCTCTTTTGTTGAACCTCTTCACTCCATTGCAAAAAAAATGCAGATCAGGTTTTTCAAGCTGTCCTTTTAAACTCTAAAAAAAAGTTTTCTCACCTGCCTGCTTAAAGAAATATATGGTGCATGCCATGGTCTTTATGCCCAGAAATTGTTGCCGGAAAACAGGTCTCCTGCTCAAAATGGGAAGCCGAATCTAGGATGTCAGTTTGTCCATGTCAAGCAACTTATGTGCCATGAACAAGCCTCAAAATCACAAAGATTACTGGAGTTGTGATAAATGAGGCTGTGAAAGTACTTTCCTTATATAGCATATGGTATTGAAATTGATGATGATGACATATTAGTGGGTAGGATAAAAGGTATTTAGACCAATAGTTTGCATATATCCATCTGTTTAGTAGTACAGTTAATAGCAAATGTTGTTCTAGAAGCTGAATGCATCAACTTGTTGTTCAATCCCGATATACAATAGTTTGAAAAAAATCTGTCTTGAAATTTTTTTGTTTTTGTTTTTGACTACCCTCCTAATGTAGAACCCTTCGATATACATGCAATAATGGTATGCTTGAAATCTGTTTCGACATGTTGTATCTTTATTTTCGAAATGCACGCATCATCTTTCATTGCAATCATGTATAGCAGGCAGAATGAATTTTATAACTTGTATATGCATTTAAAATTATATAGTCTGTGGTTTCCTTCTATAAAATTAAACATGAAGACCATTTTTCCTTTCACTTATGGCACCTGCTGCCTTATGCAGATCAAATAAGGAGTTGCATAAGCGCCGGGACATGCTCTCAAATTTGAGATCTAAAGCAAAACAGATGGCCTCTACATTAAATATGTCAAACTTTGCTAAGAGGTTTGCTTTCCATTTTAGCATTCTATTTGGTTTCAATTTGTCTATATTGCCACTTCTTTACCTTTGGGTTCTTATTGTGTATACTTGCCTTCCACTCTCTCTGATATGCATAATAATAATAATAATAATAATCTTATTTTATCATTGAGAAGTTTTAATGGGCATGATGCTTTGTTACAATTGATTACGTGCAAGTAAACATGAAGGTAACTCTTTTGTCAAATTTAGGGAAGACTTGCTTGGACAAAGTAAATCAACTGATGAGATAAATAGAACTGCAGGATTGGATAATCATGGTGTTGTTGGTTTACAGAGGCAGATTATGAGAGGTATGCTCATCCCATTGGTGTCTTCAATAATTTAAATTACCATTTGATTCTTTTGTGCTGTTTCCTGTGATATACAGAGCAAGACGAGGGCCTTGAGAGGTTGGAAGAGACAGTGCTGAGCACAAAACATATTGCATTAACAGTTAATGAGGAGTTGGATCTGCATACAAGATTGATCGTATGTACCACTATAACACACTGATTGGCTTCACCTTTTGATTAATTGTTTTTAGTCAAGCATAATAGCATCTGAACTCTTTAAGTTTCACCTTTTGATTAATTGTTTTTAGTCATGCATAATAGCATCTGAACTCTTTTTTCACGCCCTGTTACAGGATAACTTGGACCATCATGTGGACCTAACCGGTTCAAGGCTCCAGGTAGTATCATTCCTTTTCACTAGATTGGCTTCTTTGATTTCCATATATGGCACTGATTTTGTTCTTTCTTAGTTTGTAGACAAAATGAAATGTATTGAAGATCTAAATTATATATCTTTCTCAGCTCTGACAGAAAGAAAATTCCAAATACTTGGTCCAAAAGATAGCCGAATTGTCCTTTTTCCCCAAAAATATGATTCTAGATAAGTGGCATTAGACAAATCAATGCTAGGGGTATAAACGACTGATCTCAAGTGAGCTCGGGTGTGCTTGAGCTCAGCTTGGCATTCTATGAGGCTGGCTAGATCTCTCAGCTTGCGCTTGTCACAGTGCTGAAATATGCCAAGCTCAAGATCAGCTTGTTCACATCCAAGCTGGTTCAAGCTCAGCTTGTTCAATGCAAATGCAAAGGCTGAGGGGCCAAATAGTGTGTGCGTTCATGCGTGCATGCGTGCATGCGAGAGAGAGAGAATGTGAGAGAGAGAGAGAGAGAAGGAAGGGGGGGGGGGGGGGTCGTTAGCTTTGATCTCTCTCCAAAAGGCTACGTGGCTATTTCAGCCATCAAATATCTGTTGGTTGAGATATAACTAAACTTCATAATTGAATAAATTATGTAATTTATAGTTTAACTGATTTAAATCATAATTAAAAATATAGAAGATTACTTTATAAGCAAATATAAATTAATCATCATAAATTTATATAATATTTATAAATTTATATTTGTATTCGTATGTTCATATTGAGCTTAATCGAGCTGAACTCAAGCAAGCTGCTACTAGCTCAAATTCAACTCATCTATATTTTGATTTTAAAATTCTAGCTCAAACTCAGCTTGTTTGCTGGCCAAGTGGTTCATATGGTGTCTAGTTTCGAGTGGAACACGAGCTGCAAACAGCCTGCTCATTTTGACAGCCCTAATCTATACAACTGAGGTTAAATGACATCTACAGGTCGGCCCAAAGAAAAAATAGCTATTTGTTTGTGACATATGGTGACAGGGTTGTGTAGCTAGAGTTTGGCATATGTATTGAGTCGTACAGAGTGATGCAATCAAGGCCTACTTTTTTTCATGAAGAAAATAATACTCAACTTCTGACTGCAAAAGCTTGATTTGTTAAACCATATGAAACCCAAAGATTATGAACTGTCCTATCATTTTGCTTTTATCCCAAGTTAATAAAAGCTTAATTCCTAAGGATGTGCCAAAATTAAGCAAGCTAACCATCTTTCAGCCATCAGGTGTTACTCAACTTACTATTATTTTATTTTTTATGCAGCGAGTGCAAAGGAGACTAGCAATTCTTAACAAGCGCACAAAAGGTGGTTGTTCGTGCATGTGCCTGCTCTTATCGGTTGTTGCTATGGTAATTCTGGCTGTTATTGTTTGGGCTCTTATCAAATATTTGTAGAAGTGGCACAAAATTGTCACCACACTTCATCACTGTGAGCTTTCTCTATAATTTGCAAGAGTCAATAGGAAGCTAGCCTCGTGTGTTCGATGCGGAGGCTTCATTTGATTTTCCTGGCTAAAGCAAACCAATCGTGGAAAATGATGTTTATAAGAGAATACTTTATTGTGGATCAACACTTGATTGTAATGTTAAGAGTGTGTTTGTCTTGAAGCTACGAGGTGCAGTCTGTTGCATGTGGCATTTGCTTCTGGGTGCAGAATGCATTTTTTTTGCACTTTATGCGCATTAGAATGACGCTGCTAAATATTTGGACCATGGAACGTGCAATGCAAGTTTCAGTGTACCTTCCTTGAGGGTACAACTTCGAGGAAGGTGGGGGATGATGCATTTACTTCAGGTTAAAGTTTCATAGAAATAGTTGGTTTGCTTGTTCTGAGTTTGGGACAATATTTTCATATTATGGCTTGTTCTGACTGAACCGAGGTTGCAAGGAAATATCAAAACTCTTTGTTAGTCTTACTGATGATGGTTTGCTGTACCCGGTACCGAGTATTCTATTCCATAGTTATGTAGGCTGGACTAGGTGTGTGCGCGCGTATGGGTGGGCGGCCGGGTGGCTGTGCGCGCATGCACAGGCGGCGCATGGTGCATGCATGCATACACGTGTGGGTGCATGCACGTGTGTTATAGATATTATAAATGGAATCGGATATTTGGATATGAATTAGATAGTTGTCTATCTATATCCATTTTTCTATGATGGATATGGATATAAATACGAATATTAGTCAGATGCTCAAATTTCTATCCATATTTAAATAGTTTTAGAAATGAAAACGAATCTGAACGAATATTATTCAATTCACTTTCATCTCTATATAAAAAACTTTATGCCAAACTTACTCTAGGTGCCAATTTTTGGTTTTCCGCATTTTAACCATTATCTATAGTTATGTTGAAGTGCTAAAATGATTTATTATGATATTAGAATCATATTGATACATCTAAAATTTGGACAATGTGTGCTATGGAGATAAATCAAGTAGGGATAATTGTTCCATTGAATCTGCCTCTTCTAATCCCATACGGCCGCACATGATGAATCACCTATTCTTTGTCTACCTCGCCACTCTTCCTTTCCCAACTGCACCTTCCTAGATAGCCCTTCCATTCCTCTGCTTGCTCTAAACATTATAATTATTAATCTATATAAAGCAAAAAAAGAAATTGCAAAAAACATATAAAATAAAGAACCTAGTGATAAGATTAATAGGTTATTGTTGCCTCCAAAATCTGATCTGATAATCCAGATCTTCAATTTGGAATGTCAAGGGTGGATTTACATAGGAACTGGTGGAGCTAATCCAGGCCAGAAGATTTCTATAGAAAAACAATAAGAGCCTGTTGATTCGATCGGGGGCTTTCCGATGCTTAAGTCAGACAGAGCTCTAAGGAATAGGAAATGTAAAACGACAAAGGAGAAGAGAGTGTAGAGAGCTTCTATCTTTTATCCATACCTAGGGTATTGAGCCTTTTTTATAGATAAAGCATTGGATTTGGACACTTTGGAGTCCAAAATCAAGAGAAGAGTTCTCTCTCGACTTTTCGTATTTTGGATCAGCCTAGGAATCCGAGCCCAACTTAAATATGTTTTCTTGATGCCATGTGCCAGCCTATAGTTGGGTGATCAGATTTGGGCCACATTACATGCCCCACACTTTTGACTTCGAGCCATACTTAGCATGGACTAAAAAAGTAGCCAAATTAGTTAAAAGTGTCGGCTAGGGCTCACCTCATCCTTCCCATCTCTTTAGGTCACAAGTTGTCCATCTTATTTGAGAAAATTTGGGCAAGGACTTGAAATTTTTGGCAGGCAATTAAAGAGACTTTAGAATTCCAAAAAAACCTAATGGTTCATACACTCGAGATGACATGATGATTAACTGATGATAATGGAACACGTGGCAGCTCATCAAGTCAGAAATGCGATCAAGTGCATCGATCTCGGCTGATCTAAGTCATTGAGTGCTTATATAAAGGAGGCAAAGGTAGGCCTCAACACCTTCGTCTCATTTGTAAGATTTTTGAGTCCTTCTTAGGCACCTTTCTTTCAATTCCTCATAGGATGTAGTGATAGGTCATACTGAGTAGCTTGTTAGTCCTGCTCTGCATTGAGCTCTTCAAAGCTCCATACATCCTGAAGGAGCACCCTTTTGAGAACAGTTGGTGTCACTTTCAGCTTGGAAAGGATGTCAACTAATAGAGGGCAGCCCTTCCTCAGCTCATGACTAGAAGGGTTGCTATTTCTTCGTGTTGTACAAGCAACCATGGGTTTTCGGCATGATCTATGGACCACCTAGGAAGTCTTTGAACCGAGCCTCTAGTTTGACCAAGGATGAGCAGAAGGCACTAAGCCGGTTTGTGTGGAGTTGAGGTGTCCTCCATGCGAGAAGTTCTAACCAAGCCAACCCTAGTGAATGCTGGTTTAGGTCTAGCCAGGTCCAATGGTAATTATCATTTACTTAAATTATTATATGAGCTGTAATTCATTCGAAGTGTCTATATTGTATTTTTTTTACAAATATGGTTGTCGATAGATCAGCTTTGAAGAATGCTATCAAGAGAAAGATGGCGAGAGAGAGTAGCAGGTCGGCTCCCCCTGCAAAGAGGAGCCACCTAGCTTCGACCCTATGTGAGGTCCGAGTTGAAACTAAAATTTTTTAGGCTGTGTTGTAGCCTAAGGTAGAGATTTTGTCCCCATCACCTCAGCCCAGTGCTCGAAGGATTGAGATATATGATCCCGAATTTAGTCAAGGCCACTGACATGGGGATGAAGGGGGCCTAGGTTACTCGGGAGCTTGCCTACAATATCTTGCTTCCGAGTAACCAAGCTAACCTGTCCTAGTACCCGACCGACACCTTATTTTGCTCGACTTTCAAGATGGCCATAAAGGTAAGAATCCATGCTCTAATACTTAGTTATAGGACTTTTTTCTTACCTTATTTTAATCTATTTTTATGTTGCTTGCAGAATCTCGATCTATGGGCAGTCATGGCGGAGCATCATAAAATATTCAACCTTGAGATAGATCAGTTATAGTTGGAGAGGATTGAGCTGCAGAAAGAGAGGAGCAAGGCGAGCAGAAGGTTGTGATGTTTGAGGCCGGACTCCATATTGCTGAGGGTTGGCTACATGCAGCTAATCAATAGGCTGTAGAGGTCAAGCAAAGGGTTGCACAGTCCAAAGGGAGGGATGCTCGAGCTATAGAAGAATATAAGGCCTCGAGAGTTTTCGAGAGGAACTAAAACTTGTATGCTATTGAGTTGTACTTAGAAGGGTTCCATATTTGCAAGGAGCAAGTTGAAATGCTCTTCCCCAAGGCCAGTTTGAGCAGCCTTAACCCATGCACTAAGTTGCCTCCCCCAACCAAGCAATTGGCCTATGGCCTTTTTGTATTTCTATTCATTTTTCCTTTCTTTTTGTGCTGAGATGTAGTCGGCTTATTAATTGTCCTTTTGTACTTAAACTTAAGTAATGAAATAGAAAATTATCTTTCTTCGGTACTTCCCTCTTTCATGCTTTTATTTTGCATGAAGTGTGTTAGGCCATACTGTTAATTTTGAAGTCAGCTCGTTGAGGCCGTAGCACCTATTGGATAGGTTTCTTGAAAGCCTAAATGCCTGAGGTCGGCTCTTCTTTTGCTTTTACCCTCCAGTTGGCCATAGCCGCCTTCATAGCTAGAGGGATTCAAGTTTTTTTTTTACATATGAGAATTTAATCAGTGAAAAAATAAAATTAGATCTTCTTTAACACTTATAGTAAAGAATTTGTCCAAGTCTTGAGGTCGTCTCGTTGAGCTTAAGATCATATTGCTGAGATCACAGTCCTTCCTAAGGTCATCTTGAGAGCTGTTATGGCCTAATATGGCTGCTAGACCCTTGCCCTGCATTCCCAGCCTTAGGAGGCCAAGTTAAGAGTTTAGCTTGAGGTCAGTTCTCTTGCCCTCCATTCCTAGCCTTAGGAGGCCAAGTTAAGAGTTTGGTTTGAGGTCAGCTTTACGGAGCCATTATTGCTTGAAGTCGGTCTCCCTTTGCCTTTGCACTCATGTTGAATTCAGATGAGTAATTGGTCGATGCCCGATTGATCAGGTCAGATATTATCTGGAACTTGTTCTACTATTCGAACCATCTCTCTTCAATCTCAACTCATTCTCAAACACCTGCTTTCTTGGTAAGATTTCAACTTATTGCCAAACAATTTCTATCCTCAAGATGTTGATAAATAGTGATGGGATGCGACCTATTAAGAAAGCAACTTGCATGGATTATATACATCTGAAGAGCACTAGTTCCCAAAAGGATAATTATATTTTCCTAGTTGGCTATTTAAAAAAAAAAAAGATACCAATAATACAACTTACTTGAGAGAGGATGGCTTACTATAGATGCATAATTCTTTGTAATTCAGCACTTGAATATACATTCTTTCTTCTCAACTATCCTTTTCTAACTTATATTTGGCAGTATTTTCTTATCAAATCAATGTTACTATCCCAAAACCTCAGGAAATAGAACTTATTTGGATAGAGTGCAAACGCAAAATAAATTGCTACCAAATCTGTTTGATGGATGGGAACATTGGAGATTGTAATATTATAAAATGAGAAGAGTTGTAAGATATGGAGTAAGAAACAACTCTTCTTGCTCTAGTTTTTTCTTCTCTCACCTTCAACAAAAATTCATTAAAGGGCATACTATGGGAATGAAGATGAGGTAAAAATAGTTGGAAATAGTTTATAGGAGTAAGAACACACAAGTTAAGCGGAGAGTGAAAATATGAAGAGAGAGCGAGGAAGGTAGGAAATGTGAGAGGGAGAGAAAGCAGGGGTGGAGGAGAGATTTGAGAGCCAACATAGAATCATAGCCATTAAGTTTGGATCAATATAGGATGGAGTGAACTAATGTCACATCAAGTTGTAAATTTAAGAAAGAAGATTCATTGTGAGATTATAAGAGAAAGTTGCATATAATGGACTAGTTAGAAAGAGTGAGAGGCAATAATAGGAATAATAATCAAAGGAGAGGTTTGAAAGAAGTTTTTAAATTTTTTTAACATAAGAGGTAGAAGAACATGGTACCACATTTCAAATATACATGATATTATATGAGGAAAGCATAGCAAGGAAGTCATATTTTTCTCCTTTTTTCTATAAAAAGTAAGAAAATTTCTCTCCATGTTGTGAACTTTCTCTCTCCTTGTTGCTTAGTTATATAGTATTATATAGTATAAGTGCCTCTATTGTTGCATAATTTGTTTGTATTGAAAATAAAATATGATTCCAATTATTTTTTGGTAAGATCAATTCAAAGATTTTTTTAGCTCATTTCCTTTTATTATAACTTCCTAATTTATTGAATTTGACTTTTGGTTGTGGGTATTTTTACATTTAAATTAGATTTTCAACTCGTATTAAAGCCATGAAATGAAATCTTATAATCAAAGCTAGTAAAATTTGTTTAACAAAGAAGCTTGTGAATTTGGTCTCAAAGAAATAAGAACCTTACAAAAATAGCATGCACAATGAGCCAACTATTTTGATCTATATAATTCCACCTAATACATATATCTAGTATGTATCTCTATGGTAGCAGGATCATCATACTTGACTCTAGTAATTTGTCAGCCATATAAAATTATAGTACTTATTGAACACCAGCATCACAAATAGGGGTGCAATTGAGACACACTTGATTGAATCCACGTCTGGTCAAGTTTTGTTTGACATTAATTTCAAGCTTGAAAGTTGAGATCAAGCTTGATTTGTTTATTACTATTTGGAGCTCGATTTGAGCTTAATTCAAACCAAGCTAAACACGGTCTAATTGATCAACATGAAAATTCCAAGAAATCAAACTAAAAATAAATTCGAACTTGAAACTAAGCTCAATTCAAGCTTAAATTAAAGCTTTATTCGAGCTTGGTTTAATCTTAGTTCATATCTGAATTAATATTTTAATAAATTCCAAAATTAAATAGACATTCAAGTTTGAAAAGATCCTAATATTGTGGACAATTGGATCTTTGATCCAACAATCATTATCTATAAATTTTTGTATACAATATATATTTTTGAGCCTAATGGAGCTAGGGCTATCGAGAAAGGATCCATTTGACTCAAGGAACTTAATTTCGAACCTATATCTTCAAAAAAAAATAATAATGTCAAGCCTAGATTGTTGATTCAAGCTTGGTTTGTTTAATTTTGAATCCAGCCAAAATTGAGCTTTTTTCTAACCCTGGCTGAGTCTACCTCGAGTTGTTCAAAACATTTATCATCTTTGGTTGATCTCAAAATATAGCATATTCCCTTGCAGATGAAAAAGAAAAATAGAGCACATTGCCCTAATGAACTCCGTGGAGCATGCATGCCTATGGGGAAAGGGACCCACACAAGAGGACTAACGTGGCCCATGGTTTACCACATAAAGCCCCTGATTGTCAGCCATCCAGCAACCATCAGATGGATTCCACACCTTGAGTGACTCTCCTCCTATCAAAAACCTTATCACATACAAATTGACAAGCGGAGCAAGAGCCACACGTACCTCAGGGGATGCCCCCAACGCTTGAACCTTTTGCCACCAGAAATATTTTTTTCCACTTTTGAGAAAACCAAAGCAAAGCCAACATAGCTCTTCCTCCCCTCGCTCCTCTCTCTTCCTCCCTCTCCTCCCCTCTGGAGAGCTAAAAAAACAAAAAAGAACATCGGCACTTCTAAGGTAAGCACTTTCTCTCCCAGAGCTCTTATTAGTCGCCAATTCTCAGTTAAACTTGAAGCAGTTTAGGCTTTCATTTCTCCTCTGGGCATTAAATTAGGGTTCCAAGGGGTACTAAACCCCTCCCTGTCGATCCCAATTCGTCGAAAAGGTGTTCTTTTAGACAAAATTCAAATTTGGATATGTTTTTTCTGCCATCCAGGATCGAGCTGTGGTAAAAATATTCGATTTTGATACGGATTGCGGGGGGTTCGGTGTTGTTGACTGGTCCAGAGCCCTGAGCTCTTTGTTCTTTGTATGCGGCTTCAAGGGTGAAGCAATGACTTCTCCTGCTTCCCTTGCTACTCTGGGAAGCGTGAGGCCAAACCCGTCGGCCGTCTTCGAGATCTCTGCTCTGCCTGTAGCCGTTAGGAGAATTCGCATCATTTCTAGGATTAGTTTTGGTAGTGTTGGTGGTGTTCAGCGATGGTCCCGTGCCCCTGGTCGAGTCTGTAGGTGTCTCGTCACCACCGACTTGATTGAGGAGAAGGGAATTCCGTTTTCTTCAGAATCCACTTTTAGGGGTAGTAGTGGTAGCAAAGAAGATGATACTGATCTTGCCCTTAAGCCTCCTCCCAAGCCTGTCTTGAAGGCAAGGTTGAATGGACCTGCTCCTGTGAACTCAGCATTGTGGTCTCCAGACAAAGTTGTTCATGATAAGAGGCCAGAGACCAGAGATGAAGATAGAGAGAAAGTGATAGAGTCACTTGGGGAGGTCTTGGATAAGGCGGAAAAGCTTGAGATAGCAAAGACGGTCAAATTGGATGGGAAAGAGATTAGGGGCAGTGGCAAGTCCGATGGTAGCTCAAGACCTAGTAGACCAGTGAACACAACTTCACCAACGAGGAAGTCGAAGACGCTGAAGAGCGTGTGGCGAAAGGGGAACCCTGTGGCAAATGTGCAGAAGGTGGTAAAAGAAATGCCGAGAGTTGAAAAGGAGAAAGGGCAAGGGCAGAAAGGTCGTTCTCCAGTGACAGAAGCAAACAAACCTGAAGCTCTTCCAGCTGCGCCTTTGCAAAACCAAATGCCTTCGCCACCCCAAGTTGTTCCAAAGCTACAAGTGAAGCCTACTGTAGCTCCACCTGCACCTCCAGCTCCCCCTGTAGTAAAGAAACCTGCTAACTTAAAAGACCGGAAGCCAATTCTTATAGATAGGTTTGCTTCCAAGAAGCCAATTGTCGATCCCATTGCAGCGGAGGCATTATTAGCACCTACAAAACCAGTGAAAGCACCTGCTCCATCAAAAGCCAAAGAAGAGCGCCGCAAGAAATCAAGTGCAGCTGGGGGTCTGCGTAGGCGTCTGGTGGATGATGCTAAGATACCTGTCGAGGATGCTTCAGAACTTGATGTGCCTATTCCTGGTGTGACAGGGGCAAGGAAAGGTAGGAAATGGAGTAAGGCAAGCCGTAAGGCTGCTAGACTCGAGGCAGCTAAAGCTGCAGCACCCGTTAAAGTAGAGATTCTGGAGGTGGGTGAGGAGGGCATGTTGACTGAGGATCTGGCTTATAAATTAGCAGTCAGCGAAGCAGATATCTTTGGATATTTATACTCAAAAGGAATAAAGTCTGATACAGTGCATACTCTGGATAAAGACATGGTCAAGATGATATGCAAGGAATATGATGTGGAAGTATTAGAAATAGATCCCATAAGGGTGGAAGAGATGGCAAAGAAGAAAGAAGTGTTTGATGAGGAGGATTTGGACATGTTGGAAGATAGGCCTCCAGTTATTACAATAATGGGTCATGTTGATCATGGAAAGGTATTATCTTCTGAGCAGTATTTGTTTTTTGTTTTTGGTTCGAGTAGGATCAAGCCTCAGTATCTTCCTTTGTGATAACTTTTGCTTCTTGTAATTTGCATTGACAGACAACACTTTTGGACTATATTCGTAAGAGCAAGGTAATTTCTAACTCTTCAGTTGGTATCACGCATCTGCCTTAGTTCATATGTAGTTTTCATGCATATACTGCAAAGCTTAAAATATGCACAGCATTTTCCACATTTCTGTTTCTATGGCTTTTCTGAAATAATAAGGTCTGACCAATTGGTATGTATAGGTGGTAGCAACTGAGGCAGGTGGAATAACCCAAGGTATTGGAGCATATAAAGTTCTCATCCCAGTTGATGGAAAGGCTCAGGCTTGTGTCTTTCTTGATACTCCAGGGCATGAGGTGTGTGATATCAGTTGTTGTGCCAACCCATTTTAGTTTTGGCTGACATCTTCTTTCTGCATATAAACTTTTAAGATCGCTTTGGTTTCAACATGTTGCAAAGTACAATTACGTAACTTAAGATGTTGAGGTTTCATCTTCAATATATCTTCACCAACATATAATTTGTCATTAATAATCTGGATTTTACAGGCATTTGGTGCCATGAGGGCACGTGGAGCAAGGGTGACTGACATTGCCATTATTGTGGTAGCTGCTGATGATGGAGTGCGCCCCCAAACAAATGAGGCAATAGCTCATGCCAAGGCAGCTGGTGTGCCTATTATAATAGCCATAAATAAGGCATGCCAATTAATCTCTATTGTTGTTTCATTTTCAGTACTGTCTTCACAAAAAATTTCTCAACTCTGGTAGTTATTGTACCCAGGTAGATAAAGATGGAGCTAATCCTGAACGTGTTATGCAAGAACTTTCTTCTATTGGCCTTATGCCAGAAGCGTGGGGTGGTGACATCCCAATGGTCCAGGTTGCTTCTCCCACAATAACCTATACTTGTTATCCTCCTCTTTCTCTGACACTTAAAACAACTATTGAGAGTTGATATCTAGTTATTACCTAAATCAGATCAGTTCTCTTAAGGGAGACAATGTTGATGAATTGTTGGAAACAGTCATGCTTGTTGCTGAGGTATGTGAATTTATCTTGATTTCTGTTTATTTGTTTCTGCTAGCAATTTGACTTTCGGGGTGAATATTTGACCTTATTTATTTATTTTATTGTAAAGCTACAAGAATTGAAGGCGAATCCTCATAGAAATGCAAAGGGCACTGTCATTGAGGCAGGTCTTGATAAATCAAAGGGACCCACTGCCACACTGATTGTGCAGAATGGAACCCTTAAAAAGGGTGATGTTGTTGTGTGTGGTGAAACCTTTGGAAAGGTTAGTTTCCTGAATGAACACTGGCATTGCAACTTTTAGGGAAACACAAACGGCAACTTATTTGCAATGCTATGTTCCGCACAATCTCAAAATTCTGCAGTGTGTAGACCTTGTTTTCTATGTTGACTTATAGTCCTGACAGCCCGTGCACAAATTCCTTCCATGAGCAGGTCCGTGTTATGTTTGATGATAGAGGAGGTCGTGTTGACCAAGCTGGACCATCCATGGCTGTGCAGGTTTATTTGTTTTCTTCTCAAGGCTACTATTCATCGTCATCAATTTCTATTTGATATCTCTAAATCTGGAAATTCAATGTCTTCTGGTTTGATGACCCTTATGAATATGAGGGAACTAACCAGTTCCGGATTGATTCTTTCATACTAAAGTCTTCTTCTCTTTGGCACACTTAATATATATAGGATACATGTGCAGCCTTCTTTTCATAAGAGCTGCTTGGCACAACATTATAGTATGGCATGCTGCTTGTGTTATTTTCATGAGAGATTAGTAGGTCATTTGCCCATGCTCTATGTTAATGCAAAACCAGTCCAAGGATGAGTGAATTATTTAAATATAGAATTTAATATGTTCCCCTTTTTTCTGTCGAGGTCACTGTTGTTCTGTTAGCCAAGGCTTGGACTGAGTAGCAGTCCCATGCATTTGGTTTCCAGTCCTTTAAGTCTTCAAGTGAAACTATTATTCAGCATAAAATTGTGATTTTTAATTCCACTGAGGGATCCAGTTATACTTTAGTAAGTTGAGTGGTTAAAATCCTTTGCACTGCCTCACCAGAAGCGAAAAATAAATTGAAAGAAGATGTGTTTATTGCGGAAACTGTCAGCATTAATTGCTAATAGAAAAGTGGCAGAACAGGTTTTTTCATCAGAGTTTGCAATGGTTTGTATACTATGTGACACAGATACAATTGCAAGTGTTCAAATTTGACATGGATGGAAGAACTGCACATGATAAACGTTTAAAGTAACTAAAGAATAGGAGAATTAAACAATAAATTTATGATCTTCATTGTTATGGTTTTCTAAACCTGGTAGATGCTACGTGATGGATTTATAATGTAAATGATAGAAGGTTCGACCTTGCAGATTTCTCATGCCTGCATGGTACCTTGTCATTCACATCATCAATTATTATAGAAGATTAAAAGCAAACCTTTTAGTCTTGTATAGTTTTGATTGTCAAAGACAAATTGTCCAAACTTGTGGATTGTTACAAACAAATCCATCAATGAAATTGCAAATTTTTGCATATTTCTAAAGGAGAAATACTCATTTCAAGATTGGTGACTTGAAAGATTTCACACGGTGTAGGTTGCTCTGATTTGGACACTGGATGACATGTATCAACAATTTTTTTTTCCAGATTCAGTGATTGCACACCCAATGGAGATTAGTTATAAAAATAATGCTCAGTAAAATTATGTATGTGATCAAACAGATGGGACCTTTTTGAAGGATGAGCTTTCAAAGGTTCTTTGGATAATGGAAAGATTGACCTTCAGAAAAGGGGATGTGCTAAAATGATTTGGTTTCTGTGATTTGTGCTATGTTTTTTCTCCAGAGCTTTCTCCTAAATCTTCTTAAATTTTATAATTATCTTAGTTGCTTGTTCTCGATTGCTCTGACATTTTTTTCTATATTTTGTTCCCAATATTTCTTCCGCAGGTAATTGGCTTGAGCGGTGTTCCTATTGCTGGTGATGAATTTGAGGTTGTTGAGTCCCTTGTTGCTGCACGTGAAAGGGCAGATGCACGTGCAGAATCATTAAGGGTTGCACGAATATCTGCAAAGGCTGGGGAGGGAAAGGTCACTCTCTCTTCCATTGCTTCTGCTGTATCAGCTGGAAGACAATCTGGACTAGATATGCATCAGCTAAATATTATCCTGAAAGTCGATGTTCAGGTATGTTTTGTGAACTTGCATCATGTCTTTCAGTGCTTATTCATCACAGTGTATTTGTTCGCTGTCAAATTGGCCTATGGTTCAGCTTTCATGTGATCATCATGTGTAGATATATTATTTTCCAACTGACTTGATAGCACTTTCATCAATAATAGGGTTCAATTGAAGCCATCAGACATGCTCTTCAAGTTCTCCCACAGGATAATGTTACTCTGAAGTTCCTCCTTCAAGCACCAGGTGACGTAAGTACTAGTGACATTGATCTGGCTGTTGCCACTGAAGCCATTATATTTGGCTTCAATGTGAAAGCACCAGGTTCAGTTAAGAGCTATGCAGAGAAAAGGAATGTTGAAATTCGTCTCTATAGGGTCATCTATGATCTTATTGATGATATGCGGAATGCAATGGAAGGACTTTTAGAGCCTGTTGAGGTAGAAATGATGCTATAATTGGTGAATTGGACTTCATCTCTGATGCATTGGTGTTTATATAGATGAGCATTTATACTAAATATTGTTCACTTTTGATATATGTAGGAACAAGTTCCAGTAGGATCAGCAGATGTTCGAGCCACATTTAGCAGTGGTAGTGGACGTGTCGCTGGATGCATGGTCACTGAGGGGAAAGTGGTGAAAGATTGTGGTGTTTGGATTGTTCGAAATGGGAAGAAAATTCACACAGGCAATATTGATTCTTTGAGACGAGTGAAAGAAGAGGTGAAGGAGGTATGTTTTTAAATGATATATGTGGATCACATCTTGAGGTATAATTGGTACATCTTAAAAAGCTCTTAAATGACATCATGCTTTTGATGATTACTGAAGCACCTGTTACATTTCGAGATTACAGAATTATAATCACTCTATCAACAATGAGCTGATATATCAGGTGACAATAATTTGTTTGTTACATGGCTTATGATTTAGGGGAAGAAGAAGCAGAATAAGTCAATATTCTTCTGAGTTAGTGATGATGATTATTGATACTCTTTTGAAGAATTTTAATCCATTAAGGCTCAATTTGGTTGTTGAATAAAAAATTGGAAAACTATAGATATCCTAGAAATTCATAGAGGGAGTTGTTGTTCCAAGGATATCACTGCATACAATGAAATATGCATTTGTTTGCAATGCTGGCATACCATGGTATCAGCCTTTAATGGTGATGGTATGCGGCTATTTTTTTTTTTTGGTGACAAGATATTTGCCATTGCCAACAAGATTACTTTTTTGTTGGTGAGGGGGAGTTTTTGGTCTTTCAAATAAACTGGGTGGAAAAGCCTGGTACGAACCATAAGTACCTCTGTCCAGTGATATCTAGTACCATAAGTACCTCTGTCCAGTAATATCGAGGAAATGGATATCCTGGCTAAGGTGCATAGGGCTATCTTGACAAGAATAGGTAGCTCAAACTATCCGAATGCCAAAAATTGCCTTCTTGACAAGGATAGCCATTATTGAACCCCCTAATCTAAAGGTTTGGCCCATTTGGGTGTGTTTGGTATTGCTTAAAAAAAAAAATTTGTAAATTTTAAAGCAAAAAAAGCATTTCATAAAAAAAAATAACTGTTTGGTAGCATCATCTAAACAGTGCTTCTACAAAAAGATAAAGTCATAAAAGTGCTTTTAAGGGAAGTTCGAAAGCCAAGTTTCTATCTTCTCTTTTTCTCAAGCAGAAGCAACACCAAACATGCTCTTATTCAGTTCTAGATTGACCCCAAGGAAGTTCTTGAGATTCATTGTTCTTTGTGCTTTAGAAAAAGAAAATAGCATTTGACATGAATGCAACAAGATTTCTTGTAATGTTTCTTCATTTGCAGATTAAATCTTGGCCCAGGCATGACTTATTCGAGATATAGACCTTTGATGAATAAAATTGCAAAGCATTAATATAGAAAACAAGATAGTCTCAAAAGGTCCTTGAGAAGCCGAAGATACAATATTCATGCTCTTACAATTATTTTCATTAGTCACCTGTTATGGCTTTGCTAGAGTTGAATTGTTATTCTCTCATCAATAGGTGCTGTGAGCTGGACATGTAGACTAGAGATCTTTCGACATCCTCTCCTAGTCATAGAATTCTGGTTATTTGAGTGAATTAGTAATTCAAGAAACCTTTCCTAAAACTATCACAATTAGATATGTTTAGTTAAAAAGTTTGTTGTTGTGATGTGTTTCCTAGACAAGTAGGAAATCCCTAGCATCAGTGGATTCTAATTTTCCAATGCTGCAAAGCCACCTCATGATATAGAGCTTCCATTGGGAATTTACATTCCTAACCAGAAAATCTGCAGTAATAGCTATATTATCTATGGTTTCTACCAAGGTCTTAAGTCCCGATGGGATTGGGGGTGTGCCGACAGTCTCGTCTCGTTCCTATGAAAAAACGGGACCAGGAAGGGTTTGGGACTCCAAAAACCCATCCATGCGAGGAGAGAAGAAGAAAGATGAAGAAAGAAAGGAAGGAAAGATGAGGAAAAGAAAATGATGTAAGGAAAGAAGAAGAAGAAAAAAGAAAGAAGGAAATGAAGGGAGAAAAAAAGAAAGAAAATGGAAAGTACAAAAGGAAGGTAGAAGAAAAAGAAAGGAAAGAAGGAAAGAAAGAAGAAATAGAAAGAAAGAAAGAAATGAAGGAAAGAAGAAGGGAAGATATCAGAAAGTTACTTTATCAAGTATTACAAAAATCATCCTACTACGAATCACTATTGCTGATTACTAGAGAAAAGGCCACTCTATTTTGATGATAACATTGTGATAGATCATTAAGGTGTGCGGTTTCGTCAAGCCATGCCGGAAATATATTATTTGACTTTCTCCTCCCTGTCATTTAGAGATCATCTAGGGCTTTTGTGATTCCCTTTGCCTTGTTTAATAATCTAGGGTTTGGACCTTGAACCATTAAAGAAAGAGGCAGATGTATGTGATGGACAGCAGAAGGGCAATGCCAAGTAAGCTAGTCCCTTGTAATCTCAAACAAGTCACATTCATTTTGCAAACACAGTTCTTCAGAAACCATAACCTAGTTTGAAAATGCATTTATTGGTAATTATGCTATTCTTGTCTTTGATGCTCTAATTGTGTAGGTTGGATTGTTCCCATCCAAAGATCCATATATGGTCATAAGTCATTAATCCATCATGATCAACAGAATTGCTGTGGGCCTATTAGGCCACTTCAAGCAGGTCTATGCAGGCTCTTTTAGCAAGATTTCCACATCTTGAATTTGATTATGATATAAAACTTCTGGAGGGTATAATTTTCATATGTGGGATTTATTTTATTTTTTTTTGTGGAAATTTGGTAACTTTTCAAGATCTACAATGTGGCAGCCAGTTTATAGGCTTGTTGGACTTAAAACAACCCTAGTTCAAGGCTATTTAGGGCTCTAAAATGCCTTATTGAACTCGACTTCCTATTTACAGCAAGGTTCTAAATACTGGTGGTGAACCTCATAGAATGGTAAGATATCAGTACATTATCAGTATCGACAGTATATACTATATACTATATACTGAAACTGTCAGCATCAAAAAGACTGAAAAGCCATCAACATTGACCAGTTTGGTTGGTACAATGCCATTGATATACATTGGTACGAACTGGAACAGCTAGTACATATAGATACAGATGGCTTCAACATCCCTGTGCTCATATAGGTGCTGGTCTCATGTTGGAATGGTATAATACAGACGATACCATCCTGTTCTAGCAATTATTGATTCCATGATTTATATAGGAAATGTTGACTGGAGCACAACTCATATTCTATGAAAAATTGGCCAATGCAATAAAAGGCAAAGATGATATAGATTTGAGATCCGGCTTCTGACCAATTTTAGCAGTTTTTGTATTTTGTTCTATTTTTAGGAAATTTAATTTCTTAGCTAGGAAGATTTCTACCCAGATTTGGAGTTGTTGACCTCACTAGCATAAATTTCAAGGCCTTGCACCATAGTGTTTTATATTGGTTTTGAGGAAAGTAAACAGGGTAAAACCTTGCCTCTGAGTTTCCTATGGAATTCATTTTCTCTACTGCCTTTTTTCATGTGAGATTCAAGTTGATTAGATTGGAGGAAGAATTTTTTCTCTCCCCAATTGGATCAGTCATAACCACAGTAGGTTCTGTATACACACACACATGCTTCAAAACTTAAGAAGCCTTTTTACATATGATATTAAACCAATTGTTCATATATGGTGATCACATTCCCATTCAATTGGTGAGATTCAAGTGATGGTCTTTGAGCATATTGACAGTTGGGTTTAAACTTTAAACTGTTGACAATCATAATGGAAATAGAATAATCATCTATCTTTAATGTGATTTTCAAAACATTATATGTAAAACCTTTGATTGGGACTAAGATTTAGTGGTCGATGAGACATTGGACAAAATTCAAAACATATGTTTGGGTTTCATGGATGGCAACTTGGATCACTATTTGGAGTTGAGGGTGCAGTAAGAAATGATGGTCAGGTTTCTTAATAATTGCTGTTGCAGCCTATGTTCTATATGATTTTTTTTTCTTCAACATCAGTGCAAAGTGGATGGAGTAGTGATGTGCCTTTCAAATGTTAAGAAATCATTGAGTACCATTGGAGCTTATGCTAAATTTTCATATGCCTGTCAATTTATCAGTTTTTTTGAATGAGTATAAATATAGGGAGGGAATTGGAAGATTTCAATTATGTTAAGAGCAGGGTAGATGAAATGGAGATACATCTTTGGTCTAATGTGCAAGTTCTGAATGTCGTTAGATCTGGTAGAAACTTTTTTAAGGCAGATAGAATATGAGATCTTCTGAATGAGTACAAGTTTTAGGCACTTACAGCCCATATTCAGGCTTGAGAACCCAACCAAACTTCATGGAAATTGTCAGAAGAGAAGAGATTTGAAGTCATATTAGAGTTAAATACAAACAAGTCTTGCATTAGAAATCAGCTGGGACACGCACTGTGACACACACACACACACACACACACACACACAGAGAGAGAGAGAGAGAGTGGTTTGATCTTCATGTTTATATTTATTGCTTTGAGGCAAGAAGTAACTTGCCCCTATTCCTGCTAGTGTTGAATTACTGGAAGATAAGACATTGCAAACCTTGCATATACAAGGGAGGACCTAATCAGACATGTTGCCTCATGATCTTGTTGACGAAAATGGAAACGTTACACTTACTGTCTCTAGCATGTTTTTGGCATGGTTGGTATTCGATGAACGGAAAGAGTGGCTGCCAGGTAGTGGGACATTTATCTCTTTGCTGCAGTCCAGTATCAACGTTTGCTTTCTTGATGAATCGAGCGAATTGATAGATGTGTTGTGTTCCTTAGACAAGGATAGAAAGGGTGGACGGTGAGATAGATTGGCGTAAAGAGATAATGAAACTTCTATAGAGCTATATACGCTACAAAGGTTATGTTTTCTTGTTCAGTATAATGTGCCAACAGTTCAGGTGTAACTATGAAACAGATAGAGGCACTGACCTACTAAAAGTACACACTCTAGAAGAGCTTCAAGGCACTATATTTTTCTTTTTGAGCGATAGCCAGGATTTGAACCTATGGAGCTCCTAAATGGCAAGCCTCTAGGGGTGAGGTGCCAACCGACTGTGCTGTTCATCAATCAGACGTAGTAGCCGTGGTAGCTGCACACAATGATTATTTAATTCGTATTTGCATATAGATACTGTAGTAATTTTGAGCACCACATCTGAGATCAAGAGATAGATCTTTCTTTAGCACATAGAAATCATGAATATTTATCCTTCAGAATAAATAACCACTCCAGGTCTGACTGTTTGGGTTCTCATTAGCAGTCATTATTATCTTCTCTTGTGGCTCCTTCAGTAAATACTCTTGGATACATATGGACGTTGCATTTTCACTGAGCTGGGTCTATTATTTCTGTTTGTCAGTTTGTTTGTCTGTTTTGAGCAATATTTACCCAGCTATCCAATTTTCCCCTTCCTCCAGGTTGGTACTGGACTAGAATGTGGCATTGGTGTGAATGGCTTCGACGATTGGGAGGTTGGAGATGTTATTGAGGCTTTTAATACTGTGAAGAAGCAACGAACACTTGAAGAGGCATCAGCTTCGGTGACAGCTGCATTAGTTGGAGCGGGTGTTGAGTTGTGAAATAGGCTAGATGGTGCAGAACATTTGCGGAGCAAAGTCATTGGTCATGATCGACCTGAGTGCATCTGACTCAAAGTTCACAATCTGTCTTCAGCCGCAAAGTAATTAATATTATCTTTCATGGCTAAGCTTGGATGGCATTCTCCACTCCTTTATTTTTTGGAAGTCTGGCTCTGCTGCAGCCCATGTTGTCCGCTAATGTACATAAAGAATCTCAGCTGCAAATTTTCCTTCTATTTTTGTAGAGAAGGGCATTTATTTAACCTTCTGATGATTTGATCACAACAACCTGTAATAGATCCAATGACAATTGAATCATTGTCATGATTGCATCATACAGTTTATTTGATGCCTCGGTCATATCTATCGTTTGATGTTTTATCAGCTGGGACATCAAATTGTACTAAACAAAATGCAAAGAAAAAAAAATATAAAATTATACTATTCTACTTACCATTCTGAAATTCTTGTTTGACAACATTCATGGAATTTCTTTGATTCTGTTGCAGTTGTGTTTTCTAAATCTTCTGCTGCTACTCTTTGTATGCAACATTTGTAAATTCTTTTATTTTTATACCTACATAATATTTCATATTATTGTCTATTATACTAATTATGGTGTTGCCTTTCATGTCTGCATATCAACTAGAGTTGAAATTGGATCGAATATAGATCAGATACTAGTATATCCATATTCGTATTTGTTTGATTCGATGAATACAGATATAGGTATAAATACAAATCTGAAAAATACGGATATAAGTTGGATAATTAAACTTTATAACTACATAATCAAAAATATTATTAAGTGAATGATAAATCAAGTTAATAGCATGTTCATGGAGTTATTTTTTTTAAAAAAAAATTTATGAGTGCTATATAAAATTAAATAGGGTTAAAAAGAGGATTGGATATTCGAATACGAGTCAGATTGTTATTTATCTATATCCATATTCATTTTTCATTGACGAATATGAATGCGGATACGGATATTAGTCGTATGTTCAAATTTCTGCACATATCTGAATAAATTCGAATACAAAAATAGATTCGGATGGATATTATTCGATGCACTTTCATCTCTATTAAACAATTTCAGCTCGGTGCCAACCATATGATCCCCTAAGGGCTCTACCATGACCCTTCATAACTCCTGAGAAAACCCGGCATGCCCTCTGCCTCAGCTCCTCCGGATAAAATAGGGGCAGGGTGACCTTCGGCATGGCCTTCGCATCATCGATGCAGAGCCCGACAGACGGTACAAAAATCATCATTTGAGGAGCCATATCTCAAGGCCAACGAACTTGGGCAACCATAGGAGAGTGCAGATAAGAATCAGTACTATGAGAACCCCAAAGGAGGTAGAGCACGTCCCAGTCTCGAGCAGCCACCAAGTGCTAACAAAGGCTTGAGACAAGACACCGTTGCATGGCTAACGTAATAGAGAATAACAGGGCAAAATGTTGGGAAACGTGGTTGAGATGACTAAAAGATTAGCAATATTATGTTTGTCTAAAAGGCTTTGTGTTTAACTTTCATCAGATTTTCCTACCCATTTCAGCTTCCACTTTGCATGTCAATGTTTCTAAACGAAACAAACATGGCATGCGTCCTCTGCTATGGTGGCCCGTCTAGCCTCAAATTTTGTACTCCTCAACCATGCATGCAGTGCATTATTTTCAGGATTCGATTGGATAAAAAATTAATTGGAGCATGATCAATAACCGAAGCCCGTGGCAATGTGATCGATACATTTGTTAGACAAGCAATGAGGGACTTGATCATTCACATCATGAAAATTGTGACAGTTTGTCACGACCGTAAAATTCTGTTAGGAAAAGAAATCCTATTTATGGCAGAGCCTTAAATACTCCAACGCAAAAGATAGACCTCAGATCAAGGTGTACATCTGCGTTTGACCGTCTCACTCTCTCAGATGAAATTTAGAGTGGTTATTCCATCAGCATCAATCAATAGCTGAGCCAGGCCAGGTTCTAAAGCCTTCACACCTACCTTGTGAGAGAGCAGCACACCAATTACGACACCTGCCACAGTAAAATTCACAGTTCACTCTCCAAATCAATAGCCGTAGGGATGCAGCTAACCAATTGTGTCGCCCACCACAACTAATGTGGCTCCATTACATGTCTGATTAGTTGACTCCTATCATTTCACATAGTCAGTCTTCAGCAGTGCAACAGGATTAAGTCCTAATCATGATGCTAATTAGTGCATTAACACTACAAGTAGTGTGTACCACAATATTCATGCCCTTATCGCAGGCACCCTATGGGAAACATCCCCCACATCTGCTGATATTTGATGCAAAGATCTTTAAAAAAAATGGTTTGCATGGTTGGAGCATGTCAAATGGATGGCATGTGTGCTTGAGTAGGCATTCTTCCAAAATATAGGCTTCTCTCCAAATAAAAAGACTTAAACCATAAACTCAAAGCAAAATTCGCCATCTCGGCACCAATCCTATACCGGTGCCACATTAGCACTATGTTGTTACGATACAATATAGAATCTTTTTTAGCATATCGAAAATCAATACGCCTCTCGTACTGGTACCGAATCATTATGATACACTCTGTACCATCCGGTTTAGATTGGTACAGTCAATCATTACTTAGACTGTTTGTGGCACAAGTATCTCTTCTTTAAGAAGTAAATCTAGAATGAAGAGGCTACGGGGTATCAATTGGCTGGGGATCAACCTTCATCCAGTTAATTGAAATGCCCAGGACATTATGGATCCAAAGTCCATCCATTTTTATTAATGTTGAGACATGCATGCAGGCACAGCAAGAGTGAATATTGACATCTTGATGGTGGTTGTAGCATGGAAAAAAAATCCAGTGACCATGAAAAGAGAAGATGGCAGATGACGAACAGCAAAGAAGATAGATATTTTGTGGCATGGACTGAAATGAAATGCTGTCACGCATCAATAATCCATTCAAATTCAATTAATGCAAATCCCTAATGGCTGGGTCAGTATTCATCCTTCAGAGAATGTATTAACATTCAAATCAACAAACCTCTGGCAGCTGTAGTTCTCAGCACAATGCACTTACCAGTCGAGGGGCATCCATGGACCACAATGACTTGAAACCAGCCATCCAAACCATGGGGACCTCTGGGAAGGGACCTAATTATGCATTGAAAGGAACCGGTCTAGCTCTTAAGTCATGCCGGTAGCCAAGAATTACGGATATTATTAGACAGTTCAGCAAAAGGTATCAAATGCCAATCTCCTAAATTTTCAATACTTTCTGAGTTTTATACATAAAAAAAGAAAAAGGAAGATCAAACTATAAGAAACTTAAAGGCAAAGAATGTTTCAAATATATTAGAACAACATAATCTTCAAGACAATAGTCAGTGCCTAGGATAAAAATCACACACATTGCACTAAAGATGCCTAACATACATCTACTTGCTTCCCTCTCATGTGTTTTAAAGAGTCTCCTGTCATACCTAAGTTAGCTACCAATAGTGATGCAGAGCATGGCTCGCCGAACCGAACAGTATGGAGTGTACCATACCGTACCGTACAGGTTCGATACTAATATCCGATACGGGTGGCGTACCGACACTCGTACACCGAAAAAATATCGTACCGTACCATACTAACACAGTGCTAATGTGGCATTGGTATGGGGTCTGATACCAAGACAACGAACCTTAATATAGAGATTGCACCTATAGCAATCAAGACAACTTTAGTAATATAAGCAGAAGCTGAAAGATACATGTTCAAGTAGAAAACAAATTCGGCTAACAGATATTTGATGAATACAACAATAATAATGAGACATTTTCCATCAAGCTTCACACACATCACAAATTTGTGTCAAAATTGGTATTAATTATTCCGACACATTCAGCAAAATACAGAATGATGCAGCATAACTAATAATTTGCCTATTGCATAAAGGCAAATACAACCATATTTATCCAACAGTACAGTAGCTGGATAAGAAGCAAAGCATGACTAAGTTGTTAATTTAGTGAACTTTGCAATAAAAAGCCCACTAGTTTTGGATGTTGTAGGATCGAAGCGTATGGTTTTAGGAATTCTCCCACTTTTGCAAGGCCACTTATCTGCAAGATCAACCTCCCGTAATTCTATAAAAAGCAGATAACAAGATAATCAGATAAAGGTAAGCACTACAAACATAAAAGGATGAGCAATTTAACTGAGAAAACATCTACTAAATTTAGATATCTGCAAGCTAAAATAAAGTTTCTAATTTGACCGATTCACACTATTAAATTATGTCAGTGCCCAAAATTCCGATAATCAGCTCTCAAGACTGAAATGACATAATCTAATAAAATATTTAATATAAAAATTAGGTTCTTAATGTTGAGTAATGGAAGCCACTAAAGTTTATGCAGAGTTGGCTATAACTATTAAAAAAGATGCCTTCATATGATACAGCTAGCTGCCCAATTCATACAATGTACTTTGAGAATTGTCTATTCCTCGATGGAGTTTGTTGCTGTTGTTTTTTTTTTATTTGGGGGTGGGGTACGAGAAGGGGGGGGGGGGAGCATATGAGCTATCAATACAAACACCAAAGGAGCATTCCTAGGGTGATATGTATGGCACTTGCACTTGCATAAGGTTACCTCCTTACTTTCGACATGCAAGATTAACTCTACATATATTAAACATAGTATACTTTAGTTATATGTGTTTATTGCTTCAGTCTTTTTACAGTCATTTGATTGATGTAGGAAAGATTAGAAGTGACCAATACAAATTAAAAAATTGTTGGCTCAACGGTTAGATTAGCTACATTGGACACATCGTTCGTTATATATAAGATGAGAAATTTCATTTTCTTTTTTTTCTCTTCCAACTTGGCAGTTATAAGTCTCCATTCCTCTTTGTAAACCCTTTTGACCAATCAGTCAACATATCTCTGCATAGATGGGCTGCGGTTAAACATCTCAATGGATCTTCATCACGTTATTTATGTCTATGCTACATAATCTTTCTATGATATGCCACTTTCCAATTATTTTTAAAGACTAAAATGGACCAACCTCAAAATATTTTCATTTTATCACTAATCAATTGATTTGTGGGATGATGTTAGTGCTAAGGGTGAATACAGAGAAAAGAAATTAACACAAGGCATAAGTTTAGCAAAATCATCAAACTAAATCAGCATATATCAAGTACACGTCATATTATTCATAAGCACATCCCATGTCATATTAGTCTAATTTCCTAATTGTATACATAGAAGCACAATCACGTATAATGTTTATGCAGAGAGATGCATCTTTTCGTCCTGATTTACCTTTTGTGCCCTTCAAGTATTTTTTTTCCATTTTAACCTTCTAGCACACTACAATTTACATACTGAATATCATCAAAGAGGTAAACCTAAATTTTTAATACATGGAGATGCAGGCTTTGCAAATAACATTTTTACAAGTGAATCTTTAAAAGCGAACCAAAATGAAATAGGAACTGCAATCATATACAAATAGCAGCAATAGAAACTACCAGCTGAAGAATTTCTTGCGAGAAAATGCTCCACCACATGTTCATTTTGGGCAACTGTTAAACTGTTCAGAAAAGCATGACAACAACTCCAATAAGTTTACACAGATTAAAAAGAAATAGAAACTATATTCAAAATACACAAAATTTCAACTTTTCGACTTGCATCAATTTATCTACCCACAGTTAACTACTTAAATAGATTCCTGATACAGATCAGACACATATCTATTTATTGCCTAAGCATGATCAGAAGACTTTTTTTGAAGATTGGGAAGTTTCCTAGTGTTTCTTCATTTCCACTCAAACAACTGAAGTAGAAACTACCTTTAAAAGGATACAGAGTGGTAAGGCAATGCGACCAGATGAAATACCATTTCAGATTGGAATATCATGGAACCAATTTGGTTAACTAGTTTATCCATGGTTTGCCATACCAACTTGAACTAAGCGGTACGAGGCATACCGAACCATACCAGTTCGGTACCAGTACCCGGTACGGATAGCGTACCAACACTCGGTATGCTAAAAAGATCTCGTACCGTATCATACCAATATAATGCTAGCTAGGCACCCGTACAGAGTCCGGTACCGAAACGGAGAACCTTGACTTTATTGATAGATCTTGAATATCAAGATAGTGCCAAATGATTAGAGGAAAAGTGAAATGATATCCATCCATAGGTATAGAAGTAGTATAGCAAACTATATCATTGCAAAACAAAAGTAACAGGCTACTTTGTAAACTAATGGAAAAGGATAATGGACAAACATAAAGAGAAAATGGCAACATTTTCAAAGTCTAATTTCGTTTTATGTTATATGAAGGCCTGAATTGTAGCCATCCTCTTGCTTAGGCACAATATAGAAAAATATAGATAAAGGAAAACGAGTCTGCATGTGGTTTTTATCAACTTGGGAAATGCACTTGATAGATACTAAGAGGTGATTTGATGCGAATTAAAGAAGAAGGTTGCGTGTATGATGGTATATCCATGCCTTTGAGGATAATGATTGATGTGGTAAGATAAATATCAAGAGAAGTTGTGGTGATTGGTGAATTTTCAGTTGTTGTGGGCATATATTAGGGTTTAAATTTAAGATATTCTCACTAACATACTTCCTAGTAATATTCAAGAATATAGATTGTGGTGTATGTCATCTCGTCTGAAATTTCCAATTCTCTTTCAGATTTAAACTTAATATATTCGATTGAAATGAGAAATTTCCCCTTGGGGTGGCCAACATATACATCCTAATCCTATCCTATCACTGAAATTTTCCAACTTTTCAATTCCTGTAGTACCCATATTTTTCTTGCTCATAATAGCCAATGGATTTCAAGTTGATTTCACTTACGTATTCCCCATCTAATAAAGACACTACTGTTGTCACTCTAGTACCACAAGCCTTTCCACGAAGGTTGTTGAATCAGGGTACCATATAGATTGGCATCCCAACCTAATCTCATATGAAATGAAGACCTACATGAACCTATATTTATAATAGAGACTCCCCTACAAAACATCCATAGGCTCAAAAATCACGACGCCAGCCTTGATCATCTAACTCCAAGGGATCTCAAGTAGAATGATATCCAGGCTTGATCCAATGGAAACCAGATAAAAAGACTCAGAAATATATGAATATAATAGGGACCCCTCCTATGGTTTTCATATAAGAATTGGTTATATACCCATGCAAGCTCTCAATATCACAAGGCCAAATTGCCTACCAAACTCCTGAAATAGAAATTTTGCATTCACGGAGTCCCAGAGAATAAGCCATGCAATGTATTAAAAAGTGGATAACGGGCATGTAAGTGGCCGAGGGGTATCTTGATGGACAATGGATAGCAAGCAGCATGAACCTAAGGTAAGCTACTAAAACATCTAAGCATTTTTTTCTTATTTTGTATCAGCTCGGTAAAAAAACAATAGAAAAACATCAAGGGCAGAGCTATAATAACATCATCCACCTAACAAAACAACAACAATGTTAACATTCAAAAAATCTAGAGCTCTACACTCTAATGACATAATAGCATCATCGATTAAACATAATAACATCAGCCATAAGATAAAGATGACCACAATCACACAACATCATCGACAAGATAAAGGTGCCATGATCTATTCTTGAGCTCATAGCATAGCAGCCGCTATAGCGGGTTTTGTCTAATATATCAAGCACCTTATAACCAAGCACCATATGGCACCACAATGAAGTTAGAATAGTAGTTTCTAACAAAAACAGCTGTAGCAGCTGCTATAACAATCATAATAGTCATTTTTTAACATGATGATGCTATCAAAAACTAAGCTTCACAAGAACCTTGCCAAGGACAAAACCATGCATAAAGCTCCATTCTTCAAGAAAGTGCCAAAAGGGTCACACATTAGAAAATTACACTTATATATAACTAGTTTTCTATTTTTTCTTACACAAGAATGGCGGAACCATCCCAAACCAACCGGTTCGAGGCATACCAAGCCTTACTGACAGCGGATCAGGAATAGTTTCGGCTTTGAAATTGAGAAACCGGCAAAGGAGGGGGAGAGGGAGAAGGAAAGAGTGGAAGAGAGAGAGAGAGAGGAGGGAGAAGGAGAGGAAAGAAGAGAGGGAGGGGGAGAGAGAGGGAGAGAGTGGTGATGAGCGAGGGCAGCCGGAAAGGGCCGAGGGAGGAGGGAGGAGGGAGGAGAAAGGAGGGAGAAGCCCTCTCTCCTCCCTCGGCCCTTTCTAGTGGCGCTCGCTCAACATCACCCTCTCCCTCTCTCGCTCCTCCCTCCCTCCCTCTCTTTTTCTCTCTTTTCTTTTCCCTCTCCCCCTCCCTCTACCTCTCTCTCTCTCCACCGCCCTCTCTCGCTCTCTCCCTCCCTTCCTCCCACTCCCTCTCCCTCCCTCCCCCTCTCTTTTTCTCTCTTTCCTTCCCCCTCTCCCCCTCCCTTGCTGGTTTTCCCATCAGTTCATGCCAGAACGGCACGGCATGAGGGCGTACCATACCATACCGCTGGCCTATCAGCACAAGTACTAGTTCGGGTACTGTGGACCTTTTACATTTCAATATCTATGATAGCCCTATATAGATTTCTTCCCGTGAACATAAACCCTCTTTCCACCTAACCCACACTCTAATCTTAAAAATTCCAATTCTATTGTTCCAAAATCTATGATCCTTAGATGTTCTAATTCCACTTTTTGCTTCATTGCCTTCTTTGCATGCCCTAATTTTCTTTGTGCCTTTGCTCCACCTTATTATCCTTGTGGTGCATCCTCTTGAAAGGACCTCCCCTCCACCCTCCCTCCTTCCATCTTTTCTTGTTTCCTCTCTTGGACCTCCCCTCCACCCTCCCTCCTTCCTTAACGGGTCATTTGTTTGCCTGCAATTCCAATTATTCCAGATGTTGTAAGAGAGCAATTGCAATTGGAATAAGATGCAAAAACTTTTAGTTTGGGGGCCTATGACTGAAAACTGCATATCTATTTGCAGCTGTTTGGTTGTATAATGTTGCAAGAGGTGTGCTAACCCAGCAAAATACTGGGTAAGGTGATATCTTTAGAAGTAAGGAACTATATATTTTTCTATGACATAGGACCAACAGATGGCCAACTATTGACCTCTTTTATAGTTATATAATGTATAATAAAATTATGCATTATTGTAACTTACTGATATTTAAAATAAATATAACATTATAGCAATTATTGTAATTTTATAACAGTTATTATAATATTTACCATATTACATAATATTATTACCAGAATAAATATGTATAATAATATAATTATGTTATTTTATTATATCATAATTATATATAACAAATGATGTTATTAAATAACATTATATGCTATATAATTATGATAATATTATAATGACATCTAATATAATTATAAGCAAAATTCTAATGGCCATAACAAACATTAGACAGTACAGGGATTTGAGAAGCTTTAAAAGGAATATATGATAATAATGAACTGCATGACTGAAACATCAACTCAGTCTATTTTTGAAAAGAATAGAAAAGCTTTAACAAGCCTCCGACATAAAACAAAATAGAAAAATTAATTACTTTTGGGATAAAAGGAAGAACTAAAAGAAAAACTTACAATCTTCTTTTCATTTTCTTCTACTTCATTTTTTTCTCACTCTTTAAGGCATTTATCTATTATGCTCTGCTCTCTTTGTATGTAGGTTATCAAGTAAGGTTAGTCAAATATCTTATATGGAAGCAGTGTCATGGAGATATCCGGTTATTCTTAAATTTTAATCTAGGCTTTAGTAAATTTAAAGCAATTTATTTTGTATAAAAAACTTATGCAGTAATTGGATCCTTAAAGTAGGAAATATATTTAATGGCTTTAAATTTAGGGATCAATTTAAAGTGTTACATTAGAAACTTCAATCAGAAAAACAAACATGCACACCCCTTTACATTTCTCTAAGCCCTTAATCGGGTCCATTAGGTGTAGGAACTACATGGGAAAAATTAAAGGATAAGGACCTAATTTTAGTACCATAAAAATAGAGTACCTGAAATACAATTTTAATAAAATAAAATAAAATTAGGAGACTTACACAAAATTGATGGCCAAGACATAGAAGAATTTAATTAGTTCCACCATCTTGGTTTTATTGCATAAAATAATGGAGGTATATATCAAAAACATTTGACTTGAATAAGTGAAGTGCAGATGGGTACTTCTAAATATTTAAGAAAAAGAAATTATAGAATCCTAATGAGGTCTACAATGTTGTACAGTTCAAGCACTCGGGCAATAGAAGGATATAGACAGACAAGACAAACAAAGTAAAAGTTTAGGATGTAAAACTAGAAGAATGGCAAGACTACAATGAATAGAGATAGGTGCGCTATACTAGTCCAAGTGCATAATTTGCATCTATTGAGAACAAAAGGATTAAAAAACATAGTAAGATGGTCCAAACATGTGAAATGAATAACTAGGTCTTGGCAAAGAAAGGTACAAGAAACTGCATCAAAAGTCATGTTATTTCCAACCTAAACTATGTCCCATTAGAACTATTGCTAGCCAAGGAATATCAGTCAGGCTCAGCTATCTTTATGGATCTTCATACTGATATTTTTGTCAACTTTGAAAATCCATCTTCTTTTCTTTCAAGCCCTCCTTTTAGTGTTGTTAAAAGCGGCCACCTAGGCACCTAAATGTTTCAAGCCACCTAGGGGAAGCCTGCTTGAACCCTACTTCAAGGGTTTCGTTTGCTTTTTCATTTCTTTCCTTACTTGAGCCTCAAATGGGACATCTAGGAGACAAGCAAGGACTACCACTAACCCGGCAGCAGCTGGTGGGCTGATCAATGGCTACAAGTGGGTCCACCAACAGCAATAGGTGGCAGCAATGATAGTAGTGGCTAGCACTAGTGCCAACACTATATATTTTCCTCTATCTCTCCCTCTTTCATTCATCTTCTTCTTCAGACTAGCTTTTATCTTCTTCTCCTCCTTCCTCTATTTTTCTCTTCCTTCTTTCCTTCCACTACAGTTTCTTCTTCTTTTGTTATCCATGCTTCCCCTGTTTTTTGTTTCCCTTTATTCTGCTAGCAAGCATATACTCTACTTGCCTCCTAATCCTCTCATTTTTCCTGATAGGTTTTATCTATGGCCCTGCAGTCAATTGGTTGCTGTCTTTTTACACTTCTCCTCTTTTCCTACTTGTATGGCTAGCTACCTAGCCACACCCATACAGCCTGATGGATGTTGCAGTGACAACAGTCTCGTTGCTGCTCTTCTAGTCTTCTTCTTATTGTGAATTTTGATCTTTGGACCTTTAAGACTGAAAAGTAGGTTTAACGATGACATGTATGGTGAAAGAAAAGGGTATCTTTCCTTCCACTACAGTTTCTTCTTCTTTTGTTATCCATGCTTCCCCTGTTTTTTGTTTCCCTTTATTCTGCTAGCAAGCATATACTCTACTTGCCTCCTAATCCTCTCATTTTTCCTGATAGGTTTTATCTATGGCCCTGCAGTCAATTGGTTGCTGTCTTTTTACACTTCTCCTCTTTTCCTACTTGTATGGCTAGCTACCTAGCCACACCCATACAGCCTGATGGATGTTGCAGTGACAACAGTCTCGTTGCTGCTCTTCTAGTCTTCTTCTTATTGTGAATTTTGATCTTTGGACCTTAAGACTGAAAAGTAGGTTTAACGATGACATGTATGGTGAAAGAAAAGGGTATATATACTAAATATGCATGCTTATTTATGTATACCATTAAAGGTGAACATAATTAAACCTCGGAGGCCTTTCCTCCCTAGATCGCTGCATAAGCACCTAGGTGCCTGCCTAGGCCATACAGGGTTCCACTGCTTGGCCTCACTTAGGCTACTTGACAACCTTGGTCTTTTGATACTTTGGATTCCCGTATGACCAGGTCATCTAGAAGCTAAATTAGATGGGCCGTTACAAAATGGCACAGATGGTGTAGGCATTCTCATTAGAGACCTTGAGGGCTGCTACTCGCAGCTGGTAAAACACCAATAGTGATTTCATCTGTCCAAACGGTGGAACTGGCTGCTGCATGGGCAGTTATTAGTTGATGAACACATTTTCATGGTTTGCTCATCTGTATCTCACCGGAATAACTCATACAAGAAAAATGTTAAAGGCTTCCTAGAAGCTATCAATCAACCAGTTGACATTCTTGCTGGACTGGCTTACTGCTAGGATCAGCTGAACATATGACTCGTTGGCTTCTCGATGGGATCAGGTCCTTTGATTCAAGCTGTTACCTGTGGTGTTCTATTAGTCAGGAACCAATTGGAGCTTTGCCCTCATTGCTATCAATAATTAAAAAGAAAAGCCGAAAAGAAATGGAAATATCACAAGTAGAATGATTAGAAGTGACGACAAAGATAGGGCCAGCTTATGCTAAGACCAGAGGTAGCTTGTCCATAATTAGCATGCTTGTTCTCAGCAAAACAGCATCAAGCAATTTAAGACCTGATAATCATAGTTTCCAGCTAAATGCTGCAAATGATTATGTTCCACCAAGAAACAACTTTCTATATCACTCACCTGCAAGTACTGTACACAAGCGATCCACCAACTCTTAGCAATCTGAAACCATTGGTCAGAAGATGTAACTGCATTTAGGAAAAAAAGAAAAACAACAAAAGCATATGATTTTAAGTTAGCACACTCTTGGTAATAAATTAAGCTTGCCAAATGAATTTTTTCACACGAGTTTCAACTTGATTCTTTTGAGAGTTTTCAGTGGATTTATAAGCATACAATATTGGATTGCAAGAAGATAAAGGGAACCTCAAATTCTCAGATGTTTTAAATTGATTCAAACAAATCAAGGTCTTCTAAATGTTGCTTATATCTTAAGATATATCACAAAACAACCAAAATTCACAAAACTTAAAAAGAAAATTGTTATTTCAACATGAATGTATATATTGGGTCTATATATTTCAAATTAAAGTGATGTGCTATATAATTTTCTAGCATGTAACATTTATGATAGTTCTTTTAATTTTAACTTGTTATATTTTTTACTTTCAATAGTTCTTACTATTTTTTAAAGACCTATTGGATTTATAAGACACTCCCAAGAGTTCCAAATTTACAATGTATATTAATGATATTTTTTTCTATGTATTGTATTTTTCTCTATTTACAATGGATATTTACCATTTAATGATGATTGACAATGATGTTGGAGCATCATGGACTAGCAAAAAATGGTCAAAAAAATCATTTTTGAACCCATATTCACTGAAAATGAAGTGTGACCAATCCAAAAATACTTGCAATCAGATGTTTTAGTAATGTCTGTCTAGATATAAAAGAGTCAAACTCGTCGTAGTTTCAATAACCATGGAACTGTGTAGTCCATGGCTACTTCTCACATACAATAATACGAAAAGCCTCTCAGGGCAATGTAGATCATGAATGTTGCAGTCTGCTAAGAGTTACATTTGGTTACACATATTAATGTGCTCAGAAAAGGATGTAACTTGTTTTCAAAATGAAGTGTACTCACACAAAAAAAAAATATTTGCAGTTATCCTTTCCTCTCGTAATCTTCGAATTCCATGGTCTAATCTAAGGAAAACTCTTCTTTCTTCTAATAGTTGGGTGGAATAGCTAGAGAACACACAACCATAAGAAATTTTCAAAAATGAAAAATAAGACAATAGAGATATCATGAAGAGCATGGTATGCCATACCGTACGGAACTGGACAGTACAGAACGTACTATACCATACCGGTTCGGATCTAGTAAACAGTATGGGGGGCATACCAACGAACCGGCCCCGTACCAGGCGTACCGACATACTGATAGGGGGCACCAGTACGAGGCCCGGTATGAGATGGCATACCTTGTTGAAGAGACTTATCTACAATGTAAGGTTGAAGCTTTGGAATCCTACGACTACTTCTATTGGCGAAGATGTTGGAGGAAATGCTTGCTATAATATCCCAATGAGTCAACGATTGCATCTTACAAGCGAAAATTTTGCATTTCAGGCTTTTACTAAGAAGTTTTCTTGTTAAAAAGATAAAGAAAAAAGTGTCGTATAGATATGTATTTTAAATATCTTGACTTAAGATGAATCTCATTTTCTTTTTTCTTTTTCTTAAAAAAAGAACTTTACTAATGAAAAAGGCATGAACTTGAGAACTTCTCTGAATTAAAACAATTACCTGAAGGTGCATTAGTGTGTCTGTTCTTTTCGCATCAAGTACTCGATGCTGTAGAGTATTCCATCCCCAAAACGCAAACTTCTGTATATGTTTCACTGATCCATCATGAGTACACTCTGCATCCACAAGGACCTATAAAAAATTTCAAAGAACCACATATTAGCATCTCAAATATGACAGACCAGGTAACAAAATCATCGAAAGAAAGTCTAAGGAATGCAGAACCATCCCAAACCGCCCAGTTCGAGCATACCGAGCCATACCGACGGTGGACCGGAATGGTTCCGGTATTCAAAACAGTAAACTAGCAGGTAGGAGAGAGGGAGAAGGAAAGAGATGAAAAGAGAGAGGGGAGAGGGAGGGAGGGAGGGACACCGAAGGGATCCCGAAGGGGCTCGGCCCTCCAGACCCCTATTTTAATTTACTGTATGCATATTATCAAGTAGAACTTGGATGAATACAATTGCTATAGGTTAACTATGTGAGACAAATAATAACTATTACAAATTAACAATGTGAATTCTAAAAATGTGTCAACAACATCTAACAAATTTAGGTAGTGGTTACACTACAGCTAACTCAGGCCTAATCTAGAAAAGACTAGAAGTGTCAATTTTCACACCTAGTATACATGGCTTGGTTTCAAATGCCTTTAGTAACTGAAAAATAGCTGCGCCTCCAATCTAGAAATACTCATGATCTCAACAGCTCAAGAATCAATCCACCAGTGAATCGCAAGGACTTATTCAATAGACCCCAATTATAATGCAGTATCTCAACCAACAAATATATACTCAATCTGCAACAAGCTAAAGATGTTCCATCAAAAGCTACATTTATTGCCAAAAAATATTTCACTCTGCTAAAAGTGAAGCTTTAAATATTTAAAGTCTCATGATGCTTAGGTCAACGTATATATTCAGCTCCAAAATAGTTATCACAACACTAGGACAAACAAGATATTACAAATAAAGCCAATACCTGAACAAAGTCAAAGCCTTATTCCTAAGGTTCGCCGTACCGGTACCGGACCCCGTACCAGTGCCACACTAGCATAGTATCGGTACGGTACGGTACAGAATTTTTTTGGCATACCGAGGGTCGGTACGCCACCAATACCGATACTGAACCGGTATGGTATAGTACGCCCAGTACCGTCCAGTACAGCATACCATAAATCCTAAGCAACCTTTCTTGAGAAAAGATTTTCAAATCCGTTTACATGATTTCCATTCAAGTAAATTTAAATCTTTCCCTCTTGTTCTTTAATCTGCCTGCACAAATACAAACCTCTCTAAACACCATGATTTACACAAACTTCCTCTAATGTACCAACTTCCAATTATATACTTAGTGGATTAACACAGTCACCTCAATATTCTTGTTTTAATCATAGATATACTATGTGTACGAGCCTCTTTATAGCCCAATCTGACGTTCTATCCCCGAACCATACCACCCCTGAACCGGAATGGTATGCCTGTTCGGTTCAGAACAAGGCCCGACCATATGGTTCAAGTCGGACCGAGTTGAACAATCCTTATTCAGCTTGGTTCAAGGTGGTTCAGCCCTCTCTCTCCCTCCCTTAAATGTTGGGAGGGAAGCTGAGAAGGCCTCCCATGCCTTCTCTACCTCACCTCTCCTAATTTTTTTCAACCAAAAAAAAAATCAAGAAAAGGAGGAATTTTCATGGATTTCATCCTAGATCTAACTGTAAACAGGTAAAGGACCTTCTCCCCTTCCCTCTCCTCTCTTTTTTTTTTTCTTTTCACACTGAAAATCATCAAAAATGGAGAAAATAAGGAGAGTTCGTGCCAAAATTCTGGATTTCGGCATGATTTCATGATATGTTGTGGATCCACAAATGATCTATGCAAATGCAGCCAAAATTTTAATTTACTTAAAATATATATATATTCAGATTAAAAATAATAACAAATAAAATAAAAATCAAAAATTTCAATAAATTGGTAGTATGTTTGGAGGTATGCGTGATACTTTTATCTAAATTTGGTAATAATTTGTTTAAATCTAGGTACAATCATGCACATAGAGACCTATGCCCAAATTGAAATAAATTCCCAAATAAGTAATTGTTTGTGTATACCTATGGGCTAAGAAAAATTTATATAGCACCCCTAGTAGGGTGCTACACTGATCTGAAGTAAAAATAATTTTCTTTATATTTTATATTATTTTTAATACAAATTAAAAATATAAAAAATATAAAAGATTAGTATTATGCATAGATAATTCAAAATTATTTTCTGCAGTAAAAATCTAATTTTTGCATTACAATGAAAATTCACTATTTTTAAATAAAAATAAAATAGTGAATAATTGAGATAAAAATATATACAACATCCCTGGTATGAATACATGTAACATCCCTGGTAGGTTCTACATTAATCTAAATTAGAATTAATTTTCAATATTTTATAATTAAAAATTAATTTATTATCTAAAAATTAATTAAAAATATTTAACTTACTATAAAATGATTAAAACTTTGTATTATTCATAGATAACGTAGAAGTAATTTCTGAAAGAATTTGGTGATTTTTATTACCATTGTAATTTCACTAATTTTTAAATAATTAAGTAATTGTCAATTGATGTAGAAAATGTATGTGTTTGTTAAGCTTGCAGGAATGGATCCAGGGAAGAGAAAAAGGAGCTAGAGCATGACATTAGTTAGGATCCCGAAGTTATGCTTTCAGGCCGGCACTACTGGAGGTGGTTAACCCGACATGTTTGCCTACCGAAAATATCCGTAGATCATCCAACTAAAAAAGAAACAATTAAACAATTTCAAGATGGCCATAAGTGCCAAGAAAAAGGCGGAGGTTGGATGCAGAGCAGTAGTATAAAGCCATCGGAGAGATTGTGATGAACAGGTGGCACTTATATTAAACAACCACAATCATCAAAATTACAAATTAAACAACCACAATCATCAAAATAGTTAGTGGAAAGAAAAGATTGAAAAAACAAAAAATGAGAAAATAAAAATTAAAGAAAATAGCATACCAATCAGGAGACCAATGGATATTGTATTGTACCGATGGCCAACCAGTACAACACGTGGTACTGGTTCGGTGATCCTTGCTCTATACTATAAAAATTGAACATCCAATTGCTAGACCTCTTAAGAATAAGTCTCTAGATAATATTATACCCCAAACGCCCTAATCTACTTCATCAATCCTTCTCTATTTCTCGTGCATACGATATCAGCTGGATCTTTGACAGACCTTTTAGAAGTTTTGGATACAAGATTCATATGTTTCAGGGTAAAGAGAAAAGATCCAGCATTTTGGTATGATGACTTAATGACCTTGATAGGACCAATATCTTGCCCCCGTCGGATGGCCTCAAACATTGATGCTCATAGTCAATGGAATCAGAAGATCAAACTGTCAAACAGCAAGAAATTCTAAATCTGTCATTACAATCAACTCAGAGAGCTGATCAGTTGCAAAGTAAACAAGAGAACAGGAAGAACATATTATAAATTGGAGTATAGTATTGCCTTGAATCGTTAAATTATAGAAATACAGGCCTTGTATTTGATAGCATGACAAGAATCTACAAAAATTGATCCCTTAACCTTGTATTTGATAACATGACAACAATCTACAAAAATTGATCCCTTAACCCATAGCCAAGTTCACAGACTAGATGAAACTATCATATGTTAACTATGTAGGTAAACTACAGATAAGCCTACACTTTTTTCCAGAAAAAAGAAAATGAAATCATTCAATATTTCTATATTGAGAGAAAATTGTTGTCCATATCAGTCTACTAATATTGTTACTTTAAGGATTCAACGGCACGATATGACTACAAACTTCCAAGTACCAAAGTTGCAATTCTATCTTGCATTGTTATTCTAGCAGAATTTACTAGTATATAGAAACCAGCTATTTGAAATTTCTATGCCATTTTTCATTACTGGAATTCAGATTAAAAATTTGGTCATGGAGGCCACTCCAAATGTAAAATAAAGCATAAATCTCATACAAGGACCAAAGAAAAATCGAGTTACTATTGAAGACCAATTGCAACTGCACTGATCCAATGACACCATATATGTCAGTTGGTTTAGTGTGTTGCAGTGTTGTACAAGTTTTAATTCATATTAATAGCACAATATGCTAAAAAAATGGGGTAAATAGTATGCAGAGAAAACCAAAGTGCGAACGCATGTAAAACTATTTTTCATGTCTTGAGTAGGATACTACATTATTAAGAGCATGGTTCATCGACCATGCCAAATCGGCCGGTTCAGAGCATACCGAACCGGACTAATCAACTGTCAGCATGGTTCAATATATATATATTCGGCTCACCCTAGTCCAGCACGTTCAATCGCAGCTTCGCCCTTCCCTCTCCCTTGAAACCCTAATTCTCCATCCATGGTGCTCAACGACAACACCACTACCAATGACAAACTCTCCAAGGAAGTCTCTCACTCCCTCTCTCCCTTTCTCTCTCTCCCCCTCAACAACAACAACCTCTTCCTCTCTCCCCCCTCTCTCTCTCTCCCTTCCTCTCTCCTTCCCTCCCTCTCTCTCACCCAAGACGACAACAGCCTCTCGGCCCCTCTCCCTCCCCTTCTCCCTCCCTCTCTTTTCCTCTCTCTCCTTCTCCCTCTCCCCCTTCCTCTCCGGCCCTTCCTATTTCAGTATTACTAAAACAGCACGATACGAACTGTACCATGCCAAACCATTCACCAACCAATATGCTCTCCAATACCGGTTTAGCAGACCTGGAACTTAAGATTTCATTAAGATACCTAAATTAATCAAAAGTATTGATTAGCTCATCTCGAGAGATTTGGATCATCAGAATATGCTAGGAAGAAATTTGCATAATAAGCTACATGTAATGGAAACCAAATTATTTGATTTTTTAGGTTCACTTCATTCAGGATCTGATCTCATACCAATAATTTATAGTTTTCAAGTAAAATCATAGTATGCCATACCGTACCATACCGATTTAGTACCGGTAAACGGACGGTATGCTGAACCGGCCTCCATACTGAGCATACAAGGCCCAGCACCGAGATGGCATACCTGAGTGAAAATAGTTCCATCATTAGCTTTGACATAATAACAAATTATGGCATGTTTCTATTCATGAATATTTATATGAATGTCTAGAAAAAAATTATAAGATTTGGGCAAGAAGAAAGGAAGCCCATAAAGATAGATAAAAAGAGAGACTAATGGAAAGTTATAGAAGTTTGATTCTAATGATAGGGAACAAAACTCTATAGCAAAATAGGTTACTTTATCAATTTTCTACTCAAAAATCTGATCGGCAAATCAGGTAAATATAGGTGCTTATCTTCGTTACAGTAGAGTACATCCTGTGCGATTGCTAACTTATTTTGTATATGTTAACATCCAGTATTTGAATATTAATGAGAATTAATGAGAGTGCAACATAAGTTGGTCAGACAGATTTGCATAAGATGTTCTTATGACAGCTTAAAAGTAGCATACCCTATCATAACCTGAAACTGAAGGCTCGTTGTCATTCCGTGGACGAAACAACTCGCTTTTACATAACCCAACCACTCCAGAAAGTCTGCCATAATATATCAATTCTGGTTCTAAAGTCGATTGACTTTGATGTGAACTATTAGCATTTCTTGCTTTAAATGCTTTCTTTCGATCTTTCCATGATCTCTTTGAAGTCCACTCTGTGAATATATCTTTATTATCTGCGCCATAAGCTGCACCTGTGGAGATCAGGACAAAACTGCTGTCAAATAGATGCAAAAAAGCAAAGTGCATGAAAACATGAAAGACAAGAATTTAACTAGTCTATTTTTATACTTAACAAACAAACAGATATGATTACGAATTTCGTTACCTGATTTTATGTCCATACAAGACCTCAAAGGTAGAAGAGAAAATGTTGTTCCATCAGCAACAAAAAGCCGACAACAATCTCCAAGAGCATATTTCTGAAGCATTGTACAGCAAGCTGCTAAGCGATGTCTTGCAATATCAACACCAGTCAGAGATCCAGAGTTACCAAGTAGATCAGAGAGCATGCAGAGCTTAGCGCCTAATATCAAAAGAAGGTATGCAATTATCAGATTAAGCTAAATATTATTCAAAAAATAATTTTCTGAAAATTGTTAATGTCTTGTGAACAGCAAAAAGAAATTACATTTCAATCGCATTTCATCTTTTTAAAGGACATCAAACCAGAAGAATGTCAAAGGAGATGCTGCATTGGAGCATAGGTGGGATTCATACATGTTTTGCATAATGTACTAGGTCATTTGGCTTGGATAGTTCAACAAGCTGAAGTTTGCAGTAACTCTATTTTCTCAAAAAATCTTTAGCAGTTCACTTCATCTCATCCTTGAAAACCATTCCCAAGATTAAAACCTTCCAAACCAGGTCAATTTGGGGAGAAACAACAAATTTGAATGATAGACATGTAGTTTGAACTGTTTTTGAATGTTTCAACTTTCAAATTAGTTTGGGTTATTTCATTATATTCAGCTAAAGATTTATACTTTATAAAAGTCGTGGAAACATCAACAATTTCCTTAGATCCAAGATAAAGCAATTATTAGAAAGTATACATATCCATCTCTTAGAAGATGTTATATAGATAATCTACCATACCGCATGCTAATCTTCAAAAAAAATGTGTTTGTGTGGCTGCATATGCATTGAGTATACGTAATTACATATAAACATATTCATGGATGTACACATACTACAATTTGGTTTAGAAAAAGAATAAAAGAGGGCTTCCAGTGAGGCTGCCACAACTACAGAGTCTGAGGAGGGTTAAATGTATACAGCCTTATCCCTTCGTGCGACGAGGTTGTTTCTGTGTTTCCTAACAATTGGTTTAGAAAAAGCATAAAGCCCGTTCATAGGATTGGCTAGAAGAGCACTTTCAACTTTTTAGGGTGATGCATATCTTGGCAGCACCATACTCTGAACTTGAGACAAAATCCTGCAATACTTGACTAGAAGGATACAAAGGACACCACAATAGGGTCAACTCTGACAAACTTTGCAACAAATAACCACAATTATAGGATGGCAAAACATAACATTCCCAGAAATTGCACTAATACAGGCACAAATGAGCAGATGACACGGAGAGTTCAAATGCGCTCTCTCTCTATCATAACTAGGAGTTGGTGCAAAAAAACTAATCAAAGCATGTAGAACTGAGCATGCGCATCATGGTCATTGGTCATGACAATAAGACATAGGGAGGCTTAGAAGTCCATGAAGGAGCTCATGACAATGAGACATTAGAGAGGCTTGTGAGTCCATGAAGGAGCAAGAATGCTTCAGCTTGAGTACAAAACATATTACACTAATAGGCCATATGATTCTTTAATTAAGATGAGAAATACACAATAAAATGGAAACTTATGTGCATAGCTTTGGGGATGACCACAATGATATTATTGATGGACTAATGGAGGCAAGGCAAGGGCAGGGATGGGATCGTGTAATCACATCTAGTATAGCACAATTATGGTGGAGTAAAACTTTGACCAACACCAAGCATGGTGCTAGGAAACCTGAGTATCAAATTCTATGAACATGCAAAATAAAGGGGATTTAGGCCTCTATGAGATGTATTTAGTTGTACCCTTGAGATGACTGTGGTTCAGTCAAGCAAGCTGTAAGTAATCAGATCCATAATACTTGATTCAGAAGTTACATGGCAGCTCATAAGGCTTGTCACCATAGGATATGCAGTAACACCAAGGATTTGTGTGAGGTAGTAACCTAAGGTGGTAAGACCACTGCATAACATTGCCAAGACCTAAACTAGTTAAAATGATCCAAAAAGAACTGGACTACTTCCAAATTCTGAAATTGAGAAAAGTCTTGCAAGTAAATATGCAAATTTTCAAATTATACATGTCAGATCAAAATCTGCCATTGAGATTCAATTCTACACAAATCATCCCAATCTTGACAATGGAAGATGGAGAGGAGAGGTATCACGAGTCTACATTGGGGTAGGCACTCACACCCTCATGGAATCCACCACGAATGGAAGGAACAAGAAGAAGAATAACTCCTCAAAAGATATTTGCAAGTGAATTCAAACATAGGCTATTCACTTTATTGCATAGCTTAGTTACTGAGTCACATATACTACTGACATGCTCCCATGGGGCATTAGTGACAACTCCCAATACAATCATCAAAGAAACAACTGCCAAAATAGTCATCTTGAGTTTCCAAGAGACTTAACCATAGACCCAAGTAGCAACTAGATATTAATGACAACTGGTATGACTTCAAAATTCAAACTTGAGAATGGGGATGATGGAATGCTAGCCCAATGACATGGTCTCATGACTCATACTTCTCTTGAGGGCTTCTTCTCAGGCCTGGTCTGTAGACAGTTCAATGTCTCCCTCAATTGAAAAGAACCACTCATCAAGTTCATTACTTCATCTCCATGCTATGGTGAGATGCTACTACATTAAGGTGGGCAAAACATTATAATCTCCCAGCATTTTGACCTTGTAGGCATTCGCCCTAGCCCTTTTTAAGAACTTCAAATGGCCCATCAGCCCTTTGCTTGAGCTTGCCATAGTGCCCAATGTGAAGCATTCTTTCCAAAGCTGGATTGAGACCAAATCCACTTCCTTGAAGCTGCAGGATTTCCATGCTCGTTGGCGGCGTCTCGACAGTTTCGATTTTTGCTTGTTAATTTGGGCTTGCACTGGATGTCCTTGGCTTGTTCTTCGACATCTTCAATAAAGCAATGAGTAGTAGGAAGAGGAGACATTCATTGGTCTGACACCATAGACCACTTGAAAAAGACTAGAACCAATAGTCTGGTTTGATGACTTTGGCTTGAGCCAAGGCTACATAAATAGCAGGTGTTTTTTACCTGCCGTGCCTCTGGTTGATGCCAGAAAATGAGAGGAGAGGACATAGCGCAAGTGAAAACCAGGTAGACACTATTCATCCTAAAGATTCCAGCTCCGAATGAGAGAAAGAAGATAAAAACAAAACTCCTTGAAAAACCCAAAGGTTAAATTGTCATTCAAATAATCAAGTCAAAGTTACAATCTCATAAATGGCTAGTCCTTATGTAAGCACAAGATGGAACAACTCTCGCTCTATACATGTAAGATTAATAACAGGACATTTTTCAAAATATCTTTTTTATCTTTCCTTGGGAGACCACAATACCAATTAACCATAACATTACTTGTCACAAACAACATGACTCTTAATTAAACTATTACCTAATATAATAAACAGTAAATGGTTGAGAATACAGAGGGATTCACAATATGAGCTTTGTGGAATGGGCCTTTGCAGGGGCTTCATGTAAAGGTGTTTTACTTGTCAACCTTATGAGCTTGAATAGAGTATGCCTCCAGTTTTAGGGCTGAATTCAACAATCAAGTCAGGTTGGTTTAGCTCAAAACTTTGATGCTACATTTGGTGTGAATTTTTAGGACAACTTCATTTTCAATCTTCAAACTGCTGACTTGGCTTGATGGTGTAATGCTATGTACCACATAAATTTTGATGGAAGAATACCACAAATTTATTCTCCTCAAAATATAAAACAAATAATCTTACAGCTACAAGTTTCCAGCTTTGATGCTGCTAATTTATTGGATCCTTGCAGACACACAAGCACGTACTTGTTGGTGTTTCTGTCTCACTCCTTAATCAAGCATCTTTTTGCCTACCAAGGGAGGAATCATACAAGAATAAACCAGCAACAAAATACCAAAAACCTTTCCTACAACCGTATCAAGGCTTGTTATAGATCAACTTCTGTTATTGTATTTACTCTTTCATTGTTGCTATGACTCCAACAAAGACTCACTCCAAGGTGTCCTTAATAAGTGACAAAAACAACATTTTTAGATCATAATCACTCCAATATATACAATGTACTTCCCACCAAGACACTACTGGGAACTCCAGAGTCGAAACTCTACTGTATTTGGACCTACTTTTCAGATCCCATGCTAGCATGCTTAAGCTCAATGTCCCTCTACGTCAAAAATTAGAGGTATAATATACGCATAGGCATATGCATTTATGATACTCACAATACATCTAGTTTTACTCTATGATGAAGGATATAAGAAAAGAATGGAAGGCTGAAAGTAACATGGACGTAGTAAGAAATGATAAGAAAAAGATCAAAATAACTCAAGAGGTAGCCTTGAATAAGAAAGCTTGGCAAATTAGCATATAAAAAGCAGACCCCAAATAGTCAGGACAATTTTTGATGAGCATAGTTATAGTTACGATTATGGATGTTTTATCAATACATCTGCCATTTGATTTTATCTAGTTATTATCTTACATATGGTGCAACATGTTTTTATATATAGTACCTGTGCCGGTATGCATTTTTATAATGAAAATTAGAGTGCAGCTTCAAATTTGTAGTCCAAAAGCCCCACTGGACAAAAATTATAACTCCACAATAAAAAGTTTAGACTGCAAATGAAACTGCTTGTATGTGTTGCCCTTCACCATATTAGGCTCCTCCACTCATTCATTTCACACTGATACATTGACACAACATTTAGTAATACACTATCTAGCAGAATAATTTATACAGGAATACAGGGAAATAATTGATATATGCATCTTCATTTAAACCAAAAGAAAACAGTGTGTTGTTCCAGAAAAATGAGATGTTATTTTTTAAAAACAAGGAAAATACATAATTACCTGGAGCAGCACATAAATCAAGAACATGGTCTCCTGGTGAGACATCTAAAGCTGAAACAGCGGCCCCTGAAGCTGCATCCATTCCATATATCTGCATGGTAGCATTAAGCATATGCATTGCTGAATGTACCAAGAACACTTGTTCAAAAGACAAAAAGCAGAAACAAAGTCCACTATCAACAACCAAATAAACTAGATTTTTAGAACTCTCCACTTTTATGCGTGCATGTGAACCATGTAATTCACTTTATCTAATATTCTTTATGTCTGGTTGCAGATTCCCCTAAAATTCTCCACAAGTCCTCTTACTAACTCCTACAGTCAAAGGAATTTTCTACCTGAGGTCCCTTACCAGCTTCACAAACTCATCCTCTATCCTTACCTAGAGAATTTCAAGGATTCTAAGCTCTACACTGACTATTAGATATAGCTATAGCTGATGTATCTAAACCACATCTAACATAACCTCATACATATAGAAAAATTACTTCTCAATCTGTATAAGATAACAGGAAATTTGTTAGAAGATGCAATAAATCAGCTTTATATGACAATATCTCCAGTACGATATATGCATATCGAAAAGTGTTGGTGCCTGCATTCCCTAATGAATACTCTACATTCGTATTGTGATGAGAAAATTTGGGGTTCATGCTTATTAAATTATACACTTATATTGGGACGTAAAACTTCTATTAAGAAGGTAAAGTCATGGGCTGGGCTTGCAGGAAATTTATAAACTAAAGATGACACCATGCTACAAAAACTACATGCAAAACCAAGTATTTCTCACCACTCCTTGCTGATATGCCTTTGAACCGGCAATTTGAATATGAGGTGGGATGGAAAAGAAACCTGGTAGCCAAACAACCTCCTCGAGTTTACACCTGAGTTCAGCTTCAATATCCGCAAGTAGAGATTCACAGCCCGGTTTTAGCCTTCCAGTAAGAAAAAGACATTCAGCATAAGGATCTATTAAGGAGAAAGAAGAAAGGATGAAGCATAGAATGATCATATCATGCAAGTTTCCATCTGGCCATCACTCTAAAGCAAAGTATGTTGCATCAGTGCTGAGCACTGTTCTGGTAGCTCACCAGTATGGTACAGGTCGGTACAGTACAACCCCCATAATGACACATTGTGCATTGCTGGCAGTGAGATACAACTGTAACATGTACAAGTACAGTATCATATCAAGACCTGGTACCCTACCAGTACTATACAATACACCCAGTACCAAGCAGTATGGATCTGTACAACAAACCTTGCTCTAAAGGCATACATTCACTTTTGGATTCAAATGTGCCTTACAGTCACATTGCAGAGACTGCTAATGCCAAGTTTATCATTTCAACACAACAAATACACCAACAAGCCAAAAGAATGTAGCTTCATAATGCGGCCTTCCAGCAAGATGGCATGAACATGCACAAGACGAATTACTGTGTGCCAATTTCTACTACCTTACATAGCGTGGAATAGTATCTGCTACAGCATATATTGATGGATCCAACCCATTGTTGTTTAGGAAGTCAAGAAAAGCACCCGGCAATGGCAAGCTGACACTCTGCTCCTGATCAGAAACAGGAAAGCCATCCTCTACAGAACACATCTGTCGAAACACCTGAAGCCATAAGAACAATCACTTAAAAATGATAAAGGTTGCATCTTTTTTGCAAAATGTTGTGTGACTTCATATTTAATATAGAAGTGCATGTATGGCAAATGGCTCTAATCAAATTCATTATTTTGCATATAGATAATATGAATCGTGAAAAGTTTCAAATATTGTAGTAAAATAATATATACAAATTATATATATATCAGCTATAATCATGCAACTTGAGTGGTGGGATTAGTTGTGCTGATGTGCCAGTTGTCTTCAATGAATTAGTCAGGATTATTCTTTGAATTGAAGGAGGAGAGGTGAAAGAATAGCAGCAGATTCCAGCACAAGGGAAGGAGGTGAACAATTCTAGTTTTAGGAAGGTTTAAAATGATAGATCCATCAAGTTTCTGTACAAGGATTTCAACCTAGGTTATAATATTGGGAAGGGTTTTTGAGGTCTCAAGAGTTACCTTAGGAGGGAAATTGAAAGTGAGAGCAAGATCCTAGATCCTCGTCTTGCCTTCAGAGCAACTATGCTGATCTGGAAACTAACCTGCCTCCAAATTCAACTCTTCAGCAGGCTGAAGTTCATTTTAATTATTAGGTGTGAAGGTAGGGGTGAAATGATTTAGGACTTTAATCGGGTATATATATCCTGATCTGAATTCAAATTTGACTTTTTATAGGGGATTTTTCAAAAAAAAAAAAAGGCTTGTCTGTCTGCAATTTTGATAATTTTTTCTCCTTTTCAGGAACTGGTATATCCACACATGATGCACATGGAAGATCATGAAATTTAGTTTATATGAGAAGGAAAACAATTGAAAGCTTTCTTGCCTTTTGCACTAGTTGGTTGAATTATCTTTCAAAGAAATGGGATATATTTACCACGAACCAGGGAAAAAACAAAAACATTTAGGGCCCATTTGGTTGGGGGTAATCTAGCATGGGAAAATAAATTCTATATTAGATTATCATGTTTAGTACGAAAAGTAAATAAAAGACAGTAAAATAAATAATGGGTCTCATGTCTATTTTCTGATAGAGAAGATAAAACAAATACCACCAGAAGAGTGGTATTTATTTTTCCACGTTGGATTACCAAGTGGAGATAATCTGAAAATATCATTTTTTGACAAAAATGCCTCACTTATATTATATTAATATTTAATTATATTACATAATTAGTATTAAATATATTAATATTTTATTAATAAACTATAAATATATTGAATAATAATATTTTATAAATAATAATATATTTAATTTATTTATTAATAAATATTAATTATTAATAAATAATTAACATGTAGTTATTAATTATCAATAAACCTAACATAAGATTTATTAATAAGTAATATATTTATTTATATACCAAATCATACTAAATTTTATTTATAATAAGAAATATATATTTTAATATATTTATAATTAATTTAAAAATATTTCTATTAAATAGTGTTTATATAACTATATGTATAACTCATATAAATATATTTCAATATTCAAAGTAGCCAATATTGACAATATTTATATAAGTGGGCCATAAATGGCCAACAAATGGACCGAGAAAAAATGTTATTACTTGAATTGTTGATTCAAGGGCATTATTGAAAATTTGGCAATTTTCCCATATAAGATTACCTTCAAACAAACATAGTAATCTTTTTATAGTGGCATTTTTCATAATAATTTTTCCACCAACCAAATGTGGTAAAAATTTTATTTTCGCCTACAAACATTTTTCTAGATAAATGATTCCCAGAAATTGTCAGATTATCTCATAATCTAATATACCCCAACCAAACAAACCCTTAGATCATAGTAGACTGCTAAACTCTGCAAAAACCTGATAAACTAAAAGACCAAAATAAGCAATGACAACCTTAATAACATCATAACAGAACTTTATCTAACCTTTTGCAATGATTTTGTACTTTCATTACCAAGAAATTTGATTTATTCCCATCTAAGCATGATGATACAAAATTGGTGCAAATTGAGCAACTAGATAAAAATCATAAAATTTACTTTCATATTAAAACACTCATAATTTACATCCATATTGACATCATAGTTTCATCATTAACTTTAAATTAAAAAAAAAGTATTTTAACCTGAGACCTTAAAGAGAATAAGATATTTATTTTTGTGAAGAAGGTCTTAACATGTTCTCTTTTTTTATTAGAATTATATGTGATCTCCTGATCACATTGTCACCAAAGTTGTTTTAACTAACCAAACTTCTAATTAAAAGTTTAGCATTTCACATAGGAGAAATTTATAAATGCTGATGAAAATTAACTAATAATTATTAAACAAAATTATAAGCTTAGAAATTGTCTTAAAAATACAAATAGACAGTTATTTTTAGAATATGTGGTCTGTTTAGTCTATAGGCGGATAAGTAAATTTGGCTATCAAACATAACAAATGTGGAGAACCCTATGAACTATGTCTATAGGTGGATAAGTAAATGTGGCATTCTCAGACAATATTTGCAATGACAGCATATAAATTAGACAGCTAAATGTATTTTTTCTTCATTCTTAAAAGTCAAATATTTAGATGAGACTAACAATTCGATTTTTAGGAAGTTTATCAAGGAAGAATTGGTCACTTTAAAAGTCAAAAAAAAAAAATCTTTAAAGATGGATATGTTAATAGCTTTAATTTGCAAAAGCACGACCTTGATTTGGTTTTGGATCACAAGATCCCTACTGATCCCAATCTAGGAACCCAATCTAGCATTAAAGTCAACTTGATCTGGATCATACAATCCTAATCACAATTGTAAAATCTCGACAACAATGGCCATGACATCCATGACTCACATGGGACTTGCATTTCTATAACTGCATCACCATAAACCATTTTATCCATGGGCATCAAATCTATGCATGTTGACCACTAGTAGGAACTCTCATAATACAACAAAGTTTTTTCACCCAAAAAAATGGTGCATGAAGCCTATGATCTGTTGTTTGACTCTCCTCTTTTCCAAGGTATGTCGTCTCGTTATCGAGCCTCATACACCCTGTTATTATATCGATATGTCCAGAATGAGGGTTGGTTCGGCATGCCGAGTATTGATACGCCACTTTCTCTAAGTGAGGAAGTATATATGAACAAAAATCTAACAAGGATTCTTAAATGTCATAGGGTATTGGACATAACTATCATTACCCAAGCAGTCATCAATCTAGAACTATAATATTTTAATAAAAGAAAAAAGAAAAAATATATATAGAGGATGAAACAGATTTTTAAATCTAAATGAGAACATATCTCTATGCCCGAAAATCAGTAGGCATTGAGAAAAGCAACTAGCATGCCATAGAAATTTCTTCATGCAGAGAGACTTTTTGGAGAACACACCGACTTGGAGAAACAGCATTATAACTCAGAGGATGAAGAGACACATCCAATAAAGATGTGATTTACAGTCTTCTGTTTGGATTTTCTTAGGTGTTGACTAGAGAAAGGCTTCATGAAGGACTACAACTTGGGCTGGGCAACCCAAACCATATCTTGTAGTTTGGTTGAGTTGGCTATAATATAACTAACTCAGATTGATCTTGGATTAAAAAATGCTACGTCAGATTTATAGTTGGGTTGAGGTTCAGGTTGAAAATTTAACCAACCCACCCCAAACCCAACCCATGCCAAATAACCAAACCCACCACTATCCTAACCAAGGTATGCCGTACCGGTACCAATATGCGTACCGGTCGCCTACCGGATCGGTATAGTTCTGGTTCGGACCAGTTTGAACCAGTACCGAACCGGCCAACAGAGGGCACGGCATGGGGAAAAAAGTCCGCAGTAGCGTGCGCCACGTTAAATTCCATTCTGTGGCATTAAATTCCCAGCTCGCGCCCATGCGGGTGCGTTGCCCAGGGTGCACATACCGGTGCCAATAGAGGGTAGCAACGCACGAAAAAAGTCCACAGAAGTGCAACAGCATTTTAATGCCACTATGTGGCATTAAATGCCCTGCGCGGGTGCGGTTCCCAGTTGCACCCATGCGGATGCGCTACCCAGGGCGCGCGTACTGGTGCGAACCGGTCATCGAGCTTGTACTGCTCGGTTCCGGCCCTTTCCACGTTTGAACCGGATGGTCAAAAATCGGACCGGTCCGGTACTGGCTGAACCGGCCCGTACCAGCTGGTTCAGCATACCATGATCCTAACCCATATTATTTATAGTTTTCTCAGCTCAAAGAAACCTAAGGGTCTATTTGGTTGCAAGGAAAATTATATAGAAAGCTTGCTTTCCTTAGAAAAACTAACAAAAATCAGAAATTTTGATACTATATTTGGGGACAATTTTTTAATAGAAAATTTCTATTTTTTGCTTTTCCTTCTCCACATATTTCCTTGCAACGAAACAAACCCTGAATGTAACCCATATTTCTGCAATTAAGCTTTAGACCCAACATACCTTAAACCTTGTTTTATCCAACCAAACCTAGATGATGCAATTTATGTTAGGTTGAAAATTAAGTTAAGGCTAGAAAAAAAGCGAGTTGTACCAGCTCATTTTTGGCTCGAGTTCAGCTTGCTCTGTTAGCAAACAAGTCGAGGTAGAGCCAATCTTAGCTTATTCAAGCTCAAGCTCAATGTAGCTCGAAATATGAACAAATTATATTATATAATATATTTTAATAATTACTATTAATATAAGAAATTAATTTTTAAATTTATTGATATTATAAATTAATGCAGTGTATGAAGAGTACAATATATTTCAACTATAAGATTGAAACATGATCAGAAAAAAAGAGACAAAACTACATAAATGAAAGCCATGAAAGATCTCAAGCTGTCACTAGATCTCCTAGAACTAGATCTCCTAGAAGAGTTGTTCGTAAACAGCCCATGTTTGGCTTGGAATTAAATGAGTTTGCTAAAGCTCAACTCAATTGTAAAACAAGCCAAGCTTGAGCTACACCTAGATCACTTGTGTTCGGCCCACTGACATCTCTAGTTGGTCTAGGAGCAAAGCATCCTTGGCTTGCTAGAGATTTTTTCCTCTTAGCAGAGTTGTTAGGTCAAAGTGTGTGCATTTTCTAAATGCAGCATTAAAACAAGCATTAAGTTTTAAGGGGAACTAGATGTGGAAAATTCATAGCTAAATCTTAGGCTTCACCACCTCTTAGGGAAAAGCTTCAAAAGAAGTTGCAAGAGAGTGGAAGAGAGAGCAGGCAAAGATTCGAAAAGGGCTTCAATTACGAATAGGAAGAGTACAAGATACTTGGGGAGTTTCCTCTCTCAAGGATGCTCTCTACTCTGATGAGTTGGGTTGCAAATTAGGACCCCTCCCCTTTATACAGACCTAAACTACCCAAAATCATATCATTCTCCATATAACACTCCAATCAAGTTCACTATTACCCAAACTCTAAAACCTAAATCAAAAATATACTCAAACCATTCAAATTCAAAAGTTAAATTACAAAATCTCATCACATATAAGCTCCGAATCAAGCACACTCCAACCTTAGAGCCTTAATTCCGGTTTACTATTCCAATAACCAACATGCATTATTCTAATGAAAGAAAACCAAAAAAAACACATTTGATTCCCCCAAGCATATAACAAGCATAACTCTGTATCTTCCTGCAAAAATGCTAAAAAAACCTTATTGGTGTTTCATCGAGCATATGGCAAACATACCTCTGTACCTTCATTCAAGAATATTAAAAAACCATGTTGGCATTCCATCAGGCATATTACAAACAGAACTCTGTATCTTCCATTCAAGAATATTAAAAAAACCATGTTCGCATTCCATCAAGCATATAACAAGCATCAGTCTATCTTCATTCAAACTCTTCAAAAAATCATTTATTTTTGGGGGAAAAAAAGCAAAATACTGAGGGAACGCCTCTCCTCTGCGGCTTTCTTCCCCATCCCACCGCTGCCACCATGCCGCAGCCTCCCATCGTTGCTCCGCCAATATTAATAATGGAGACCTTCGGGGGCGCGGCGGCACACACACATAAACGCACACACAGGGAGAGAAAGTACCGGTGGTAATTTAAAAGAAGAAAGAAGGGCAGCGGACTTGTCGAGGGTGGCGAGCACGGGCGAGTTTGGGCGACGGTTCAACGAGGGCGTGATGTGTCCCAGAGACAGAGCAGAGATACGATGAAGATGCGGGGATGACGCAAGCCCGATGATCGCCGTCAAGATCTGCGCTTCCCAAACCTTCAAAGGGTGCCGGCTCAAAGAAGTCGCCTCCGGATCCTCCGTGCCCTTCAAACGAGGGAGGAACAAAAAAACCTCCAAGAGGAGATCGGCCTTCGTTTCTTTACCATCTTATTCAGCCCTGGCACTGAACATAGGATCAGACACGGGATTCGAAGGATACTAAAGATGTAACCTGGAGCTATATAGGAGTACCCATTACACGCAAAAGGTTGTAGATGGCCGAGTGCTCTAGTCTGGTGCAAAGGATTTAGAGCAAACTAGAGGGCTGGAGGGCATCTTCACTCTCTATGATGAATAGATTGATGCTGATTAGATCAGTGCTAGCTTTCATGCCAGTCCACTTCATGGCAAACACAGTGGTTTCGAAAATAGTGCGGATGAAGATCGAGCGGCTACTTCAGAGCTTCCTATAGGATCGTATAGAGGGGGTCACGGGATGCACTTAGTGGCATAGGAGAGCGTCTGCCTATCGGTGAGGGAGGGTGGCATCGGTGTGTTGTCTCTTCTAGAGAGGCGCGAGGCGCTGATTGCCCGACATGCAGCTCGATTCACACTGGAGCCGCAGAGTTTCTGGAGTCAAACCATGTGTCACGCCCCGAACCCAACACCCGGGTCCGGTACGCGACCGGCCGCATGAGCCCTAGAGCAGTGCCCTAAAGATCATGCAAGGCCTATGTTTAACAAAATTCCAATAAATCCACGATTAATTTAATAATTCAAATAGACAAGTCCGACATATCCAAATAAACAAATTAGTTCAATTACAAGATCTTCAAATATTCATCGACATCAAAGAAGGACAAACAAACTAACTAGCTAATGACTCTGATACTTGCACTCTGCGCCCATCCCATCCAAATCTAAGCATCCTGCAACTCTGATAAAAAGAAAGAAGAAAAGGGGGTGAGCTTTACAGCCCAGTAAGAATCCCTACACATCCACACCAACACAATAATAATAAAAATCTGAAAACCACGACAAGTCAAAGCACATATCATGAAGTCATAAACCGGCTATCAAAGCTCAAATAATCGATACCAGTATGTACATCAATCATCAATAAAAGTCCAGCCACACAAGAAATATATAGCATATGATAGCTCATAAACATGTATTATAGTTTCAATGTCTTTTCTTCAACTTGATCCGGTTTAATTATCTTTCCGACTTTGGGTCAAATCTCGGTCACATTTCTCAGCCTGTGGTGGGGCAACCAAATTATCACATTTTCAGCCTGTGGCGGGGCCTGCACATTATAGTTCCACATTTCTAGCCTGTGATGGGGCCTGCCAAAGTATCACATTTTCAGCCTGTGGCGGGGCCTGCACATTATAGTTCCACATTTCTAGCCTGTGAGGGGGCCTACCAAAATATCACATTTTCAGCCTGTGGCGGGGCCTGCACATTATAGTTCCACATTTCTAGCCTGTGAGGGGGCCTACCAAAATATCACATTTTCAGCCTGTGGCGGGGCCTGCACATTATAGTTCCACATTTCTAGCCTGTGAGGGGGCCTACCAAAATATCACATTTTCAGCCTGTGGCGGGGCCTGCACATTATAGTTCCACATTTCTAGCCTGTGAGGGGGCCTACCAAAATACCACATTTTCAGCCTGTGACGGAGCCTGCCATAATAACAAGATAAACCCAAAGTTCCTTTTCATATAATCCAGTTTACATCTACACATCCATTTTCTTTATATTTATTTCCGGCTTTAAACTAACCACGGTCACGTTTCCAGCCCGTGACGGGGCAACCAATATCACATAGTTAGTTTAGAGCACCACATCCATCAGTCCAATTATGTAGGTGTAAGTTATGCGCATGCATGCATCTATCATTATACCAATCACAAGCAAAGACGATCAAAATACAATTTAAATATAAAAACCATTTTGTTTTGCCTGGATCATAGCATATCAAACATATATATATATAGTGCAAAATATTTATATCATGTAGGATTGGCGTACAAGCATTCTTACCTTTGTTGAAAATTTAGACAGCCAATCACCTGCCCTCACGGCGATAAAGAACCGGAATGCACAGAATCCTGCTCAATGTCTTCTCGTCCAACAGATTGTTCCCCTACAGAACCAAATCATCATTAAAATTTACTCAAGATATATGATAATCCAGGACCCCTGTTTAATCCTCTAAAGGGTCCTCTAAAATCTAGTATTCCAAGACTATCCAACAATCCATGATCTTCCTAAATTAAACTAGAGAGAAAACAGACTAATAAGAGACAGCATCTAGAGGGAGAAGATAAAATAACAGAGAAGAGAGAGAGTCGGCTCTCTCTCTCTCTCTCTCTCCCTCTCTTCCTTCTTCTTCCCATAAATAAAACAACAAAGAAGAGAGAGAGCCAAAGGGTTGTCTCTCTCTCTCTCTATCTTCCTCTTCCTTCCTCCTTCCCGATGGAAAGGAGGAGAGTGCTTGGTAGCCGGCGGCCCATGGCCGGCGACGCCCCATGGTGGTGCCACGCCCGGCGACGGCCGGCCGGAACGGAAGGGGAGAAGGCCGAACAGAGGCTCGGCTTCCCCATCAGCCCGGCGGCTTCCCGACCACATCCCCAAGGAAATAATAGCCAAAGACGAAGGAGAAGAAGGAGAAGGTGCTCACCTTGCCTCCGGCGAGCTCCTCCCGGCCGGATCGACGGCGACCGCTCCGGTTCCTCCCGCGGCAAGGTAAAACCCAATCCCTTTTTTTTTTTTTTGTGTGTGTGTGGGTGGACGGCTCTCGACGGAAGCCCTAGAAAGAGGAGGAGGTCTCGGCCCGAGATTGCTAGGGTTTTTATCACCCTAGGATCCTCCTCTCCGGTGGATTCGGGAGGAGAGGGAGGATTTTCCGGAACAGGGGAGGGAGAAACTCCCTCCCTCTTTTCATGTGTTGGGCCGTCCTTTCTCAAAGGCCGGCCCAACCCTACGTAGGCTTTCACATTCCCCCCCCTAAAAGAAAAATTTCGTCCTCGAAATTGACATACCTGAGGTTTGAAAAAACTGTGGATACTTGACTTTCATCTCTTCTTCGAGCTCCCAAGTAGCCTCTCTTTCTGTATGATTATTCCATTGTACCTTCACAAAAGGAATGGTTCGATGTCGTAGTACCTGATCTTTTCTGTCCACAATTCGTACCGGAAACTCCTCATAGGTCAAATCCTCCTGAAGATGTAATGGCTCATATGCTACCACATGACTCGGATCTGGGACATATTTCTTCAACATTGACACATGAAAAACATTGTGCACACTGGATAAAGTCGGTGGTAAAGCCAGTCGATACGCCACCTCCCCAACCTTGTCCAAAATCTCAAACGGACCAACATACCTAGGGCTCAATTTGCCACGAACCCCAAATCTCATCACACCTTTTGTAGGTGACACTCTCAAGAAAACATGATCTCCAATTTGAAATTCCAGTTCCCTCCTTCTATTATCAGCATAACTCTTTTGGCGACTCTGAGCTGTACGGAGTCGTTCTCTGATCACTTGCACCTTATCAACAGTCTGTTGTACTATTTCTGGGCCCAACAATTTTCTCTCGCCCACGTCATCCCAACAAATAGGAGATCGACATTTCCGGCCATACAACGCCTCAAAAGGGGCCATTTGAATACTTGCTTGAAAGCTATTATTGTAAGCAAACTCTACTAGTGATAAGTGGCCATCCCACGCTCCTCCTAGATCCATGACACAGGCTCTCAACATGTCTTCCAAGATCTGGATGGTTCTTTCTGACTGTCCATCGGTTTGGGGGTGGAAAGCTGTGCTAAAGCTCAATTTGGTTCCAAGAGCCTTATGAAGACTCTTCCAAAACTGTGATACAAATCTACTGTCTCTGTCTGACACAATGGTAACTGGGACCCCATGCAACTTCATAATATGCTCTATATATAAGCCTGCCAATCTCTCTAAGGAGAAACCAACTCTGAAAGGTAAAAAGTGTGCTGATTTGGTTAGCCGGTCAACAATTACCCACACGGCATCATTACTGTTGGGAACCCGCCCATGCCGCTGATATTTCAAAAATTAAATCAGATGGCAGCGGAAGAGGCATGTGCGGGATCGACGTTCATCGCATGAACGTTGTTTCGAGACCTTTCGTAATTAGGTAAGAATTAAAACTTTTAAAACTATTAGGAAGATCAAATCTTCACCTTGCGCGGGTAGATGATCACCGCAAATCTGAATTCGTGGTTTTGGAAGAGGGTTCGCTTGAAGCCGTTCAAACGTCCGGCCTCTACGGGTATCCACACGAAGCAGGATCCAATCCAAGCTCTCTATCTCACCGGGGTGCTAGCTCCCTTGCAGAGATAGCTTTTGATGGCTGATCTCCTCTTTTTCAATCAACCCTTGATTGTGCTTGAGAGGAGGAAGAAGAAGGATGAAGAAGAGGAAGAAGATCAAAGCCCTTCGCAGCCTTCTTCTTTTCTTATGCGTTGAAGCCAAGAGGAAGGAGAAGGGACGCCGCCAAGCTTCAACTTGCTTGCGGCCCAACCAAGGGAGGAGAGGGGCTGGTGGCGGCAGCAAGAAGAGGAAGAGAGAACTACCTAGGGCGCCGGCCCTAGGTCCCTTTTATAAGCATCAAGGGCTCCTCCAAAGTAGGAGCCCTAGATGATTTTCCAAAGAGGGGGGCGCCGGCCCCTCTCTTCATGCCGCACACAAGGAGAGGAGGAGGGGCGTGATCCCTCCTTCTTGTGATGCCCTAATCCTCTTCCAAAGAGGATTAGGTGCCTCTCTTATGGTTTAATCCCAATCCAATTAGGATTAGCCAATTGGGTTCAATCTATGCTAGTCCTAATCCAATTAGGACTTGAATGAACCATGACTCAATTGAACTCTTCAATCCTAATCCAATTAGGAGTCATGTTGATTTATTAGATTATTAATTAATTTAGACTTAAGGAATCCTAATCCAATTAGGATTTGTTTAATTTTAGTCCTAATCCAATTAGGACTCTATTTGAATCCGAAGTCCTAATCCAATTAGGATTTCTAGGAATCCTACTCCAAGTAGGAATCCAATTTTAATTCAAAGTTCCTAATCTCATTAGGATTGTAGGAATCCTATTCCAAGTAGGAATCCCAGTCCTACTCCAACTAGGATTCCCAGTCCTAATCCAATTAGGACTCTAGAAATCCTACCCGAAGTAGAACTCTTGTTTCAAGTCCAATCAATTAATTCCCTTTCCTTCTTCAACTTCTTATCAATCAAATTGATTTCTTGTGATTCCTAATCACGATTTCAACCATCGGATCGGTCAATACTTCTAGTGTGTGTGACCCCATAGGTTCTATTCTGACTGGTAGTGAGATATATTGTGATCTCTATCTCAATATCATTGAAAACTCCTTTCAATGGGTTGGAACGATTCCAACTCAACTCATTAGGGTTTATCGATCATCAAGATAATCCCTATGAGTCCCACCATCCACCAGTGACACCTAGCAGCATGTAGTGGCTACCCAGCAGAATGGAATGATGAACCTCTAGGTGCAGTTAACATGTGATACAGTCCTACTATCGTGGATCCCTACAGGACGGAGGTCATGGACAACTCGTCAAACCCCATCGTCTGTCATATGTCAAGATTTATTCGACTTGAGTTCGATAGTGGAAAACTCTTTCTCCACTTTATATTACTGCCCTGGCCAAGGTCTTAGAACTCAGTCTAACAAATCACATAGGATCACTCCTTTTCTATCAAGGTCGATAGATTCCTTATAGGTGCATACCCTACTCCTACAGTGAACCTACTGCAGCCAATCTACACTGCATGGACCCATATGGCTAGAGACCATGTATGTGTGCAGTCAAACTACAATAACCTCACTGTGAGTAGCCGAAGCACCGCAGGTCAAAGGACCAGTCACACTACTGCAACATCAAGCAAGTCACTGACGAGTGGATAGACATCCAAGTGACTTCTTGTCTTGGTCACGCTCAGTACCCTTGTTCTCTAACAAGCACCTGCACTATCACTTCAGTGTCCCTACACTGTGGACTCAAGTCTCGTCCATCCAGAAGGAAAGTGATCTGTGCACTGATCGGATCGATCACCGTCCTCGTGATGATCCATTGATCAGGAGGATTTAGAAATTAATCACCAATGATACATGGCTCAAATTCTCAACTCTTGAGAATATGTATCATCATCTTATTAATTTCTTGGACGATTCATAGACACATAAACAATATGAATGAAAAGATGCCTTTTATTTATTCAATAATAAATAGTCAAGTACAAAATTATGTCCCTAGAATCAACAATGTGTCAGCCAAATTGGCTTCTAGGGCATACATCTAACAATCTCCCACTTGCACTAAAGCCAATTGGTCATATATCTTAGACCCATCTTCTCAAGGTGGGCTTCAGTCTTTTACTGACTCAGCTGCTTAGTGAACGGGTCTGCCACGTTATCCGCGGAGTCTACTCTCTGCACCTCTACATATTTCTTCTCCACATAGTTGCGTATGAGGTGAAAACGCCGCTCTATATGCTTAGACTTCTGATGAGACCTTGGCTCCTTAGCAAGGGCTATGGCGCCATTATTATCGCAGTAGAGTGTTATGGCATCTGATGTCATCACATCCAACTCTGCAATGAATTTCTTGAACCAGAAGCCTTCCTTAGCAGCTTCAGAGGCGGCGATGTATTCAGCTTCCATAGTAGAATCAGCAATGATCGGTTGTTTAGAACTCTTCCAATTCACCGCACCACCATTGCACAAGAACACGTATCCAGATGTTGACTTTCTGTCATCGACATCAGTCATGAAGTCTGAATCTGTGTACCCTTCTACCTTTAACTCTGATGATCCTCCAAAAACCAAGAATAAATCTTTAGTTCTTCTCAAGTACTTAAGAATATTCTTCACAGCTGTCCAGTGTTCTTCACCTGGATTCGACTGATATCTGCTTGTGACACTCACAGCAAGAGCTATATCAGGTCGTGTACATAGCATGGCATACATGAGGCTTCCGATTGCCGATGCATAAGGAATCTTGCTCATGCGTTGAATCTCTTCAGATGTGTTGGGGCACATCTTCTTGGAGAGATGAATTCCATGCCTTAGGGGTAAGAGACCCCTCTTGGAGTTTTCCATGCTGAACCTCTTCAGCACCTCCTCTATGTACATTTTCTGTGACAGGCCAAGCATCCTTTTAGATCTATCTCTATAGACCTTTATTCCCAAAATATAGGATGCTTCCTCAAGGTCTTTCATGGAGAATTCTTTTGACAACCAGACCTTAACCGAGGTTAGCATGGGAATATCATTCCCTATTAGGAGAATGTCATCTACGTACAGTACGAGAAAAACGACAGCACTCCCACTAACCTTTTTGTAAACACACGGTTCCTCTTCGTTTTTGATGAAATCAAACGTTTTGATTGCGTCATCGAAACGAGTGTTCCAACTCCGAGATGCTTGCTTTAGTTCATAGATGGACCTTTGCAGCTTGCAGACCTTGTGATCTCCATCACTGGAAGTGAAACCCAAAGGCTGTTCCATATAGATATCTTCATCAAGATATCCATTCAGGAAAGCAGTTTTCACATCCATCTGCCAGATTTCATAATCATGAAATGCTGCAATGGCAAGCAATGTTCGGATGGATTTTAGCATGGCTACAGGTGAAAAGGTCTCCTGATAGTCAATGCCTTCGCGCTGACTATACCCTTTCGCCACAAGCCTTGCCTTATAGGTCTCTACCTCTCCATCCGAACCTATCTTCCTTTTGTAGATCCATTTGCATCCAATAGGTACAATACCTTCTGGTGGATCTACTAAGGTCCAGACTTGGTTGGAATGCATGGAGTCTAACTCTGACTTCATAGCTTCCAGCCATTTCTCGGAATCGATATCAGATATCGCCTCGTTGTAGGTTTTGGGATCCTGTATGTGATCCCTATCTCCCACTAGGAACATTTTCTCGGTATCCTCTTCTAGTATACCTAAGTATCTATCGGGAGGATGGGAGACCCTACTAGATCTACGAGGTGGTCGAGGGACATCGTGTACTGGCTCTTTATGAATGGGTTCTATAGGATCCATGACTCGTTGCTTTTCAGAGACTTTCTCTTCAAGCTCAATTTTCCTCCCACTGCCTCTATCAAGGATAAACTGATTTTCCAAGAAGATGGCATGACGGCTCACAAACACATTGTGATCCTCTGAGATGTAGAAATTGTATCCTAATGACTCTTTAGGATATCCTATAAAACGAGCACTTATGGTCCTAGCCTCTAACTTGTCCGCCTGTAGTCGCTTGACGTGGGCCGGACATCCCCAAATCTTGAGATGACCCAGACTTGGTTTCTTACCATGCCATATCTCATATGGTCTGGTAGGAACGGATTTAGAGGAAACTCTATTCAATAAATAAATCGCTGTGAGTAAGGTATCTCCCCAAAGGAACATAGGTAAATCAGTGAAGCTCATCATGGACCTGACCATATCCAATAGGGTCCGATTCCTCCTCTCTGACACCCCGTTGAGTTGAGGTGTACCCGGAGGTGTCCATTGTGAGACTATGCCGTTTTCTTTGAGATAGTCCCGGAATTCTCTACTAAGGTATTCTCCTCCTCGATCTGATCGAAGAGCCTTAAGAGGTTTTCCAGTTTGTTTTTCTACTTCATTCTTGAATTCTTTGAACTTTTCAAAAGACTCAGACTTGTGTCTCATAAGATACACATACCCATACCGCGAATAATCATCGGTAAAGGTAATGAAGTAAGAATAACGTCCCCTGGCTAGCACATCGAATGGGCCACATACATCTGTATGTACTAGGGTAAGTATTTCAGTGGTCCTCTCCCCATGTCCTACAAAGGGCAGTCTAGCCATTTTTCCTTGAAGACAGGACTCGCAAACTGGATATGACTCGGAAGTCAATAAGCCGAGAAGCCCATCTTTATCCATTTTGTTCATCCTATCCTCTCCAATATGGCCAAGTCTGAGGTGCCACAAATATCTTTGGTTTATCTCATCTCTGGATCTTTTGGATCCTTTGGCACTCACATCTTGCTCGGTAACATTCACAGATACATCCATATGTAAATGATAGAGACTGTCAATCATGAAACCACGTGCGACTATTTTATTTCTCAAATAAATAGAACAGCAGTCTTTGTCAAATGTAAAAACATGACCTTCCTGTGCTAGACATGAAACAGAAATCAAATTTCTGCTAGCAACAGGTACATAATAGCAGTCTCTAAGTATTAAACTAAATCCAGACGGTAGTCGCAGATGGTAGGTGCCCACAGCCACAGCAGCAACTTTTGCCCCGTTGCCAACCCGAAGGGTTACCGCACCTTCCGCCAGCCTTCTACTTTCCTTTAGACCCTGCATGGTAGTGCACAGATGAGCACTAGAACCAGAATCTATAACCCAACTGGAAGTAGAAGAAACCGTTAGATTAGTTTCAATTATGAGCAAGTCTATACCTTCTGAAGGTGTGTCACCTTTCTTGTTCTTCAGGCTCTCGAGGTATGAAGGACAGTTTTTCTTCCAGTGGCCTTCGACATTGCAGTGGAAACATTTTCCTTTGTCGTTAGCCTTTTTCTTTTGAACTTCCTTCTTTGGCTTCTTGTCTTTCTTCTGCTTCTTTGCAGGCTTCTTTTTCTTCCAAGTAGACTTTCTCTTGGAACCAGAAGTCAACTCAGCAGCAAGGACACTGCCCCTTGAACCTTTCAAGGCTCCCTCAGCAGTTACCAACATGTTGATTAGTTCAGTCTTAGTGCATTCAATCTTATTCATGTGGTAGTTTACTATAAACTGACCAAATGAATCAGAAAGTGACTGTAGGATCAAATCCACTTGTAATTCCTTGTGCATGTCCATACCGAGCTTCTCAAGCTCCTCTAGGTCCTTGATCATGGTCAGACCGTGATCATGGACAGACTGCCCCTCGCGCATCTTCGCTTTGAAAAGCCTCTTGGACACTTCAAAACGAGCTGTGCGACTCTGCTCACCATACAACTCTTGCAGGTGTGCCAGTATCTCCCTAGCAGTCTTTATATTTTCATGCTGGCATTGGAGTTCATTAGACATGGATGCCATCATATAGCATTTTACTCTAATGTCATCATCCAACCACTTTTTATGCATTTCACGCTGAACATCAGTAGGACGTGCTGGTAGTGTGGGGATATCTGAATCGAGTATGTAGCCTATCTTCTCACAGTCCAAAACTATTTTGAGATTTCTAAGCCAGTCTTTGTAATTGGTTCCGGTCAGTCGGTTGGTCTCAAGAATACGGGTCAAAGGGTTTGAAGCCGACATTGTATCTGCAGAGAGTAAAGATTCTAGTTAGACTTTTGTACCTGATCCTAATCTGTTCTAAGGTCTTTTAGAACAAATGTAACTCCCACTATTTTCTCGAATTCCTCACACTCTCCTGGTAGAAAAACGGAAATCCTACGCAACTAGGGTTTCTAGTAGGTACTGCGGTCTCACCAATCTACATGCCACCTCACCTAACAGTTATTGGTGACACATAGATGGATGAGTGTACAACTCTTGTACAATACTTCTCAAGCATGTTGCAGTGCAACTTGGTCTCTAAGCCATGAAGACCTCACCTAACAGTTATTGGTCCCATTTCTTAGTTAAGTCAGACCCACCGTATAACCGTAGGAATAAAGTCGTCATTGGGTCCTCACCTAACAGTTATTGGTGCCCAACCCCACCTTTACCCTACAACATCTCATGTCTATAGAGAGGTCCAGCCCCCCGATGCAACTTGACCACTGTGTCCAGCCGAGACAAATCAACATCAGAAAGGCCTTAGCAGCTCTACTACAGTGGAAGACCTATTGACTTAATATTGGTTAATCAGGTCTTAGTGTTTGCAACTTGAGCCCTTCATAAGAGGTAATCGAACAATTGGCCAGGTAAGCAGGTGGGAGGCTCCCCTTACTCAGAGAGTAAGGTCCTAATTAAGTAACCACCTTTCATGCTTTCCTAGACACCAATTAGATCAATTAATCTAATATGACTTGCTCATGTCGGTTCACTCTCGACTTGATTGAGGAGGTTTTGATTTAGGTCTCAATTGGGTTTGCTACATCACATGTAAACCTATCTATCCGACTCGCATTTACATCACATGCAAACGGCACATCACAGGCAGTTATAATCGCAGCATCAAATTAAAGCTAAACTTTAACTAGGTGATGATCATGGATTCTAATTAGGTCGTATTACAAGCACATGCACATCAATCGATCAAGTGGTCTTCAACTCTTGAATTGGTTCTAAGCCTCCTTGATTCGATCCTTGATCAACCCTTGATCCCATCGCCATCAACCGCTTGGATCACTTTTCATCTCATGCCTTTGCTTCAACTTGATCGTTGATGTACATCACATCACAGAAATACAACCAGATGTAAAATAAAAATAAAAATAAATTACATCTCCTTTTAGGAGGCACGCAGGCCTCTCAAAACATCAAATAAGATGCATGCAAGCATCTGAAAAATTACATGACATTGCAGATCACATCGCAGGTCATTACATTTGATACCAAAAGGGTTTGAATCCTATGATCATCACCGTATGCAACAATTATAATTTTCAGATCTGAAAACTAACTGATTGTATCATGACATAGGTCGCTGATCATGCTAATCATGATTCTAAACTTTGTAATCCCATTAACAATGTATTTAGAATCATCTTTTTATCACATAAAAATCAGCATGCAAAAAATCAGCACCCCTGAAAAATCTGCATGCAGAATTTTTCAGCATGCATGATCATTCAATTTTCAGATCTAATAAGCCTTTAGATATTTAATTCTTACCTTAATCTACGAAGCCTAGGCTCTGATACCACTGTTGGGAACCCGCCCATGCCGCTGATATTTCAAAAATTAAATCAGATGGCAGCGGAAGAGGCATGTGCGGGATCGACGTTCATCGCATGAACGTTGTTTCGAGACCTTTCGTAATTAGGTAAGAATTAAAACTTTTAAAACTATTAGGAAGATCAAATCTTCACCTTGCGCGGGTAGATGATCACCGCAAATCTGAATTCGTAGTTTTGGAAGAGGGTTCGCTTGAAGCCGTTCAAACGTCCGGCCTCTACGGGTATCCACACGAAGCAGGATCCGATCCAAGCTCTCTATCTCACCGGGGTGCTAGCTCCCTTGCAGAGATAGCTTTTGATGGCTGATCTCCTCTCTTTCAATCAACCCTTGATTGTGCTTGAGAGGAGGAAGAAGAAGGATGAAGAAGAGGAAGAAGATCAAAGCCCTTCGCAGCCTTCTTCTTTTCTTATGCGTTGAAGCCAAGAGGAAGGAGAAGGGACGCCGCCAAGCTTCAACTTGCTTGCACCTTGCTTGCGGCCCAACCAAGGGAGGAGAGGGGCTGGTGGCGGCAGCAAGAAGAGGAAGAGAGAACTACCTAGGGCGCCGGCCCTAGGTCCCTTTTATAAGCATCAAGGGCTCCTCCAAAGTAGGAGCCCTAGATGATTTTCCAAAGAGGGGGGCGCCGGCCCCTCTCTTCATGCCGCACACAAGGAGAGGAGGAGGGGCGTGATCCCTCCTTCTTGTGATGCCCTAATCCTCTTCCAAAGAGGATTAGGTGCCTCTCTTATGGTTTAATCCCAATCCAATTAGGATTAGCCAATTGGGTTCAATCTATGCTAGTCCTAATCCAATTAGGACTTGAATGAACCATGACTCAATTGAACTCTTCAATCCTAATCCAATTAGGAGTCATGTTGATTTATTAGATTATTAATTAATTTAGACTTAAGGAATCCTAATCCAATTAGGATTTGTTTAATTTTAGTCCTAATCCAATTAGGACTCTATTTGAATCCGAAGTCCTAATCCAATTAGGATTTCTAGGAATCCTACTCCAAGTAGGAATCCAATTTTAATTCAAAGTTCCTAATCTCATTAGGATTGTAGGAATCCTATTCCAAGTAGGAATCCCAGTCCTACTCCAACTAGGATTCCCAGTCCTAATCCAATTAGGACTCTAGGAATCCTACCCGAAGTAGGACTCTTGTTTCAAGTCCAATCAATTAATTCCCTTTCCTTCTTCAACTTCTTATCAATCAAATTGATTTCTTGTGATTCCTAATCACGATTTCAACCATCGGATCGGTCAATACTTCTAGTGTGTGTGACCCCATAGGTTCTATTCTGACTGGTAGTGAGATATATTGTGATCTCTATCTCAATATCATTGAAAACTCCTTTCAATGGGTTGGAACGATTCCAACTCAACTCATTAGGGTTTATCGATCATCAAGATAATCCCTATGAGTCCCACCATCCACCAGTGACACCTAGCAGCATGTAGTGGCTACCCAGCAGAATGGAATGATGAACCTCTAGGTGCAGTTAACATGTGATACAGTCCTACTATCGTGGATCCCTACAGGACGGAGGTCATGGACAACTCGTCAAACCCCATCGTCTGTCATATGTCAAGATTTATTCGACTTGAGTTCGATAGTGGAAAACTCTTTCTCCACTTTATATTACAGCCCTGGCCAAGGTCTTAGAACTCAGTCTAACAAATCACATAGGATCACTCCTTTTCTATCAAGGTCGATAGATTCCTTATAGGTGCATACCCTACTCCTACAGTGAACCTACTGTAGCCAATCTACACTGCATGGACCCATATGGCTAGAGACCATGTATGTGTGCAGTCAAACTACAATAACCTCACTGTGAGTAGCCGAAGCACCGCAGGTCAAAGGACCAGTCACACTACTGCAACATCAAGCAAGTCACTGACGAGTGGATAGACATCCAAGTGACTTCTTGTCTTGGTCACGCTCAGTACCCTTATTCTCTAACAAGCACCTGCACTATCACTTCAGTGTCCCTACACTGTGGACTCAAGTCTCGTCCATCCAGAAGGAAAGTGATCTGTGCACTGATCGGATCGATCACCGTCCTCGTGATGATCCATTGATCAGGAGGATTTAGAAATTAATCACCAATGATACATGGCTCAAATTCTCAACTCTTGAGAATATGTATCATCATCTTATTAATTTCTTGGACGATTCATAGACACATAAACAATATGAATGAAAAAGATGCCTCTTATTTATTCAATAATAAATAGTCAAGTACAAAATTATGTCCCTAGAATCAACAATGTGTCAGCCAAATTGGCTTCTAGGGCATACATCTAACAATTACCTCGTAGGGTTTTAGGCAAGCTAGTCACGAAGTCCATGGTGATATGCTCCCACTTCCATTGAGGAATAAGTAGAGACTGTAATGGTCCCGCAGGTCTCTGATGTTCTGCTTTTACCTGCTGACATACTAGACACTGAGCCACAAATTGAGCAATATCCTTTTTCATACCACTCCACCAAAAATGTCTCTTTAAATTCTGATACATCTTTGTGCCTCCTGGATGCATTGTATAAGCCGAGCTATGAGCCTCCTCTAAAATTTCATTTCTTAGTTCTGGAATTTTTGGGACACACAATCTGCTACCAAATCTTAAGGAACCATCCTCATGCACATGAAATTCGCTTTGGACACCAGATTCTACTGTTCCCCTTACCCTCTGTAATTCTGAATCCTCTTTTTGAGATGACTTAATTCTCTCAATCAAGGTAGGTTGTACCATAAGATTAGCAAGTCGTACCTGAGGATCATGCAGCCGCACTTCAATCTCATATCTCTCTAGGTCCAACAAAATGTTTCTTTGTGTAGTGATCAAAGCCGCTAATTTACTTGAAGATTTCCTGCTTAGAGCATCGGCCACAACATTTGCTTTTCCCGGATGGTAATTAATAGTTAAGTCATAATCCTTTAATAGCTCTAGCCATCTCCTTTGCCTCAAATTCAGCTCCTTTTGTGTATAAATATACTTCAGGCTCTTGTGGTCCGTAAAAATTTCACAATGTTCACCATATAAATAGTGCCTCCATATTTTTAAAGCAAAGATCACAGCTGCTAACTCCAAATCATGTGTAGGATAATTCAGCTCATATGGTTTCAACTGTCTAGAAGCATAGGCTATCACCTTCTCATTCTGCATAAGAACACAGCCGAGGCCCTTGCGTGATGCATCACTATAGATGCTGAAGCCTCCTGATCCAGATGGAAGGGCCAATATCGGAGCTGTCACCAATCGTCTTTTCAACTCCTGAAAACTCTGCTCACAATCCTCCTTCCATTCAAATTTTACTTGCTTTTGGGTTAGGCGAGATAGAGGCGTGGCAATACGAGAAAATCCCTCAACGAATCTCCGATAGTATCCCGCCATTCCCAAAAAGCTGCGCACCTCGGACACATTAGTAGGTCTACTCCAATCAACTACTGCCTCTACTTTCTTTGGGTCGACAGAGATGCCATCCTTAGAGATCACGTGCCCGAGAAAGGTGATACTGTTTAACCAGAACTCACATTTCTGCAACTTGCCATAAAGCTTGTTTTCTCTAAGAGTTTGTAACACTATCCTCAAATGCTCCTCATGCTCTTGTGGACTTTTTGAATAGACTAGAATGTCATCAATAAATACTACCACAAATTGATCCAGGTAGGGTTTGAACACCCGATTCATAAGATCCATAAAGGCTGCTGGTGCATTTGTTAACCCGAAGGGCATAACCAAAAACTCATAGTGTCCATATCTAGTTCGGAATGCTGTCTTTGGTATGTCTTCAGCCTTTATTCTCAACTGGTGATATCCGGAGCGTAGATCAAGTTTTGAGAAGATTTGTGCCCCTTGCAGCTGATCGAACAAATCATCAATTCTCGATAAAGGGTATTTGTTCCGCACTGTTACTCCATTTATTTCTCGATAATCTATGCAAAGCCGAAAACTGCCATCTTTCTTTTTCACAAATAGTACAGGAGCACCCCAAGAAGAAACACTAGGCCTGACGAAACCTTTGTCCAACAGCTCCTGTAGTTGTTCCTTTAGCACTTTTAATTCAGCTGGAGCCATTCGGTATGGGGCCTTAGAAATTGGTCCAGTGCCAGGAATCAAATCAATGGAGAATTCAACCTCTCTATCAGGAGGTAATCCTGGCAAATCCTCTGGAAAGACATCTGGAAATTCCCTCACAATAGGAATGTCTTCTAGTTTGAGTTCTTCCAGCTGGGTGCCCACTACCATGGCTAAGAATCCTTCATCACCTTTCCGAAGGAGTCGCTTGGCCTGTATGGCTGAGATTACTTTTGGCGGAGGTAACACTCTGTTGCCACTAAAAGTAAACTCTGGCTGACCAGAAATTTGAAATTTTACTGTTTTCTCGAAGCAGTCAACAGTGGCATGATATGCTGCCAACCAGTCCATCCCAAGGATCATGTCGAAATCCTTCATCACTAGGACTAGTAAATCTACTTTCATTTCCCTGCCTTCAATATTCAAGATACAATCTTTGCAGACAGAGTTAACTAAGATTACATCTCCATTAGGGATGGAGACACACAGTTCAGTCTCTAGTGGCAAAGAAATCAATGTACTATTTCTTCCAACAAAATCAGCAGATACAAAAGAATGAGTAGCTCCAGGATCAATCAAAATATAGGCATTCGTGGATGAGATTTTAATTGTACCTGTCACCACGGTGTTAGAGGCGTCAGCATCGTGTTGTGTAAGAGCATAGACTCGCCCCTGAGTTCTAGGCCTCTGCTGTCCTCCTCGTTGTTGTTCATTTTGAGTTGCTTGGTTGGTTGGAGCTCCCTGAATAGGCTGAGATGCCTGTCGAGTTTGTTGCTCTCTGCGATTAGGACAAATGTCTGCCCTATGGCCCTGTTGGCCACATGAAAAACAATTCCCATTAAACCAGTTGCACTCGCTCTGATAGTGGGGTCCGCCACATCTATAGCATTTCACAGTATCCTTGCGCTGAGTCTTATCATTCCCAGTAGTTTGTTTCTTGGGCCTGAATTCAGTATTTTTGCCATGCTTATTTTGTAACTCAGCTTGTCTGTTTCTCTTTTTCAAAATTCTTTCCCTCTCTTCTTGAGTGTCATTCAAACCCCTTTCAACTACCAAAGCCTTGTTAACCACATCCTTGTAGGAAGAAAGCTCGAAGGTAGACACCTGTTGTCTGATTCGGGCTCGAGTCCACTTTCAAACTTCTCAGCTCGTTCTCTTTCATTCTCCACCTGTCCTGGGGCATACCTGGCCAGTTCCTCAAACTTTGCAGCATACTCTGCGACCGTCATATTCCCTTGCTCTAACCGGGTAAACTCTCGAAATTTCTGCCGTCTCACGCTTTAGGGAATATACTTGTCACGGAAAAGCTCCTTAAATCCTTCCCAAGTCAAAGATGTAGCGTTCTGTCCCATCTTTCCTCTTTCCACATTCCACCAAATATCCGCTTCTCCCAGCAGCATAAATGTAGCAAAAGTAACCTTATCCTCATCAGGGCATCTCAGAGCATTGAAAACCTTTTCCATTTCATTCAGCCAAGTCTCAGCCTCTAAAGGGTCAGAAGTGCCTTTAAAAGCTGAAGGTGCAAACTTTTTGAATTCTGCCAAACTAACATGATGCTCTTGCCGACTTGTAGCCCCCTGTAAATACTGAGGAGTCATCTGCTGCCGCTGATGTTGCAACTGTTGCTGCATAAATTGTTGCTGTTGTTCCATGAAGCGTTGTTGCATCTCCATCATTCTCATCATATCTGAACGGGAAGTAGCTTGTTGTTGCATCATTGCTTCCATCATCTGAGAAGCACTTAGTGGTTCGTACGGCTGAATCCAAGGCTCACCCGAGGTTCCTGTCCTTGGAGTTTCCGGGGTTCCCGTTTCCAGAGCACTACCAACAGGGTTGACGGGGTGTTCCTGCGGGTGCACACTCCTGGCCGGTGAGGGTGGAACATCTTCTTGTTGTTCGGAGGGCGTCCAAGCAGCGGAGCCATCGGCAAAACGAGTCGGCCTCCTATTACGCCCACGTCCACTCCCTCGTGCCATATCAACCTACACAAGTTACCTTTAACATTTAAGATTACAAAGAAAAATGTATCTAGAGGGTACTTTAATAAGTCATTAGATATTCTTCCCCCACTCACTCTCACCTGAACCTAAACCCTAGGATACCTTAACCTTAAGCTCTGATACCACTCTGTCACGCCCCGAACCCAACACCCGGGTCCGGTACGCGACCGGCCGCATGAGCCCTAGAGCAGTGCCCTAAAGATCATGCAAGGCCTATGTTTAACAAAATTCCAATAAATCCACGATTAATTTAATAATTCAAATAGACAAGTCCGACATATCCAAATAAACAAATTAGTTCAATTACAAGATCTTCAAATATTCATCGACATCAAAGAAGGACAAACAAACTAACTAGCTAATGACTCTGATACTTGCACTCTGCGCCCATCCCATCCAAATCTAAGCATCCTGCAACTCTGATAAAAAGAAAGAAGAAAAGGGGGTGAGCTTTACAGCCCAGTAAGAATCCCTACATATCCACACCAACACAATAATAATAAAAATCTGAAAACCACGACAAGTCAAAGCACATATCATGAAGTCATAAACCGGCTATCAAAGCTCAAATAATCGATACCAGTATGTACATCAATCATCAATAAAAGTCCAGCCACACAAGAAATATATAGCATATGATAGCTCATAAACATGTATTATAGTTTCAATGTCTTTTCTTCAACTTGATCCGGTTTAATTATCTTTCCGACTTTGGGTCAAATCTCGGTCACATTTCTCAGCCTGTGGTGGGGCAACCAAATTATCACATTTTCAGCCTGTGGCGGGGCCTGCACATTATAGTTCCACATTTCTAGCCTGTGATGGGGCCTGCCAAAGTATCACATTTTCAGCCTGTGGCGGGGCCTGCACATTATAGCTCCACATTTCTAGCCTGTGAGGGGGCCTACCAAAATATCACATTTTCAGCCTGTGGCGGGACCTGCACATTATAGTTCCACATTTCTAGCCTGTGAGGGGGCCTACCAAAATATTACATTTTCAGCCTGTGGCGGGGCCTGCACATTATAGTTCCACATTTCTAGCCTGTGAGGGGGCCTACCAAAATATCACATTTTCAGCCTGTGGCGGGGCCTGCACATTATAGTTCCACATTTCTAGCCTGTGAGGGGGCCTACCAAAATACCACATTTTCAGCCTGTGACGGGGCCTGCCATAATAACAAGATAAACCCAAAGTTCCTTTTCATATAATCCAGTTTACATCTACACATCCATTTTCTTTATATTTATTTCCGGCTTTAAACTAACCACGGTCACGTTTCCAGCCCGTGACGGGGCAACCAATATCACATAGTTAGTTTAGAGCACCACATCCATCAGTCCAATTATGTAGGTGTAAGTTATGCGCATGCATGCATCTATCATTATACCAATCACAAGCAAAGACGATCAAAATACAATTTAAATATAAAAACCATTTTGTTTTGCCTGGATCATAGCATATCAAACATATATATATATAGTGCAAAATATTTATATCATGTAGGATTGGCGTACAAGCATTCTTACCTTTGTTGAAAATTTAGACAGCCAATCACCTGCCCTCACGGCGATAAAGAACCGGAATGCACAGAATCCTGCTCAATGTCTTCTCGTCCAACAGATTGTTCCCCTACAGAACCAAATCATCATTAAAATTTACTCAAGATATATGATAATCCAGGACCCCTGTTTAATCCTCTAAAGGGTCCTCTAAAATCTAGTATTCCAAGACTATCCAACAATCCATGATCTTCCTAAATTAAACTAGAGAGAAAACAGACTAATAAGATATAGCATCTAGAGGGAGAAGATAAAATAACAGAGAAGAGAGAGAGTCGGCTCTCTCTCTCTCTCTCTCTCCCTCTCTTCCTTCTTCTTCCCGTAAATAAAACAACAAAGAAGAGAGAGAGCCAAAGGGTTGTCTCTCTCTCTCTCTATCTTCCTCTTCCTTCCTCCTTCCCGATGGAAAGGAGGAGAGTGCTTGGTAGCCGGCGGCCCATGGCCGGCGACGCCCCATGGTGGTGCCACGCCCGGCGACGGCTGGCCGGAACGGAAGGGGAGAAGGCCGAACAGAGGCTCGGCTTCCCCATCAGCCCGGCGGCTTTCCGACCACATCCCCAAGGAAATAATAGCCAAAGACGAAGGAGAAGAAGGAGAAGGTGCTCACCTTGCCTCCGGCGAGCTCCTCCCGGCCGGATCGACGGCGACCGCTCCGGTTCCTCCCGCGGCAAGGTAAAACCCAATCCCTTTTTTTTTTTTTTTTGTGTGTGTGTGGGTGGACGGCTCTCGACGGAAGCCCTAGAAAGAGGAGGAGGTCTCGGCCCGAGATTGCTAGGGTTTTTATCACCCTAGGATCCTCCTCTCCGGTGGATTCGGGAGGAGAGGGAGGATTTTCCGGAATAGGGGAGGGAGAAACTCCCTCCCTCTTTTCATGTGTTGGGCCGTCCTTTCTCAAAGGCCGGCCCAACCCTACGTAGGCTTTCACACCATGGCTGTTAGATATGACTGAATGGGCACTGTAGGGGCGATTCACAGTGGGCGTCGCTGCTTATTTATGTGGCGAAAGATCGCAAGATATCTACCAACAGTTGTGGAGAATACTAGATGGTTGATAGGCGATGGGCGAAGTATCGATGTCGTTAGCGACCTATGGGTGGATGCCCTAACTTTAAGACTCTGGTCGACTATGATTGACATTGAGGCAGTGGAGGACTGCGGGTTTGCGACCTCTTTGTCCCTGGTAGAGCCGCTTGCACTACAACAAATGTGAGTTTTGCCGACTGTGTTTTTCCGACGCTAGGAGAAAGCGTCGAAAAAGTTTGGCTCAGCGCCAACCTTTGTCGACGCTTTCACCTAGCGTCGGTAAATCTCCAGAAACGACGACGCTTAACAGCGTCATTAGAAAACATAAAACCCCCCAACCGCTCGTCCGGCCCCTCTCCTCATCCTCTCTCGGTCGATGCCCTAGCTGCGCGCACGCTGACTTCTCACCTCTATCCCGAGCCCTAGCTTCCCCGCCACCGTCAACCTCTCCCTTGTCTGAGGTAAGCCTCCTCCTCCTCCTCCTCCTCCTCGTTTTGTTCTTGTTTTTAATGCTCGCTTGGCCCCCTCTCCTCATACTCTCTCAGTCGATGCTCTAACTGTGCGCCGACATCAAACTGATCTCACCTCCATCCCTAGCCCCGATCGGCGATCGAAGATTCCGCTTCTCCGCCGCCATCGACCTCGCCGTTGTCTGAGGTAAGCCTCCTCCTCCTCGTCCTCCTCCTTCTCCTCCTCTTTGTTTTCTTCTTGTTTTTAACGCTCGCCTGGCCTCCTCTCCTCATCCTCTCTTGGTCGATGCCCTAGCTGCGCGCCGACATTGCACCTCCATCCCGAGCCCTAGCTTCTCCGCCACCGTCGACCTCGCCATCGTCTGAGGTAAGCCTCCTCCTCCTCCTTCATTACCGGTTTCCTACAGTGGCATAGAGTTTGATCTCATAGTTTATCCACATTTCCCAAGTCCTTCGTAATGTTCTTCCTTATTTTAGCATTTATTAATTGCATGATCCTCATACTCTCTGTTAACATGAAGATTAGTGTCTAACATTTCTTCTGTATACAACCATCCCTTTTGTATATAATTTTACAAGAATATACATGTTTAAATATATTCATGTCATTCATATATTTCCTATTTGTTGTTTCTAAGGTCAACTCTGGACCATCATTAATCCATTGTGTTTCTCATAATATCTGGTTTTTGCTGCACTCTGTATAATTAATTGCATTGGTAGATGCTAAAGTGGTGTGAATGAATGGGATGGGGGAGATAAGTAAAGATATTGATATATAATTTTTTTTAATAATTTTTATATGTTACCCTCGATCGAGCATCAGCACATCCATCTGTATTTTAACTTTAAAGTGAGATAAAATGAAAGGCATGGTGTGACCTACATAGCAGTCATTAGTCCATAAAATGTTCTCATTCAGATTTTTAGATAGGATGACTTATTCTTTCTTATTACAAATAAAATACACCCTCTAGAATTCATGAGGATCACTGTTAGAGTAAGATCACTGTTTTAATAGTGATATTATAAACAACAAACTCTTTTGACCACACCTCCATATTCCATCATGAGTTAATCACCTTAGCTTGTCTTGAGGTCAGCTCTGATGATGATCTCCTCCTCCTCTAGAATTTTTTTTAATAATTGTTTGAAAAGATTATTTAAAATGGCCTATGAGATCATTGATGCCTCTATGTTTTCATGCCGGCATTTTTTTAGAATGACATGTCCTCAGTGTTTGTAAAGGTTGATGATTCATAAGGCCTCAGGCTAAGAATTGGATTTAGTATAGCACCCTTTCACTTTAATATGACTACTTTTAGCAGCACATGCAACAATAATGCAATGGATCAATATCCCTTTTTTGTACCATGAGTTCATATTGGTGATTCATACCCTAATTTTGTTTATTATTTTTTTATATTAGTTGCAGTTCAATCAGTATTTTAATAGAATGGACAAAAATTGGATAAATAAGTCGAGATCCAGTGCCGAATATTTGAATGGAGTTCAGAATTTTGTTAAATTTGCTTTTGAAAAATCTGAAATGAATGGAAATATTTTTTATCCATGTCAAAAATATGTAAATTATTTTGCTATCGCTCCACAAATTGTTGAAGAACATTTGGTATGGAATGGTTTTCTGAAGGGTTATACAGAATGGATATTTTATGGAGAGTCTAAATTGTCGTCTTCATTTAACCAACCCTTAATTATAGAATACACTGCTAGTATTGGATCTAGTAACACAGAGAGAAATCCTGTTGTAGAAGATGATATGAGGGGCTTACTCAGAGATGCTCTTAAACATAATATTAAAAATTTAACAGATTTTAGTGGAGAACAAAAAGGAGCTCCAATAGGTGATGAGCATACCGTTACTGAATCTATACATGTTGAGGAACCTATAGACTCTGAAGATAACACAACTCGGTATCATAACTTGCTGAAAGATTGTGATAAAGAACTATATCCGGGTTGTAAGAATTTTACGAAGATTTCTTTTATGGTGCATTTATTCCATTTGAAATATTTGAATGGATGGTCTGGGAAGTCTTTTACTATGCTTCTTCAATTTATTAAAAGATGCATTTTCAGAAGGTGTTATTTTGCCGTCAACTTCTTATGAAGCCAAAAAACTAGTAAAAGACTTGAATCTTGGATATGAGAAGATACATAGTTGTCTAAATAACTGTATTTTATACCATGGTGAAAATATTAATGAAGATTCGTGCCGAACATATGGATCTTCACGATGAAAAAAATAAAATGAAGACAAGCATGATTTGTCGAATGAAGTGGATGCTGCACAGTCTACAAAAATTTTGGCTAAAGTTTTGAGGTATTGTCCTCTCATACCTGATGAAAAAGATGTATGCATCATCAAAGACGGCTTTCTTAATGAGATGGCATGATGAAGGACGTACAAGAGATGGAATGTTAAGACATTCAGCGGATAGTTTAGCATGAAAAGTATTTGATGATAGGCATTACGAAGTTGCTTCTGATGTTCGCAGTGTTAGGCTGGGTTTGACAACTGATGGATTTAATCCATTTCGAACGATGAGTTCTACATACAGCACTTGGCCAGTTGTTTTGGTTCCATATAATTTGCCACCATGGATGTGTATGAAACAATCTTCACTCATTCTGTCAATGGTTATTTCCTGTGATAAGAGCCCAGGTAATGATATAGATATTTTTCTGCAGCCTTTATGTGAGGACCCGTGCGGGCGTGTGTTTAGTCCCACATCGGTTATTCGCTGGGTAGATCTTGGGTACTTATACAGGATCAAGGAACCCAAATAATAACTTCCGGCTAGCCATTTTGGGTGAGATTCTGGGTTGTTACAAATGGTATCAGAGCGGACCTGGCCCATAACCTATGTGGACTAGGGGACACTGCAACACGGATCCATTGGGGCTAACCATGAGCCGATCGTGGTGTTTGTGATTATATTTGAATGGATTTGAACCATTAGCTTGACGAGGACGTCAGGGCTTGAATGGGGGGAGTATGTGAGGATCCGTGCGGGCGTGTGTTTAGTCCCACATCGGTTATTCGTTGGGTAGATCTTGGGTACTTATACAGGATCAAGGAACCCAAATAATACCTTCCGGCTAGCCATTTGGGTGAGGCTCTGAGTTGTTACAAATGGTATCAGAGCGGACCCGGCCCATAACCTATGTGGACTAGGGGACACTGCAGCACGGATCTATTGGGGCTGACTACGGGCCAATCGTGGTGTTTGTGATTAGATTTGAATAGATATGAACCCTTAGCCTGACGAGGACGTCAGGGCTTGAACGGGAGGAGTATGTGAGGACCCGTGCGGGCGTGTGTTTAGTCCCACATCGGTTATTCGCTGGGTAGATCTTGGGTACTTATACAGGATCAAGGAACCCAAATAATAACTTCCGGCTAGCCATTTTGGGTGAGATTCTGGGTTGTTACACTTTAATAGATGAATTGAAAAGGTTATGGCAGGGTATTGATGCATTTGATGCTTTCACTGGCCAAACATTCAAATTGCGTGCAGCTCTTATCTGGACAATCAATGATTTTCCTGCATATGCTAATTTATCCGGTTGGAGCACTAAGGGGTGTATTGCATGCCCTTGAATCTCATTCATATTGGTTAAAACATGGAGAAAAATTCTGTTATATGGATCATTGTCGATGGTTAGAAGCAAACCATCCATTTCAACATCAGAAAAAATCAGTTTGATGGTACCATAGAGTTGCGATCTGCCCCTATTCCGCCAACTAGAACTGAAGTTCTTAAACAAACTCATGGCACTAACTATATACCCGGTAAGGCATCCAACAGTTCAAAGAAGCGGGGAAGGGGGGATGTTGGCAGCTTAATGACACAGGTTTTTGAAGACGCTGACAACTTCGAGAATCATGATAGCGTTTATGGACAAGAAAATGACGATGGCACAAACTCGATATCTACACAGAAGCAATTAAGGAAAAAAAGGAGCATTTTTTTTTGAATTACCTTATTGGGAGTATAATCTTCTTCGACATAATCTTGATGTCATGCATATAGAAAAGAATGTTTGTGATAATTTGATTGGAATAATGTTAAATCTTGAAGGAAAGACCAAAGACAACTTGAAAGCGCGTCTTGATTTGAAAGACATGGGCATAAGACAAGAGCTTCATCCGAAAGAACAACCCAATGATAAATATTTTATACCTCCTGCATGTTACACAATGTCTACTCCAGAGAAAGATCTTTGTCTCATAGTTTTGAAAAATATGAAGGTTCCAGATAGGTATGCATCGAATATTTCAAGATGTGTTAATCTTAAAGAACGAAAACTTTCGAATCTTAAAAGTCATGATGGCCATATTTTGATGCAAGATATCTTTCCATTGGCTTTAAGATCGTCAACACAGAAACAAATTCTTGCAATTGTGTCTCAGTAATCATCCTTCTTTAAGGCATTATGTTCCAAAGTTCTTGATCCCAAGGAGCTTGATCAATTGGAGTCTAATGTTGCACTAACACTATGCCATATGGAGAAGATCTTTCCTTCTAGGTTTTTTACTATTATGGTTCATCTACTCATTTACTTGGTTTGGAAAGCTAAACTTGGTGGACTGGTTCACTATCGTTGGATGTATCCTATTGAGAGGTGATATTCTTAAACTCGAATGTCCATATTTATTATTAATATGAATATATATCCTATTATCTTCCTCGATGTTGATATTGAGCATTAAAATTTTTTGTTGAAGGTATCTTGTGCGCTTAAACGAATATGTACGCAATCGAGCCTATTTCGAGGGATCGATTGCTGAGGGATATATTGTTGATGAGTGTTTGACATTTTGCTCGAGATACCTTGAAGGTGTTGAAACTGCTTTTAATCGACCACAAAGGAATTACGATATTATACAGAATGCAGAGGAGTACAAGTTCTTATCTAGTGGAAGATTTCTGGGAAAAGCTGAAAGTATTATAGTTCATCACAAATTATTGGCATAGGCACATCGTTATGTTTTACTTCACAATGACTTAATATCCGAGTATCGCAGGTCAGTATGGTTATAAGAAATCACAATTTACTGTCATATCAGATATAATATTCAAAATAAATAAATTTTTTCTCGTCCCTAATGCCTTCTAGACTATTTTTTATGAGTTTGATATGTATATGTTTCTTATTTTTCAGAGTACATTGTAATTCTAAACTTATTAAGCAAATTTTTAATCAGATATAACAATATTCATATTTCGAATGATCTGAGTGTTTGTGTCAATGTATCAATGTAATACAGGTTTATATTGTTATAATGTATGTTTTATAATGTGTGTTTTATAATATGAATTGGTACTTTTATTTTTTTTAAAAAAAAATGACTTTCGACACTTTTAAGCTTCGGTAAAAGACGTCGTGGCACAACCCCGGCATGCTTATGCCGACGCTTCAAATGCTTACATTAGCATCGGCAAATGCGGATCTTCCGACGCTCCAAAGCGTCAGCAATTGTCGACGCTTTAAAGCATCGGGGAAAACCAGGAGGAAAACCGTGAGGAATTTGTCCGTCGGGTTATCGTCGACGCTTTTTTGCCGATGCTTCCATTATGCATCGGCAAAAAGTTTAGCAACTTCGGTATCGCCGATGCTTTGGCGACGCTTCGTGAAGCGTCGGCGGAACTTTAGCCGACGCTTATAAGCGTTGCTAAAAGTCGCAAAAAGCGCCGGGATAGCTTGGTTTTCCTGTAGTGTTGGGATGAGGCTAGATTGGGTCATATGTTTGGGACACACCTAGCTGAGAGGGTTCGATCCCTTCCGATTACAGGGTATGCGGGTCTGGATACCCAAGTGTGGAGCACGTCGTGTAGGACCGACGTTAAGGTGGGGGAGCTCTCCTGAGTGCTCCGGCCGAGCATGAACCAGGTCTGGAGTGTGCCTGGGTTTGGCGCTTGGGCCTCCATCCGAGGGTTGCACTATTCTTATGGAAGGTTGTTTGGGATCGACTTCCGGTGAGAGCAGTACTCAGTGGATAGGGATTGAGGCTGCCCCCTGAGTGTGGGGCATGCGGAGCTGATGAGTCGGTGGACCATGCATTGTTTCAGTGCACATAGGCGAGGGCGGCATGGTGTGCGGCGGAGCTGCTGTGGGAGGGTTGGTCTCAAGGGGACCGGTTCTTACGAACCATCCGTTGGTGGTTGGACAACCCATTGACATGCCTGGACACAATTAGAGCAACCTGCACAGCATACCAGATATGGCTGGCAAGAAATGCTCGAACCTTCGGCGAACATAGCATGTCGCCAAGGCTCGTGGCAGAGAGCGCCCAAGCACAGGCGACAGAGATTAGTCATATTTTCTCCTTAGAAGGATTTTTGACAGCTCGGGTGATGGGGACATGATAGTCAACTTTAAAGACCACGCAATAGCACGTATCTGGTAGGATGGTGATTACGGATATCGATCCACAGAGATTGGGGTACAGTTGTTTTTCTTTAAAAATAAAAATATTTAAAAGAAAGAGTTTGTGAAGAAAATTAAACTAAGAAATTTAATAAAAGAAAATGCAATTAAAATGATATTAGTTTGGGGGAATCTAGGGCAAGGAATTCACCACGAACATCGAAACAAGAATTATTTGTATTTTAATCTTTTCTTGGATTAACATGCAAATTGGCTACAAGCCTAATAAGCATTTAAATAAAAATTCACAAAAGTAATTTGGAAATAATCCATCTTCGGTCGGCATGAAATATCTACCCTAAACTAATGTGGCAGGACACTGCATCTTTCCTAAGCATGGACTATCTTATATTTACTTAGTGATCATGAAGAACAGTTGTACGAACATCCTACTTAAAATCACAGAAATTAAATATGATTCAAAAGAAGATATCCATTGAAAACAATAAGTTCATACAACCCCAAGAATATAAAATAAAATATAAAATCCGTGTCCCTTTGTTAGGGCTGCATCCGGCCCTAGTGAGGAGATCAGCCTTCCATGGAGTCATGGGCGATGGCAGCAGCAGCACAGCAGCGGGCTTCCATCACGATCGGCTTCCTCTACCTCATCACTTTATTTTTTATATGGGAATTCCCGAAATGCCCAAACTAGTATCTCTCTTATGCACTATATGGGAAGTCACCTAAGAAGCCATGGAACCGAACCCCCGAAGTGTCCTCCCCTGTTTCACGCTTGGGCCTTTTATAGGCTGCAGTCTCTATCTCTTCCCTTTTTCCGAGTGGAGGATAAGGATGAGGCTCGATCTGATGCTGGATTGGCACTGGGAACAACTGGATTCAGCTGGGAGTGGTTCCGAATCCGTGAAGCTCGGGATGCACTTGGGAGGATGCTTGATTTGATTCGCTGGATCCACCGTTGTGAAGCTCGTGATGGGAAGACACTCACGTGGAGGCGGTTGCTCGCTCTCATCCGAAAGCAGAGGACAACTCAGAACAGGGGAGGATGTGGAAGATGATCCGTGAAGCTCGGGTTGAGAACAGACGCCCAGATTTGCTCGATCCGTGATGAAGAGACGATGGGATGAATGCGAGGAAGATGCGTGAGCTGAGAAGATGATGCTGGATTGAGCTGATCCGGCTGAGATGCGGCTAGGAGGAGATCTTTGCTGGATTGCGGAAGACGTGGGATAAGGATGCAGGCTGGTTCGCATATGCATGGGCTGGCAAGGACGTTGAGAAGATCCTGGTTCTGTTCCAAAGTAGGGGGATAAGGGAGGCTTTGAATTTGATTTGCGGTTGGCTGAGATCCGAGGAGATGATCCATGGGATGCTGGAATTTGGAATACGGAAGGGATAAAGCTGGCTTGATCCGCGAACGGGAGGGAGGATAAGCTTGGAAGGATGTGGAGAAACATTCCTAGATTTGGTTATGGTTGAATGTCGTGGAACAGGGAAGTTGGGAAGGACTAGGAAGAGGATATGAACTGGGAGCGTGGAGTTGAGAGGTTAGGGAGGAATCACGTAAAGATTGGGCGCAAATCCGGATCGGGTCTGGATTCGGTTGAGGACATGGATGAAGATAAAAGTTGGTTTGCTTGGCATGCGTCGCGGGAGAAGATGACGCTGAGATGTGAATGAATGTGTTCGGCTGGGATCAAACGTGGATGAGATGACGAAGAACAGGGGATGTTTCGGTAGAGAGACGTGGAGGGAATGTGGAGAAGGGATGGATGGATGACGTGGACGGTGAAGGATGTATCCGTGGAGCGAGATGGCTGGGAGAAGATCTTTGGAAGAATCCTTCGGCTAGGAACAGGGGAGCTGGGACGGGCTCTGGACTTGGTTCGGAAGAAGGATACGGCTGGGATTTGAGTTTATCCCACGGGCGAAGAGGAGGGGAGATGAGCTGGGGCTGAGCTTATCCATGGGCGTTCGGAAGAAATGGGGTGCTAATCCGAACGGGAGAAGATCACGGTTGGGAGGATGTGATGAGCCCAACGCGTGGAAGAAGTGGAAGATGAGAAAGATGCGGAAGGGAAGAGCATGCACGAGATGTAAAGCAGGGGAATTAACATGTGGATTCGGTTGGGATTATTTGAGCGGGGGTGTTTGTTCTATTCTTTGGACATGAGAGGGAGAGCGGAAGCTTGATCTCTAAGTACTTAAAGGGTGACGTGGTCACGAGTTCAGCTGCAAACACGACCTGCACACATGAGACTCGACCAATAAAATTAAGCAAACTCGAATTATTTTTAATAATGTCGTAATGAAGGGGAACACATTTTCTTATGTTTAAATCTAAAAATATGTGTATAAAAATAATCGTAAGTGCCATGAAAAATAGATTAATTTATACATTATTTAGCACTTATCACACCCCCAAACCTACATTTTGCTAGTCCTCAAGCAAAATTAAAAAAAAAACTAACTCACTTTCGCAGGAATCGCGATTGCATTTATCGTATGCAATAAGGCTTTAAACCCCTAGGTGGCCCTAGTGGACGAGTTTTGTCTCGTGAGTGTTTCCAGCTCAGATACCCACAAACTGTGTCGAAAGAATTTATTTATTATCTAATTTCAAATGCCTAAGTGTCAAGAATTTCAGAAGCACACAAAGTTTTAATTACTAAGTCAGCCCAAATCCTAGGTCAAGATGCAACTTAAGTTGAAGTCATTAAGTTTCCATTAGAGTGTTGTAAGACTTATTTATATTTGGGTGCTCGGTGATATTTGGACCATACACAAGTTAAGACTTTAGATTCTCCAAAATACTACTAAAACTAGTAGTTTCCAAGAATTGGTCAGATAAGACCTAATCACTGATTCAAAATCATCCTTTCTTGCAGGATTTCGAGAGTTGTGGATGTTTACTTTAATACCTCATGGGCTTTATCTATAATATTCCAGTTTACTCGAATTTTTACAACGATGGCTTTCACACTATCGTCTTTTTCAAGGTCAATTTTCTCTTTTGCTATTGTTTTTTTATTATTATTCTGTATTTATAAATTACGCATTTTTACTCTTGTAATGATTCCTCCGTGTAGCGAGCATTCAGTCAACACTCCCACACCAGATGGCATAAGGTGTTGGGCATCAAGACTCCCCTACGGACCTATGCTCGGGTTCATCATCACAAACCCGCTGACCTTTGACAATAGGTAGCCCTTTTCGATGTACCTGACTAAATTCACTTTTCTCTCTTTTTTTTTCTTTTTTTCCTCTTTTTTTTATATATAAATATGGGATAATAGTGAATTAGATAGGAATGATTCATCAGGACTCAAGGTTGCTACCAGACTTAACAACATAATGTTGAACCTAACCCTTAGAAGTGCAGGCCATGTGTGTTGTGAAATTCCAAAGTAAAAATTATCTTACAACTCACTAAAAAAACTTTTAATGAAAAGAACTCAAGTTGTCTTACTTCTGACTAATCATTGGGCTTGTTAGTTTTTATATACTTTGTGCATTTATCATTGTAGCACTAAGGCATAGAAATTAGGGATTTTTTTTTTGAGTTAAACTTATTTAAAAATACGAAAATGTAAAAATTTCTTTAAAAATTCGAATCTTCTATACCTCCCAACCTAGACCAGACATTGTCCTCAATGTATTTTTTTTAATAATATTATATTATATTTTTATTATTATTATTATTATTTTTTTATTTTAGACGAAAATATGATGCATATGAAGGATAGGAGCATTATACCTTAGTTGCTTCAGTAATATTTGGACTCCTGAAAAAAAATGTGACAAGAAAATATGCAAAAATAATCTATAGAAATTGGGTTGTCTCCCAACAAGCGCAAAGTTTAACGTCTTCAGCCAGACGCAGTGCATCCTTATCAGATCATACCGGGTTCATGCCGAGTTCTCCAAGGAAGAAAATTTATGAGAGACTGATTATCAGGTAAGAAGTTGACTGCTTCTATGGCCTTGTCGATACCAAAGTCAAAGTGGGCCAAGTATGTTTTCAGAGGGTCATCTGCCAAAATATAGGAAAGGGCTTCTTCTACAAGATCGTCCATTTTGTCTATTAGGAAGCACTCAACTTCCTTTGCGGGTTGATCAGAGGCACGAAATATATTTAACTTGACCTTCATATTTTCAAAGGATATATTCATCACTCCAGTTCTACAATTTATACTTGCATTGGCTGTAGCTAAAAACGGACGCCCAAGGATCACGGAGATTTGTTTCTTAAGATTAGGCTCATGTTCCATATCAAGAACGATAAAATCTACTGGAAAATAGAATTTGTCTATCTTGACAAGAACATCTTCAATTATCCCACGTGGTGTTTTTACAGATCGATCAGCCAATTGAAGGGATACCGAGGTTGGTTTTAGCTCACCTAACCCAAGTTTCTCGTAAACTGAGTAAGGTTGGTTGACACTTGCCCCTAGATCTAAGAATGCTCGATCAATGAAATTATTTCCTAAGACACAGGAGATGGTGGGAGCACCAGGATCTTTGAATTTCGGAGGGGTGTTGTGTTGGAGGATGGAGCTCACTTGTTCAGTTAGGAAGACTTTTTTAGGCACATGTGTCCTAGATTTTCGTTTCTGTGTACAAAGGTCTTTGAGAAATTTGGCATAAGATGGAACTTGTTTAGTAGCATCAAGAAGCGGGAGGTTGATTTTGACTTGTTTGAAAACCTCCATCATCTCCTCTAGTGAAGTTCCCTTTTTGCCAAAGGGAGAGGGTGAATTGAGAGCATCAGGAAATGGGACCTTTGGAATGTGAGTTGTGGCAGATGGTGGACTAGCTGAAGAAGAAGAAGGTTTTGGATTATTATGTGATACATTTCTCTGCTACTCTTTACCTTCCTTATTGTTACCCTCCCCAATCTTATTGTCTACTATACGTCCACTCCTTAGGGTAGTCAAAGCATTGACTTGTTAATGATGAATTGTATTTAGTTGATTTTCTTGAGCCATGTATTGTCCCCTAGGATTACTCACTGGCTTTCCTTCCTCTCGCTTGTTCAGTGCATTAGCTAGTTGCCCCATTTGGGATTCTAGCTTGGCGATGGATTGCGTGTGAGAGTGCACCAATTGTGTAATGGTTTCCAAACCTTGAAGGGAGGTCAACACTTTCTCCTCAAAAGCTGTGTTTTTTGGGGTGCTGGAGGAGGGACATGTTGAAATTGTGAATATTGAGTAGGAGGACGGTTCGGATGAATATTTTCGAATGGTTGAAAGTTTTGGAAATAAGGTTGGAAAGTATTGGGAGTCTGCTGTTTCCAGGAGAAGTTTGGATGGTTGCGCCATCCCGGGTTATAAGTGTTAGAATATGGATCATTACCCGGTCGGGACTGTGTTTGGGCAGCATTAACTTGTTCTTGCACAAATTCAGAAAATTGTGCTGCCGAAGGGCACTCAAAGACAGTGTGAGATGGACTAGAACAGAGAGTACATACTTGTGCTTGGTGAAAGTTTGGAAGCTGTTCTCTAGACATTAGGTGGTCCAATTTGCAGGATAGTGCATCTACTTTCTCGGATAGACCTATGGACTGGCTAACTTCATATATGGTTTCTTTTCTTTGAGAACTCGGGGGTGCTTGACGAGCGGAGGAGGCATGGTAGAGGGAATTTTCATTAAGGTTCTCAAACAATTGCCACGCCTCATGTTCACTTTTAAGCATGAAAGTACCCCCACAAGAAGCATCAACCATTTGACGATTTCGTTCGGATAGTCCGTCATAAAAGCATTGCACTAATTGCCATTTGGGTATTTGATGATGCGGGCATTTTCGGAGTAAATCTCTAAATTTTTCCCAAGTTTCATGAAATTCTTCCCCGTCAGATTGGGAGAAGCTCGTGATAGCACGCCTAAATTGGTTTGTTCTTCCTATGGGAAAATATTTCTTTAGAAATTCATGTTGCATTTGAGCCCAAGAGAGAATAGAATTGGATTCTAATGAATGGAGCCATTGTTTAGCTCTATCCTTAAGGGAAAAAGGAAACAGCCTAAGTTTCAGAGCATCATCAGTGAAGTTCTGAATTTTGACAATAGTGCAGATCTCAAGGAACTCATCCAAATGTTTATATGGGTCTTCATTGTTAAGTCCATAAAAAGAGGGAAGCATTTGGATGACACTAGACTTAATTTCAAAATGTGCAGCAGCGGTGGTATCAGGTAGTCGAATACAAGATGGAGAGGTATAAATGGAATGAGTGAAGTACTCCTTTAGGAGTTTGGGTTGTTCTTCAACCATCTCTATAAGTGGAGCAGATCCTATGGTTCTATAGGTGCAGATTTCAGCTCGAAGGGCCCTAATAGAACGCTCTATTTCAGAGTCAAAAGGTACTAATTCGGGAGATTTGGAACGACACCCTAGCATACACTAAGACTCCTCGGATCAGTACAGTCAAGCATGCACTAAAAAGAAAAACACAATTCATTATGTTCACCCTAAAATCACTAGACAGCTCCTAACTGGTTTGAAGAGGGCACCTAAGCCTCCAATCCGGTCTAATGACTGAGCTGACCAGGTAAGCTCCCAGGTAAGTGGGGGGGTCACGATGTGTTGCAAAGGTCCCACTTAAAAACCACTTGCCTCGAACAGATGAACTGTCTTCCTTAAAGGGAGAAAGCTTGCCTAGACATCAACTGAGCCACAGAGCGAAATTGGTGCAACTTTCGGTGATCTTCGTCCTATTGAGCTCGAATGTCCCTAGGGGCCAACGTCTAATTGATTTTAATTAAGGTGAAAGCTATGTGAGAATTGATTCACCTAATTTGGACAAGAATCTGGTGATGAAATCCAGTTCTTATCTTGCTGGGGTGATTGCCCTTACTATGTGCAGATTAATTGGTGTATGTGTATCAAGCATGCATTCACACTTTTGTAAAAAAATTAAAATCAAACAATCACCATAAAAAGGGAATTTATTTAAATAAGAAAGGTTTAGAGGTTACCAAAGGGAATTTCCCAGCAATTTTTTTTTAAGCAAACCTCTACAGCATTTCTTTTCTAGTAGTTCCCTTTTGATCGTTCCAAATTTTCTCCTCGATTCCTGATCAAATAATACCAAAATAAAAATCAAGAATTAGTAAGAAAAAGAAAGGAGATAAGAAAAGTAAAAAAAAAATTAAAAATATTTTTATTTTATTTTAGATAATATATTATTATTATTATTATTTTATTTTTATTTTATTTTTGAATTTTTTTTATGAAAAAAAAACAACTATGCTAGCAATCCCCGGCAACGGCGCCAAAAATTGATAGTCAACTTTAAAGACCACGCAATAGCACGTATCTGGTAGGATAGTGATTACGGGTATCGATCCACAGGGATTGGGGTACAATTGTTTTTCTTTAAAAATAAAAATATTTAAAAGAAAGAGTTTGTGAAGAAAATTAAACTAAGAAATTTAATAAAAGAAAATGCAATTAAAAGGATATCAGTTTGGGGGAATCTAGGGCAAGAAATTCACCACGAACATCGGAACAAGGATTATTTGTATTTTAATCTTTTATTGGATTAACATGCAAATTGGCTACAAGCCTAATAAGCATTTAAATAAAAATTCACAAAAGTAATTTGGGAATAATCCATCTTCGGTCGGCATGAAATGTCTACCCTAAACTAATGTGGCAGGACATTGCATCTTTCCTAAGCATGGACTATCTTATATTTACTTAGTGATCATGAAGAACAGTTGTACGAACATCATACTTAAAATCACAGAAATTAAATATGATTCAAAAGAAGATATCCATTGAAAACAATAAGTTCATACAACCCCAAGAATATAAAATAAAATATAAAACCCGTGTCCCTTTGTTAGGGCTGCATCCGGCCCTAGTGAGGAGATCAGCCTTCCATGGAGTCGTGGGCGATGGCAGCAGCGGCACAGCAGCGGGCTTCCATCACGATCGGCTTCCTCTACCTCATCACTTTATTTTTTATATGGGAATTCCCGAAATGCCCAAACTAGTATCTCTCTTATGCACTATATGGGAAGTCACCTAAGAAGCCATGGAACCGAACCCCTGAAGTGTCCTCCCCTGTTTCACGCTTGGGCCTTTTATAGGCTGCAGTCTCTATCTCTTCCCTTTTTTCGAGTGGAGGATAAGGATGAGGCTCGATCTGATGCTGGATTGGCACTGGGAACAACTGGATTCAGCTGGGAGTGGTTCCGAATCCGTGAAGCTCGGGATGCACTTGGGAGGATGCTTGATTTGATTCGCTGGATCCACCGTTGTGAAGCTCGTGATGGGAAGACACTCATGTGGAGGCGGTTGCTCGCTCTCATCCGAAAGCAGAGGACAACTCGGAACAGGGGAGGATGTGGAAGATGATCCGTGAAGCTCGGGTTGAGAACAGACGCCCAGATTTGCTCGATCCGTGATGAAGAGACGATGGGATGAATGCGAGGAAGATGCGTGAGCTGAGAAGATGATGCTGGATTGAGCTGATCCGGCTGAGATGCAGCTAGGAGATCTTTGCTGGATTGCAGAAGACGTGGGATAAGGATGCAGGCTGGTTCGCATATGCATGGGCTGGCAAGGACGTTGAGAAGATCCTGGTTCTGTTCCAAAGTAGGGGGATAAGGGAGGCTTTGAATTTGATTTGCGGTTGGCTGAGATCCGAGGAGATGATCCATGGGATGCTGGAATTTGGAATACGGAAGGGAAAAAGCTGGCTTGATCCGCGAACGGGAGGGAGGATAAGCTCGGAAGGATGTGGAGAAACATTCCTAGATTTGGTTATGGTTGAATGTCGTGGAACAGGGAAGTTGGGAAGGACTAGGAAGAGAATATGAACTGGGAGCGTGGAGTTGAGAGGTTAGGGAGGAATCACGTAAAGATTGGGCGCAAATCCGGATCGGGTCTGGATTCGGTTGAGGACATGGATGAAGATAAAAGTTGGTTTGCTTGGCATGCGTCGCAGGAGAAGATGACGCTGAGATGTGAATGAATGTGTTCGGCTGGGATCAAACGTGGATGAGATGACGAAGAACAGGGGATGTTTCGGTAGAGAGATGTGGAGGGAATGTGGAGAAGGGATGGATGGATGACGTGGACGGTGAAGGATGTATCCGTGGAGCGAGATGGCTGGGAGAAGATCTTTGGAAGAATCCTTCGGCTAGGAACAGGGGAGCTGGGACGGGCTCTGGACTTGGTTCGGAAGAAGGATACGGCTGGGATTTGAGTTTATCCCACGGGCGAAGAGGAGGGGAGATGAGCTGGGGCTGAGCTTATCCATGGGCGTTCGGAAGAAATGGGGTGCTGATCCGAACGGGAGAAGATCACGGTTGGGAGGATGTGATGAGCCCGACGCGTGGAAGAAGTGGAAGATGAGAAAGATGCGGAAGGGAAGAGCATGCACGAGATGTAAAGCAGGGGAATTAACATGTGGATTCGGTTGGGATTATTTGAGCGGGGGATGTTTGTTCTATTCTTTGGACATGAGAGGGAGAGTGGAAGCTTGATCTCTAAGTACTTAAAGGGTGACGTGGTCACGGGTTCAGCTGCAAACACGACCTGCACACATGAGACTCGACCAATAAAATTAAGCAAACTCGAATTATTTTTAATAATGTCGTAATGAAGGGGAACACATTTTCTTATGTTTAAATCTAAAAATATGTGTATAAAAATAATCGTAAGTGCCATGAAAAATAGATTAATTTATACATTATTTAGCACTTATCAGGACATCAGAGCCTTTCATCCAGATGATCATGAGCCCCCAGATTGTGTCAGATCCGGATTGGGTCCATTTGAGTCCGAGTCATTTTCTTTTATTGCATTATTTGCTTTAGTTTTAGTCAAGTCAATTTGATCAGTTATTTTGTTATTAGACTAATCAATTGGGTTTATGTAATTGGGTCAATATGTAAGGTCTATATAAAGACCACCCCTCTCTTGTATGAGGCAATTTTGATGATTGAATGAAAAAATCCTAACCTCTTTCTTGTTCTTCTTCTTCCTCCTTCTTCCCTTCTCTTCTTCCTGCGTCTCTATAATCTCTTCTTCCTTCTCCCTCTCTTGTTCTTCCTCCTTCTCCTCTTTCCCTGCAGTTGTGCTACAGCAGCTTGGTATCAGAGCCCTGGCTTTGCCCCTGCTGCCAGAGCCACATACCAGGTTATCTGCCAAAGCCCAAGGGTCTACCTTCTCTTTCTCTCTCGATTCTCACCTAAGGAGAAAAAGAGAAAAGCCCCTTCCTCAGGTCGTCACACCCGCGGCCACCCACACCCCCGCTCGTCTCCGCCACGCATCGCCCCCTCGCTGTCGTCCCACCACCACTGATCGCCGCTAGCAACGCTCGCCGCCGGTTCACCATCGGAGACCACCACATCCCACGGAGACCCGCCACCCCTGGTCTGATGGAAAGACCCTTGGCCGCACCCCTATGGCCACCACCCGTGGCCAGATTCAAACGAGGAACGTCGCCGCCCTTCATCTGTCGCCGCAACTCCTTCCCTGCAGCCGTCGTCGCGAAGTCCGGCCACCGCCACAGGGCAGGTAAACCGCCCCTAAAAACTCAAGGCGGAACTCGAACCCAGTCGGGTTGAAAAAAACAAAAAACAAAAAAAAAAAAGATCTCGCACGTGATTTACACGTGACAATCCGTGACGAGTATCGGGTCGGGTCCAACCCGATGACCCGAAACCCGGATCCACAAAGCTCCGCACGTGACCGCACGTGCGTTAAGAAAAAAAAGAAAAAAAGAAAGAAAAAGAGAAAAAAAACACCTTACCTATTCTTCTTCCCTGATTGTCTGCCCACCGACGCCATCTTCGCCGAGCCGCCGAGGTGCCGCCGTTTCGTCCATGGTGCCTCCCCGCCGCCTGAGTCCAACCGTCGTTGCCCGTCGCCGCCCCGTCGCCGAGCGCCACCTCCACTGAGTACCCCTTCGACTCCGCCGCCTCGGCCGAGCACCCCGAGCCGTCGCCGCTCGACCTCCAATGACCGAGCCGTCGTCGCCCTCCCCGACGAGTAGCGTCGCTGCATCGGCCAGCGTTCCCTACCGCTGCCGAGCCCCGTGCGCCTCCTTCTTCGCGGCCGACCGTAGCACCGCTCCACCGCCTTTGCGCCGCACCATGCCACCGCTGCGCCCCTCCGCAGGTCACCATCGCTCGCGCCTCTCGCCGCTCGAGCTTTTCTCCCCCCCCCCACACAACTGGCATCGGTCAACACCCGCAAATCGAGCCACCCTTTCCCACCTCCCCTCTAACTATCGGGCCAGCAGGGCCTCACCCGAGTCCCATCAGCCGCAGTCCACCAAGGCCTTCGGGCCCAATTCCCCCGGCCCTTCTCTCAAGGTCCATTAGCCCATTGTTTTACAGGCCCATAGCCGCAGGTCCACTGGGCAGTCAGGTCCCGTGCTGCTGATTGTCTTCCCGCCGAGTTGCTGTAATCAGGTCCGGTTGAAGTCATTTGCCGAGCCTACTTGTTGTGCCGTACTCTGGTCGTCTGCTTCACGATAGGTGATAGGTTTTCACTTTCTTGGGCTTGTTCATTTAATTATGTTCTAGTTTTCTTACGTGATAGCCACATTTTGAAACTTATATTGCTATCAAAATTCAGAACATTAAACCTTTCACTTCCAAACCCATCCTGTTACCTATTAAATCATGATATTAAATTAGCACACTTTAGTAACAGGACGTTTCTCAACATTATTCGATCAGATTACTTTAGGATCAGAACAACTGCACTACTTGATTACAATCTAATTTCTTAAATTGAATAATCTTAATCCTTAATTCTGAAAAACCGAAGTAAAAAATCAGCAACATTTAAACTTTAAGTTATTCTTGTGAAAACTTGCTGATCTCTGAAATCATAATAGATTGCATTAGTAGGTTGTCCTGCATCAAATTTGGTCCTGCATCATATTTATTAGGGTTTCATTAGTGACACTGCATTTCACATCATCACCTATTGTTGTTATTGTATGCCAACCTGTAGTGACCGGGAGTACTATTTTAATCAACCTAAAACCTCTGTAGCTACCATGAACTTCGACGTTTATATATCTCGCATAGAACAGCTTGATGCCATGCGGGCTGGACACGAGGAATTCAAACAAGAGATCTGCGAGCTCATGCAAAATTCTAGGATCCCTAGACCGCCAACCCCCATTACAGCTCAACCTAAAATCGGTTTGGCAGCACCACCTATAGTCCTTCCCCATCCTCCTAGGAACCAACCACCTTCCAATCACCAACGTGATCTAGATGAGAGGCTGCTGTGTACCATAAGAATAGAGGCCCCTACCTTTGCTGGTCAACCCAAGCCAAGCATGTATCTCGATTGGAGAGCCACCATGGATAATTACCTTAAGTGGAACGAGATGACTGACGATAAAAAAGTGTGATTTGCCAAAATGAAGTTTATTGGGCAAACTCACTAGTACTGGCATAATGTTGAACATATGCGTGAGATCCAAAGGCTTCCTCGTATAACTATATGGGAGGATATGCAAGAAAAGCTAAATGAGAAATATCTGCCATTTTCATACCAACAATGCATTATGGATAGGTGGCAGAAGCTAACTCAAGGGACATCGATGGTTGCTGATTATATCGCACGATTGGAGAAGTTTCATATGAAGTGCGGTGTAATAGAAGGGGAGATTCTTACCCTCTCTAGGTTCGGGCAGGACTCTGCGAGGAGATCCAGAAAGAACTACTCCTCCGAGAGATTACCATTCTTAACCAAGCATACCAGTTGGCTCAAGATGTAGATAGTTTCTTAAGACTACTTATGGTGAGGCCCATCGACCCTCGACCACTGGTCTCAGGAGTCCGGCCTAACCAAAATTATCTCCCACAACCTAGACCGCTTTCAATCCTCCTAATCAACCCGGTCTAACCCAAGCACCGAATAGGACCTCCCCGATGCCTGTCCCAAACCCTTCAACTGATAAAGAAAAAGGAATATTAGGTTCCAACCCTCCTTCTCGAAGACAAATCCAATGCTTATAGTGCCAAAAATCCGGCCACATCGCGTCCCAATGCCCTGCCAAGACTTACCTAATTACTAAACCAGAAGTTGGGATCCAAGAGACCGAATATGTCGAAGAAGTCTATGAACCAAATGTCGAAGACTATGTAGAAGACTTTGAAGACGAACCCACAGAATTAGACTTTGTCCAAAATGATTTTCGAAGGGAGACTATTGACCTAAGTACAACCAAGCCACTTCATATCACTATTGTGGAAGAGGTAGTGAAAGATATTGAGAGCCAGTCTCTTGAGTTGGCACTTGTAGCTAAAGATACCAATGCGGAGTCCAACCTTGAACATTTCCCTATGGTAGTTTTTCTTTTAGAGGAGTTTCATTCTGTAGTCCTTGATGATCTTCCGGATACACTTCCTCCGATACGTGATATCCAACATGCAATTGATCTAGTTTCTGGAGCATCTCTGCCCAACCTTCTACATCATAGACTCAGATCGAATGCATATGCTAGGACCTGGAATTTAATGTTATCGACAGTTGAGTTTGTATATAATAGTTCGGTTAACAAGTCCATAAGCATGAGTCCATTCGAAGTGGTGCATGATTACAAACCTAGGCAACCCATAAACATGTTTTTCATGTCTCTTCAGTATAGAGTCTTTGAGTTTGCACAATTATTTGCATCACATCTACATTCATTGCATCAAGAAGTCAGCAATTGTATTCATTTTAATAACTTAAAATATATATTCTTTGCTGATTTACACAAACGTTATAAAGAGTTAAGTGAAAGAGATTACGTCATGATCAGAATTAGGCTTGAACAATATTCTTTGGAAACATTTAAGAAATTGCAAGCTTGTAGTGCGGAACCGTTCAAAGTCTTAAAGAAAATCAGTTCGAATGCATATGTTGTGGATCTTTCTGATAACTATGGGATTAGTGCGACATTTAGTATTGAAGATTTAGTCCCGTACAAAAAGACAACATTCATGCCTTCTGATTCCTTTATTGATATACCTGCCCATGTTAAACACTCTGACTTATTACCAACTATTGAGCCACCACCTTCTAAAATTCATGCATACAAAGAACATATAGAACATATATTGGATGAGCAGGTTATGTCAACTAGGAACGGTGGATACCAACGTTACCTTGTTCGGTGGAAAGGTCAACCAAAGTTCGACGTGACGTGGATTTTCAGAGCCTAGTTGCAGCGCCTTGACCCCGATCTTCTAGAGTAGTACGACAGCCGGCCATACCTATACTCGATAGGGTCGAGTTTTTTTCACCCGGAAGGAGTTGATAGGGACATCAGAGCCTTTCATCCAGATGATCCTGAGCCTCCGGATTGAGTCAGATCCGAATTGGATCCATTTGAGTCCGAGTCATTTTCTTTTATTGTATTATTTGCTTTTATTTTAGTCAAGTCAATTTGGTCAGTTGTTTTGTTATTAGACTAGTCAATTGGGTTTATGTAATTGGATCAATATATAAGGTCTATATAAAGACCACCCCTCTCATGTATGAGGCAATTTTGATGATTGAATGAAAAAATCCTAGCCTCTTTCTTGTTCTTCTTCTTCCTCCTTCTTCCCTTCTCTTCTTCCTGCGTCTCTATAACCTCTTCTTCCTTCTCCCTCTCTTGTTCTTCCTCCTCCTCTTTTCCTGCAGTTGTGCTACATCTTCGGGATATCTGGGGTTCACATTCTGCCTTGGCAGCTCCTCGTACGGTGTTCTTCACCTGGGAGCCCCCACTCCCAAGCTTCCTCAAGGTCAATTTTGATGGGTCAGTGCTAGATGGAGGCACAAAGGGTGGAGCGGGTTTCGTCATTAGGAACCCGAACTCCAGGGTCGTGGCAGGGGGAGGCTGTCAGTTATTTGACTGCACGATTTCTGGTATGAAGCTGAGAGCTGCCTGGACGGGTTTTTGACACAGCGTGTGCTATTAGCTAGTTTAATCATCTTGAAGGGTGACTCGGCTACGGTCACCAGCTGAATCCAGGGGGTTCAAGGGCCGCTACTGCTGACCATCCCTTGATTCGCGATATCTGGATAATGATGAAGGACGGAGGGGTTGTCCAGTCGAAGCATGTATTTAGATAAACCAATGGGGCTGCAGATTGGGTGGCCACCTATATGGCTAACCATGCCAGTAGCACCTTATGGGTGGGAGATGAGGAGCTGCCTCAGGAGTTTCGTAATATTTTGTTGTCCGATTTTATTGGATGCATCCGTATATGTGTTGTATGAATCACCCGATCTAGCAACAAAAAAAAAAAAGAAGCCATAGAGTAGAAACAGGATGGAACTGCTCTAACTAATGGAGCCCGTCTCCTTTCCAGACTTATAAAAACCAAAAAAGTATATGTGTATTGCATCGTCTAAATATCGCATAGAGATGGTTTTTTATTACATACTTTGAGCTTCTTTGATATATACCTAACACGACCCAACACGCATCTTCAATCAAATTAATACTATCATGCCCCTGACTCGAGATCGCGAGCCGAGGGTCGCGGCAATCACCGCACACTTATAAAGAGCTCTTTCTATGAGCATACAAGGCATCTTAACATAATATTATAAATATGCAGTGGAATAATTTAAACTAATAATATCCAATCTTTATTTCATTAACTAACTCGATTTATAATGTTTCACAATTCTAACATTAGTCTAAGGTAATACATTAATTTAAATAAACTCTAGTCTAAGATAACTTATACTACAGCTCTTCTAATCGCTCTACTGTATTGTAAAACTTCAGATCGAGCTAATTCTTCAGATCTGTAAAAATAATAAGAAATCATTGCTGAGATATGCCCCGTTCGATGCGACGTTCGCAGCAGAATTCGAACAGGACGTCGTTCATCGTATGAACGTGCCTCGGATCGTAGAATTCAAAAAATTTTCTGGATCCAAATTCAGAAGATCTTTGAACTCATTAGGGAGGGAAGAATATGATCTAAGGAGGGTTGATTAAGATTCATAAAACTGAAACAAAAATCAGAAGTTATAAATTTGAAGATCTCATCTTCAAAAATTTTGTAGGTGTAGAACACTGCAGCCTGATGATTTTTCTAGATTTCTGGTTAAGCCGCATATGTGTCCAGTCTCTACAAGTATCCACACGAGGATCTAATCATCTGAGATAGGATCTTACCGGAGTGGTAGCTCCTTGCAATGACCTCTCATGACTATTATGATATTGGAAGAAAAATCAACAACATACCTTTCTGAAGAGCAACCCTTTCTTCTTCAACCTTGCTCGCAATGGAGGAAGATGAGGGATGAAGCTTTAAGCGTGAATCTTCCTTGCCTTGCTTCCATGGATGAAGAGGAAGACAAGATCCCCTTGCTGCCGTGGAGAAGGAAGGAAGAAGAGAGGGCTTGAGGCGTGAAGGAAGAACCCTTTCTTCCTTGGCGAGTTGATCTCTTCTCTTCCCTTGCTTCTTCTTCTTTCTTTCAACACTTTGGAGAAGGAAGAGGAAGATAACCCTTGCTGCCATGGGAGGAAGAGGAGAAGCCTGTTGCTGCCGTGGGAAGGGAGAAGAAAAGAGAAAGGAAGGCGTGGAGAGGAAGAGGAGAGAATTGCTTCGTGATGTCTCCCTTGCTACCCTTTTATAGATTGGGTTTAGGGCTTCTTCTAATCTTATTAGGAGTATGAGATAATAACTCATCCTTGAATTAATGCCAAGTGTCCAATCCTTGTGCTCATGGCTCCATCAAATAGATGCATGGCATGTGTCCACTTAATCAATTTTCTAATCACATTAGTGATAAGTGCTAAATAATGCATAAATTAATATCTTATTCATAGCACTTATCATTATTTTAATTCACATATTTTGTAAATTTTGTAAATTCAACTAAAAATTTGTGTTACCTTCATCATTAGAAATAATTCAAGTTTGATTATTTTTATTGATCGAATCTAATGGATGCAGGTCAAGACGAATTGATTTAGGATGATCTCTGAACCCAAATCGTATGCACCCCGCAAATCAAGACCCTCTGATTCAATCTCAAAGCATACCATCATATCTGCTTCGGATCCCATATTCTCCATAATCCTCTTCCTCCGCAGATCAAGCCTCTCAGTTTCACAACAAAACCAAGCCAATCTCCCGAACAGAGTTCATCCTTCTCCCATTCCATGGATCAACATCTTCCAACAGTTCCCTCTTCCCACAAGCTCCCACGGCTCTGCGACCGAGTTCATCCTAATCCTACGCTTTTCCCGATTGCAGCCCATGATTCTCTCCTTCCTAGATTTCCTCCAAATCTAGCAACACCTTCCGTCGCCTGTTCTTCTTTCACAAATCCGAACCAAATGCATAGCATCCACCGATCCTAGTTCCTCCCAACCGAACTCCTAGATTTCCTATCCTCTCGTTCCAGATCAACCCCATTCAACTGTGCCCGTGGAACATCCCCTGTTTTCCAACCGTGAACAGCATCCTCAACGTCTCAGCTATCTTCCGTTCCCAACATCTTCATCTCCGCGTCATCACAGATTATCCCACGTTCCATTCTTTCTTCCCCTGCTTTAAAACAAAATCCCCTGCATCTCGGATTACATCCTTATTTCGTAACTTCATCATCCCCTGTTACGTGTATCTCCCATTCGCGATAGCCTTGCATCCTTATCTCTTCTTCGGAACAGAATCCCAGCATCTTCATCTCCCCTGTTTTCGGATCACCTTCTCCCAGCTAGCAGCCGAGATCCTCCCAGCAACAAAACAACATCATCTCCTCCATGTTTGTGATCTATCTTCATCTCAATCCAACCAAACTCCCAGCGTCGGGATAGACTTCATCTTCCGGATTCTTCACGTCCGCAGATCACAGCCACCAGCCGTCCGCGATTCAAGGTTTCTTCCGCATCATCTCTCAGCATGATTCACCGAATCAAGCTCCTCCCAACCTCCTTCCGTTCGCATGCATCCCATATTCTCGCCAGCAGGAAGATAAGCTTCAAGCAGTCACGGATAGATTCAAATCATCATCCACCGCGTCCAGGATCTTCTCCCATGCGTTGAAGAAGCTCGGTTCCTTCCTCTCATTCCCTGGATTCATGATATACTCCAACGCCGAGAATCACCCCAGCTTCAACCGCATTCTGTTTCATTTCATCCTTATCCCCTGCGTGATAACAAGGGTGTGAAAGCTATAAAAGGGGAAGCTCCACCGAGAGGGAAGGCAAGCTTTGGGGGTCCGGTTCCAGGATCTCTTCGGAACAGGGAAGAAGCCAAGTTCTCACGGGAGACAGAGAAGAGAGGAGAGAGCCGACGGGAGGAAGAAGCCAATCATTATGAAGTCCCCCTGCAGTGCAGCTGTTCAATTCTCCATGCAGGGCTGATCTCCTCTCTAGGGCTGGATGCAACCCTAACACAGGGACATGGGTTTTATATTTTATTTTATATTCTTGGGGTTGTATGAACTTATTGTTTTTAATGGATATCTTCTTTTGAATCATATTTAATTTCTGTGATTTTAAGTATGATGTTCGTACAACTGTTCTTCATGATCACTAAGTAAATATAAGATAGTCCATGCTTAGGGAAGATGCGATGTGCTACCACCTTAGATTAGGGTAGACATTTCATGCCAACTGAAGATGGATTATGCCCAAATTACTTTTGTGAAATTTTATTCAAATGCTTATTAGGCTTGTAGCCAATTTGCATGTTTATCCAAGAATAAATTGAAATATAAATGACCCTTGTCTCGATGTTAGTGGTGAATTCCTTGCCCTAGGTTCTCTCAAACTGATATCATTTTAATTGCATTTTCTTTATTAAATTCCTTAGTTTAATTTTATTCACAAACTCATCCTTTTAAATATTTTTATTTTTAAGAAAAACAATTGTACCCCAATCCCTGTGGATCGATACCCGTAATCACTATCCTATCAGATACGTGCTATTGCGTGGTCTTTAAAGTTGACTATCAATTTTTGGCGCCGTTGCCGGGGATTGTTAGCATAGTTGTTTTTCTTTTCATAAAAAAAAAAAACTTTCAAAAAAAAATATCTATTTAAAATTAAATAAAAATATTTTTTGTTTTTGTTATTTCTCTTATCTCTTTTCTCTCCTTTACTAATTTTTGATTTTTATTTGATCAGAAATCGAAGAGAAAATTTGGGACGATCAAAAGGGAACTACTGGAAAAGGAAGGCCGTAGAGGTTTGCTTTAAAATAAAAAAAAAATTTGCTGGGGAAATTCCCTTTGGTAACATCTAAACCTTTCTTATTTAAATTTCCTTGTGTGGTGATTGTTTGATTTTAATTTCAGTAAAAGTGTGAATGTATGCCTGATACACATACACCAATTAATCCGCACATAGTAAGGGCAATCACCCCAACAAGATAAGAACTGGATTTCATCACCAGATTCTTGCCCAAATTATGTGAATCAATTCTCACATAGCTTTCACCTTAATTAAAATCAATTAGACGTTGGCCCATAGGGACATTCGAGCTCAATAGGACGAAGATCACCGAAAGTTGCACCAATTTCGCTCTGTGGCTCAGTTGATGTCTAGGCAAGCTTTGTCCCTTTAAGAGAGACAGTTCATCTGTTCGAGGCAAGTGGTTTTTAAGTGGGACCTTTGCAACGCATCGTGACCCCCCCACTTACCTGGGAGCTTACCTGGTCAACTAAGTTCATTAGACCGGATTGGAGGCTTAGGTGCCCTCTTCAAATCAGTTAGGAGCTGTCTAGTGATTTTAGGGCAAATACAAGGATTTGACGTGTTTTTCTTTTAGTGCATGCTTGACTTGACTGATCAGAGGAGTCTTAGTGTATGCTAGGGTGTCGTTCCAAATCTCCCGAATTAGTACCTTTTGACCCTGAAATAGAGCGTTCTATTAGGACTCTTCAAGCCGAAATCCGGACCTATAGAACCATAGGATCCACACCACTTGTCGAGATGGCTGAAGAGCAACCCAAACTGTTAAAGGAGTACTTCACTCCTTCCATTTATACCTCTCCATCTTGTATCCGACTACCTGATACCACCGCTGCTGCACATTTTGAAATTAAGTCTAGTATCATCCAAATGCTTCCCTCTTTTTATGGATTCAACAATGAAGACCCATATAAACATTTGGATGAGTTCCTTGAGATCTGCACTACTGTTAAAATTCAGAACTTCACTGATGATGCTCTGAAACTTAGGCTGTTTCCTTTTTCCCTTAAGGATAGAGCTAAGCAGTGGCTACATTCATTAGAAGCCAATTCCATTCTTTCATGGGCTCAAATGCAACATGAATTTCTAAAAAAATATTTTTCCATAGGAAGAACAAACCAATTTAGGCGTGCTATCACGAGCTTCTTCCAATCTGATGGGGAAGAATTTCATGAAACTTGGGAAAAATTTAGAGATTTACTCCGAAAATGCCCGCATCATCAAATACCCAAATGGCAATTAGTGCAATGTTTCTATGATGGGTTGTCTGAACGAAACCGTCAGATGGTTGATGCTTCTTGTGGGGGTACTTTCATGCTTAAAAGTGAACATGAGGCATGGCAATTGTTTGAGAACCTTAATGAAAATTTCCTCCACCATGCCTCCTCCGCTCGTCAAGCACCCCCGAGTTCTCAAAGAAAAGGAACCATATATGAAGTTAACCAGTCCATAGGTCTATCTGAGAAAGTAGATGCATTATCCCGCAAATTGGACCAACTAATGTCTAAAGAACAGCTTCCAAACTTTCATCAAGCACAAGTATGTACTCTCTGTTCTAGTCCATCTCACACTGTCTTTGAGTGTCCTTCGGCAGCACAATTCCCCGAATTTGTGCAAGAACAAGTAAATGCTGCCCAAACACAATTCCGACCGGGTAATGACCCATTTTCCAATACTTATAACCCGGGGTGGCGCAACCATCCAAATTTTTTTTGGAAGCAGCAGACTTCCAATACTTCCCAGCCTTATTCCCAAAACTTTCAACCATTCCAGAATATTAATCCCTACCGTCCTTCGACTCAATTTCAACACACTCCTCCTCCACCCCAAAGAAACACAGCCTTTGAGGAGAAAGTGTTGACCTCCCTTCAAGGTTTGGAAACCATTACACAATTGGTGCACTCTCACACGCAATCTATCGCCAAGCTAGAATCCCAAATGGGGCAACTAGCTAATGCACTGAACAAGCGAGAGGAAGGAAAGCTTCCAAGCCAACCAGTGAGTAATCCTAGGGGACAATACATGGCTCAAGAAAATCAGCTAAATACAATTCATCATGAACAAGCCAATGCTCTGACTACCCTAAGGAGTGGACGTGTAGTAGACAATAAGATTGGGGAGGGAAACAATAAGGTAAAGAGGAGGAGAGAAATGTATCACATGAAAATCCAAAACCTTCTTCTTCCTCAATTAGTCCACCTTCGGCCAAAACTCACATCCCGAAGGCCCCATTTCCTGATGCTCTCAATTCACCCTCTCCCTTTGGCAAAAAAGGAACTTCACTAGAGGAGATGATGGAGGTTTTCAAACAAGTCAAAATCAACCTCCCACTTCTTGATGCTATTAGACAAGTTCCATCTTATGCCAAATTTCTCAAAGACCTTTGTACACAGAAACGAAAATCTAGGACACATGTGCCTAAAAAGGTCTTCCTGACTGAACAAGTGAGCTCCATCCTTCAGCACAAAACCCCTCCTAAGTTCAAAGATCCTGGTGCCTCTACCATCTCTTGTGTGGTGGGAGACAATCCTATTGATCGAGCATTATTAGATCTAGGGGCGAGTGTTAACCTCCTTCCTTATTCAGTCTACGAAAAGTTCGGATTAGGTGAATTGAAGCCTACCTCGGTGTCCCTACAGTTGGCTGATCGATCTGTTAAAATACCACGAGGAACAATTGAAGATGTCCTAGTCAAGGTCGACAAATTTTATTTTCCAGTCGATTTCATCGTCCTTGATATGGAACCTGTGCCCAATCTTAAGAAACAGATCCCCATGATTCTTGGTCGTCCCTTTTTAGCTACAGCCAATGCGAGTATAAATTGTAGAACTGGGGTGATGAATATATCCTTTGGGAATATGGAGGTCAAGTTAAATATATTTCGTGCCTCTGATCAACCTGCAAAGGAAGTTGAGTGCTTCCTAATAGACAAAATGGACGATCTTGTAGAAGAAACCCTTCCATATATTTTGGCAGATAACCCTTTGAAAACATGCTTGGCCCATTCTGACTTTGATATAGACAAGGCCATAGAAGCAGTCAACTTCCTACCCAATAATCAGTCTTCCACAAATTTTCTTCCTTGGAGAACCCCGCATGAACCCGGTATGATTTGATAAGGATGCACTGCGTCTGGCTGAAGACGTTAAACTTAGCGCTTGTTGGGAGGCAACCCAATTCTCGTTGGTTATTTTTGCATATTTTCTTGTCGCATTTTTTTATTTTCTTAACAGGATCCCTCATATTACTGATGCAACTACAGTAAAATGCTTCTATCCTCCATATGCATCATATTTTCGTCCAAAATAAAAAAATATATAAAACAATAAAAATAATAATATAATATTCAAAAAAAAAACATTGAGGACAATGTCTGATCTAGGTTGGGGGGTATAGGATTCGAATTTTTGAAGAAATTTTTCGCATTTTTACATTTTTAAGTGAATTTCAAAAAAAAAGTGAATTTCAAAAAAAAAAAAAACCTAATTTCTATGCCTTAGTGCTGAAATGATAATCACACAAAGTATATAAAATCTAAAAAGCTCAATGATTAGTCAGGAATAAGTCAATTTGAGTTCTTTTCATTAAAAATTCTTTTAGCGAGTTGTAAGATAATTTTTACTTTGGAATTTCACAACACACATGGCCTGCACTTCTAAGGATTAGGTTCAACATTATGTTACTAAGTCTAGTAGCAACCTTGAGTCCTGATGAATCATTCCTATCTAATTCACTATTATCCCGTATTTACTGTTAAAAAAAAAGAAAAAAAAGAAAAAAAAAGAAGTGAATTTAGTCAGGTACATCGAAAAGGGCTACCTATTGTCAAAGGTCAGCGGGCTTGTGATGATGAACCCGAGCATAGGTTCGTAGGGGAGTCTTGATGCCCAACACCTTATGCCATCTGGCGTGGGAGTGTTGACTGAATGCTCGCTACATGAAGGAATCATTACAAGAGTAAAAGTGCATAATTTATTTATAAATACAAAATCAAAAAAAAAATCAAAATAAAAAAAATGAAAGAAAAAGAAAAAAATATTGACCTTGAAAAAGACGATAGTGTGAAAGCCGTCGTTGTAAAAATTTGAGTAAACTGGAATATTACAGAAAAAGCCCATGAGGTATTAAAGTAAATATCCACAACTCTCGAAATCCTGCAAGATAGGATGATTTTGAATCAGTGATTAAGTCTTATCTGACCAATTCTTGGAAACTACTAGCTTTAGCAGTATTTTGGGGATCTTAAGCCTTAGCTTGTGTATGGTCCAGATTTCACCGAGCACTCAAGTACAAAAAGTCTTACAACTTCCTAACGGAAACTTAATAACCTCAACTTGAATTGCATCCTGACCTAGGATTTGGGCTGACTTAGTGATTAAAACTTTGTGTGCTTTTGAAATTTTTAGCACCTATACATTTGAAATTAGATTTTATAAAATAATAAAATAAATTCTTTCGACAGCAGTTTGTGGGTATCTGAGCCGGAAACCCTCACGAGACAAAACTCGTCCACTAGGGCCACCTAGGGGTTTAAAGCCTTATTGCATACGGTAAATGCAATCGCGATTCCTGCGAAAGTGAGTTAGTTTTTTTTATTTTATTTTATTTTGCTTGAGGACTAGCAAAATGTAGGTTGGGGGGTGTGATAAGTGCTAAATAATGCATAAATTAATATCTTATTCATAGCACTTATCATTATTTTAATTCACATATTTTGTAAATTTTGTAAATTCAACTAAAAATTTGTGTTACCTTCATCATTAGAAATAATTCAAGTTTGATTATTTTTATTGATCGAATCTAATGGATGCAGGTCAAGACGAATTGATTTAGGATGATCTCTGAACCCAAATCGTATGCACCCCGCAAATCAAGACCCTCTGATTCAATCTCAAAGCATACCATCATATCTGCTTCGGATCCCATCTTCTCCATAATCCTCTTCCTCCGCAGATCAAGCCTCTCAGTTTCACAACAAAACCAAGCCAATCTCTCGAACAGAGTTCATCCTTCTCCCATTCCGTGGATCAACATCTTCCAACAGTTCCCTCTTCCCACAAGCTCCCACGGCTCTGCGACCGAGTTCATCCTAATCCTACGCTTTTCCCAATTGCAGCCCATGATTCTCTCCTTCCTAGATTTCCTCCAAATCTAGCAACACCTTCCGTCGCCTGTTCTTCTTTCACAAATCCGAACCAAATGCATAGCATCCACCGATCCCAGTTCCTCCCAACCGAACTCCTAGATTTCCTATCCTCTCGTTCCAGATCAACCCCATTCAACTGTGCCCGTGGAACATCCCCTGTTTTCCAACCGTGAACAGCATCCTCAACGTCTCAGCTATCTTCCGTTCCCAACATCTTCATCTCCGCGTCATCACAGATTATCCCACGTTCCATTCTTTCTTCCCCTGCTTTAAAACAAAATCCCCTGCATCTCGGATTACATCCTTATTTCGTAACTTCATCATCCCCTGTTACGTGTATCTCCCATTCGCGATGGCCTTGCATCCTTATCTCTTCTTCGGAACAGAATCCCAGCATCTTCATCTCCCCTGTTTCCAGATCACCTTCTCCCAGCTAGCAGCCGAGATCCTCCCAGCAACAAAACAACATCATCTCCTCCATGTTTGTGATCTATCTTCATCTCAATCCAACCAAACTCCCAGCGTCCGGATAGACTTCATCTTCCGGATTCTTCACGTCCGCAGATCACAGCCACCAGCCGTCCGCGATTCAAGGTTTCTTCCGCATCATCTCTCAGCATGATTCACCGAATCAAGCTCCTCCCAACCTCCTTCCGTTCGCATGCATCCCATATTCTCGCCAGCAGGAAGATAAGCTTCAAGCAGTCACGGATAGATTCAAATCATCATCCACCGCGTCCAGGATCTTCTCCCATGCGTTGAAGAAGCTCGGTTCCTTCCTCTCATTCCCTGGATTCATGATATACTCCAACGCCGAGAATCACCCCAGCTTCAACCGCATTCTGTTTCATTTCATCCTTATCCCCTGCGTGATAACAAGGGTGTGAAAGCTATAAAAGGGGAAGCTCCACCGAGAGGGAAGGCAAGCTTTGGGGGTCCGGTTCCAGGATCTCTTCGGAACAGGGAAGAAGCCAAGTTCTCACGGGAGACAGAGAAGAGAGGAGAGAGCCGACGGGAGGAAGAAGCCAATCATTATGAAGTCCCCTGCAGTGCAGCTGTTCAATTCTCCATGCAGGGCTGATCTCCTCTCTAGGGCTGGATGCAACCCTAACACGGGGACATGGGTTTTATATTTTATTTTATATTCTTGGGGTTGTATGAACTTATTGTTTTTAATGGATATCTTCTTTTGAATCATATTTAATTTCTGTGATTTTAAGTATGATGTTCGTACAACTGTTCTTCATGATCACTAAGTAAATATAAGATAGTCCATGCTTAGGGAAGATGCGATGTGCTACCACCTTAGATTAGGGTAGACATTTCATGCCAACTGAAGATGGATTATGCCCAAATTACTTTTGTGAAATTTTATTCAAATGCTTATTAGGCTTGTAGCCAATTTGCATGTTTATCCAAAAATAAATTGAAATATAAATGACCCTTGTCTCGATGTTAGTGGTGAATTCCTTGCCCTAGGTTCTCTCAAACTGATATCATTTTAATTGCATTTTCTTTATTAAATTCCTTAGTTTAATTTTATTCACAAACTCATCCTTTTAAATATTTTTATTTTTAAGAAAAATAATTGTACCCCAATCCCTGTGGATCGATACCCGTAATCACTATCCTATCAGATACGTGCTATTGCGTGGTCTTTAAAGTTGACTATGAATTAGGTCTTGATCAATTTCCTAGATAAGCCTAATTTCTAATCAAATTAGGACTTAGGCTAACTCCTAATCACATTAGGATAATTAATTTGGGTGCATGCATCCTACGACGCCATATGAACTTTAAAGTCCACATAGTGTGAACACGGCTTAAGTCATATTCATCCTACGACGACATGTGGACTTTAAAATCTACACAAACCCTGGTTTAATCAAATTGACCCAATTATGAACCCAAATCAATTTGGGATCCAATTTGATTTGGCTCATTAAATCAGCTCAATTGCAATCAATTCCACTTAATTCATTTTCCATTAACTCACTTACACTTAGTGGGTTAATTCAATCACCAATTATATTGATGATTGATTTCTATTATGATTCCAAATCACAATTATGATAGTCTTACTAATTGAATCCTCTATATGTGTGACCATGTAGGTCTATTCTGACTGGTAGTGAGACTTATTTAGATCTCCATCTCAATATCACTGAAACTCCTTTCAGTGGACTGAAACAATTTTAGTTCTACTCTTAGGGTTCACTGATCACCAAGTGAATGCCTTCGAGTCTCACAATCCACTAGTGACACCTTGCAGTATGTGGTGGCAACCCAGCAGAATGGAATGTCTGAATCTCTAGGTGCAGTTAGTATATGATACAATCCCTCTATCATGGATCCCGACATGACGGATCCCATCGTTAAACCCCATCGTCCTTCATATGTTAAATTTATACGACTTCCAGTTCGAGATATAAAAAACTCTTTTTCTAAAATACCTGGCCAGAAATTTATCGAACTCAGTCTCATAAATCATATAGGATCAATCCTAATCTATCAAGATCGATAGATCCCTTCTAGATGTAACCCTATTCAAAAATGAACCTACTGCAGCTAATTCGCACCACAAGGACCCAAATGGCTAGGGTCTAAGTTCACATGCTCGTCAAACTACAGCAACCTCATAGTGAATAGCTGAGGCATCGTAGGTCAAAGGACCAGTCATACAACTGCAGCATAAGTAGTCACTGACGAGTGGATAGACATCCATGTGACTACTATCTTTGGTCACGCTTAGTACTTTATTCTCTAACAAGTACTTGCATAATCACTCCAGTGTCTCTACATCATGGACTCGAGACTCGTCCATCTGACTAAGTGATATGTGCACTAATTTCAGCGGATCGATCACCGTCCCTTGTGATGGATCCATCCATCAGAAACATTTAGAAATTAATCCCTAATGACACATGCCTCAAATTCTCAACTCCTTGAGAATATGTGTCTCATCTATTAATTTTTTGGACGATTCACGGACACATACAAGTATGAATGAAAAGCAAATTGCCCAATCTTATTTATTAATAAGAGTGAAATTACAAATTTGTGCCCCACATTACAAATATGCGTCAACTATGTTGGCTTATAGGGCATACTTCTAATAATCATATGATGGGTTAGACAACCCAGTAAGTAATGAATACCTCACTAGACAATTCATATAGTGGCATAAAACATAAATACACATTTCGTTTCAAAATATAAATCTATTGAAATCCATATCTTTCAAATATCCATATACAAAATCATAAATCTAATTCGAATCAAATCAAATTTAACTCAATAGCCTTTAACTATGGTCACACTTATATCCTGTGGCTAAGCCAAAAACAGAACTAAATTTATATCCTGCGGAGTGGATCAGAATACTACATTTATATCCTGCGGAATAGGCTAGAGTACTGCGCTTATATCCTGCAGAGTGGGCTAGAATACCATATTTATATCCTATAGTGGGACCAGAATCAGAGCGCGAATGCATAACCCCCAATTGGCAAGATTCAAAACATAGTCAGGCTGAGAATTTCCAATCTAATGCACATCAAAGTTTCTTTTTGTAAAATAATAGATATATTATAATTCCATCAAAATATGCATATACAATGTAAAAATAGTAAATATAACAAGAGCCTGAAAAATATTACTCCAATTTATATATCTATTTTTCATTCAAATCATAATCTTATAAAATTCATAAATTACACATATAAATTTATTAACAATTTATTCGATGTAAAAATAATATTATATAAATAAAGAATTTAGAAAAGGCAGATCATTACTTATCAAAGCCTAATATCCAACAATTTTATTTTTTTTAGAATTTCATCATAATATAAAAAAATAGAAGTTCTAACACCCTTACACGGCTAACCAAACAAAAATGCCCGACACCCTGGTTGGTTCGATCAAAATAAAATTTATCGAATCATGCTCGAACTAGGGACATATGGTTCAACAAAGATCGAGGTGATCAAATCTAACGGTGTTTGGGAGAGGCTAGGGTGGGGCTGACATGCTGCCTAAAGACTTTAGAACAAGACCCTTCACCAGGGTCAATTCAAAATCACCATGAAGAGTTTATATTGGATCCAACTACTTTGGAGAGAGTAGAGAGAAAGTCTGGTAGAGAGAGAATCTAGAGAGAGAAAAGATAGAGAAGAGAGAATTTCAGACCGAATTCAATCAAGGGTTTGGATTTAGTCGTCAATGGCATAGGTCAACCTCGATCAATTAACATGTCTCGCATGAGTTAAGAGAGAGAAAGTTCAACAAGGAAGAGAAAAGAGAAAGAGAGAGGAAAGAAGAGAGAGGAGAGAGAATGAAGAGAGAGACCCCTCTCTTCTTCTTCTCCAAAATAGGGGATCCATCCCTCCTTCCTCTTTGATCGGACCTAAGGGCGGATGCAATGGCCAGCCTCGACGGCGGCAAGAGGTGGCAAGGTAGGCCTGGCAAAAGGGGCAGCCGCGTCTCACGATGCATGGTAGCTTAAAAGTTCAACGTGGAACAAAATAAAAAAAAATAAATCCTTATGTAGATACTATCATAAGAGAGATAATGAACATACCATATAGCTAGTAGGAGTAAAGAGATATTTCAATATCTTAGCATAAAAATATAATCAAATATTTGTGAAGGATGCGATGGAACGCTCTACTGCATGATTTTATTAGCGTGCACTCACAATTGTTAACCTCTGTATCCATCAAATGATAACGATGAAGAAATAATAAAACATGCATAAACTAAGCTACCCATTCACGTATGTTTGTGTCCACAGTTTCTTGCTACTATTTGGCTTGCTGATCTTATAGCAATTTGAGAGGACGTTGAAGGTGTAGTAGATCACTATGTATAAGAGAAGCATGATAGTGGGGTGGGATCTAGCATTCCAACCTGGCTTTTCTACGGTCCGAGCAATTAAATAGGAATCCTAACCCTACGATAACTGCGACGGCATGTGAAGTTAGGGTTACCTAAATTAAGGCCCTGTTTGGGGGAGCTTTTGGACGGCCAGAAAGCACTTTTTGGCCCTCCAAAAGTACTTTTAGATGAAAAACTGTGTTTGGTAAATTTTTCAAAAAGCTGTTTCAGCTTTTGCGGGAAGCTGAAAACAGCTTTTGAGAGGAAGCTGTTTCAGCTTTTTCGGAAAGCTGTATTTTTTACAAAAATGTCCATATTAAAATAACATAATTACATAGTTTGTCCCTTTATAAACCTAAAAATCTGCTGGAGCAAAGAACCCTAGCTGTCAGACTCCCTTCCGTAAGAAAAAGGTATTTTTCTTTTCAATTTTTGTATACATCTTTTGAACCACATTTTAGAAGAAAAAAATTTTAATCCTTTTCCATACCTTCCAAAATCAATCTATTATTTTTTTTTATCATCAACCTCGCGGCCCACGCTGAGGTCCTCCTCGAGCGTGGACCACGAAGAAGAGCCCCTGGACCGCAGAAAATTATTTTATGGAAAATTATTTTATACTAACAATTATAATATTTTATACCTTTATTTTTATATTATACTATAAATATAATATCATATTATATTATATCATAATGCATTAATATGTTATGTTAAATAATTTAATATTATGTTATATTGTGAAAAATTAATTTATACTAATAATTATAATATTTTATACCTTTATTTTTGTATTATATTATAAATATAATATCATATTATATTATATCATAATACATTAATATGTTATGTTAAATAATTTAATATTATGTTATATTATGAAAAATTAATTTATACTAATAATTATAATATTTTATACCTTTATTATTGTATTATACTATAAATATTATATTATATTACATTACATTATAATACATTAATATGTTATTTTAAATAATTTAATATTATATTATATTATGAAAAATTAATTTATAATAATAATTATAATATTTTATACCTTTATTATTGTATTATACTATAAATATTGTATTATATTACATTACATTATAATACATTAATATGTTATTTTAAATAATTTAATATTATGTTATATTATGAGAAATTAATTTATACTAATAATTATAATATTTTATACTTTTATTATTGTATTATACTATAAATATAATATACATTACATTTTATCATAATACATTAATATGTTATGTTAAATAATTTAATATTATGTTATATTACCAAATATTAATTTACTCTAATAATTACATTACTATTATGCTATATTAACATAATATTATTTTATATTAGAATAATATTATACTATATCATATATTTATGTATTAATTTATGTTATGTTTTATTATATTCTGTTGTATAATACTATGCATGTTCTTTATGGTAATTTTATCATATAAAAGTACTTTCTCAGTTTGTTTATCAAACACAAAACAAAGTACCACAGCACTTTACGAATGTAGTTACTAAACAGCAAACAGCTTTTTATAATAGCTCGACTTCCAACAGCTCTACTTCCAACAGCTCTACTGCCAACAGCTCCCCCAAACAGGGTTGGGGAAGCTTTTGGAAGGCCAAAAAGCACTTTCTAGCACTCCAAAAGTACTTTTAGATAAAAAATGATGTTTGGTAAAATTTTTAGAAAGCTGTTTCGGCTTTTGCGGGAAGCTGAAAACAGCTTTTGGGGAGAAGCTCAAATTTGGAGCTTTCCGAAAATACTGTTGTCAGTTTTGTCGAGAAGCTGTTTTTTGAACTGAAATATCCCCATTTAAATCACACTTTTTTCTCCCAAAACCCTTATCCCGCCTCTTCCTTTCTCCCTTTCCCTCTCAATCTTCTTCTTCCTTTCTCTCTATTTGTTAGAGAGATAAATGGTCATTAAAAGGATGAAAAATTAATTTATACTAATAATTATAATATTTTATATATTTATTATTATATTATACTATAAATATAATATTATATTACATTATATCATAATACATTGATATGTTATTTAAATAATTTAATATTATATTAAATTATTATTCTATAATATATAATGTTATAATATTATATTATAATAATATTATACTACATTACATTAATATTATACTATATCATATATTTATATATTAATACATATTATATTTTATTATATTTGTTATATAATACTGGTAATGTCCTTTATGGTCATTTTGTCACACAAAAGTACTTTCTCAAATTGTTTACCAAACACATATTAAAGTGCTGCAGCACTTTACAAATGTAATTACCAAACAGCAAACAACTTTTTATAAATGCTCTACTTCAAATAGCTCTACTTGTAACAGCTCTACTTCGAAAAGCTCTACTACTAACAGCTCCCCAAACAGGGTCTAAGCAATCTCCAAGTGAGATGAGATAAAATATAAGAGAAAAATATTAGCTTAATGTTGTTGAATTGTATAGATGGACATTTATAACTCTTGCAAGCAATTTGTGTTGAATTATAATTGCCAACTCATTAGGATTAGAGCGGCAAACATGCTATCATCATGGAAATTGAAAAGTTGAGAAAGTCAGACACTTTTAGATTTGGGATAATTTAATAATAATTTTAATTCTAAAAAATAAAACAATTAATTTATAATTAACCTTTTCTTATATCATTTTCTCCTCATTTAAAAGATTTTAGAAGTTTCTAATTTCTTTTTTTCTTTCTTGCTAATCATATTTTTCAAAGTCCAAATACAGTTATACTAAATACAGTTATACTCTCTTTTCCAATGAAAGTGAACTTCGATGGGTGTGTCTTGGATAGTGGTAGGAGAAATGGCACTGGCTCTGTCATCATAGACCTGGATTTTAGATAGGTCGCTACGAGCGAGTGCCAGATGTTCGCATGTTCAGATCCTGAGGCAAAGTTGAGGGCTAGTTGGGCTAGCCTCAGTCATGCACGGAGCAAGATCAACTCTGTGACAGTGATTGGCTAGTTCTAGGGTCGAGTTAGGGAAGCAAGGCCCCCCCCCCCCCCCCCCCCCGAACCAAGATATCTGGCGCTTGGTTAGCGGTCGTACCTCTTTTTGAAGCGAGGCCCGTTTTTCGTGAGGCAAAATAGAGCTGTAGGTTGGATGGCTTTGTATATGGCAGATCATTCCAGTGGACTTTTTTGGTCTTCTGAGGGTCATGTTCTTGCACTTTTTAGAGTCATCTTATTTTTTGATTTTTTTTTGGCTATATTCATACTTGGATGGTACAGTTCGCCATCACAGCCCAACAAAAAAAAAAAAAGTCTCAGCACGTTTTAAACCAGTTAAGAGATAATTTTAATTAAAGTTACTATAATAATATTGTAAATCTTAATAAAATAATCTAATTAGGGCTATTTTTAAATTTAAAAATTAAGAGATTAAGTCACTATTATGTGTCTAATTTGATTAGTTTAATTAATACTAATTTTAATATAAATATTTGTAATAAATACAAATCAGAAACAAGCTGTGAGTTCTCTGGGCGCACCATCTGTTTCTTATATAAGCAAAGATGCTCCGCTCCTGGCCCCATGGAATGTTTAGGTGAGTAGTCTCTGGGCGCACCATCTGTTTCTTATATAAGCAAAGATGCTCCGCTCCTGGCCCCATGGAATGTTTAGGTGATAGTTGAGTTGTGATCCCGTGAAGAAGGGTTTGGTGTGGGCTCTGGGTTTGCAGGTCTGGTGACGAGAGGTTAGGACGGTGGCAGCCGGCAACCACTCTTTTATGAGAACTGGCTCTAGATTTTAAAGGGCAACTTGTCTTTTTTTTTTTGATGAAGTTTAAAGGGCAACCTGTCAAAAGGTTTTCTTCTTAGTGATTTCAGCGTTTGGAAGTCCAACGGAATTATATTATAAAAAACATGATTTGAGTGATGGACTGTCCTCAATCAGCTCAACGTAGCATGGACAAAGGGATTAATTAGCATAGAAGAAATCTGAATAAAATAATCTTAATAAAATAATCTAATTAGGGCTATTTTTAAATTTAAAAATTAAGAGATTAAGTCACTATTATGTGTCTAATTTGATTAGTTTAATTAATACTAATTTTAATATAAATATTTGTAATAAATACAAGGTCTCATCCAAAATGACTAGTTAAAAAGTATTATTTGGATTTCTTGATCCATAGAAGCATCCAAGATATATCCAAAGAATAACTGATATGGGATTAAACACACGCATGCATGAGTCCATCTATTCAAATCTAATCATAAGCACCACGATCGTGGTTAGCCCCAGTAAATTTGTGCTGCAGTATCTTCTAGTCTATATAAATTATAGGCCGGATTCGCTCTAATACCATTTGTAACAATACATAACTTCATTCAAAATGGCTAGTCAAAAAGTATTATTTGATTTTCTTGATCTTATATAAGTATTAAGATCTATCCGACGAATAATTGACATGGGACTAAATATATCTCCGTACGAGTTCTTATAAAATTAATGTAGTGTCTCTTCTCCTTCGTAGCAAAAAAAGAAAAAAAATAAAAAAATAAAGAAGTATTCAGGACCCACGTGGGGTCCATCAATTTGAACGGGGCGATACCAGTCCGGACGCATGTGGGCCTGGTCCGACTTTTGCAGCAGTTCCGTGAGATGTGCATACACCGGATTCCAGGACCAACGATACCTGGCGCCATCAGCCGGCTCGGATGGTTTCGGAGACAATATGGCCCACGCTGCATGCACCATGTGCACATCATCAGCTACAGCCGCTCGTTTCTAAAACGGTGCATTAGGATGCGCGCTTGATGATGGGTCTACAGAAACTAACGGTTGTGATTGGTAGCGTGTACGGCAACGTGATGCAGAATATAATTTCTCGTCGGGTTCGGGTGGGCGAGCCGGGAGCGCCGCTCCGTAACCTAATGAAAGCCCTAAATAGCCTTTTACCAAAAAAAAAAAAAAAAGCCCTAAATAGCCCCCGACGCCTCCCCTATATAAGCGCTCGCGAGCCCTCCAAACCCTCTCCAAAGCCCTAATTCCTCTTCGACTAGGGTTTTGCCGTCCCCTCTCCATTCTCCCCTCTCTTCTTCTCTTCGACCTTTTCTCTCAAGAGAAACCCTAAGCCGCTCAAGGTAAGAGAAACCCTAAGTGTTAGTTTTCTCCTTGTGGCTTTTTCGTATCCCTGGCAAATCTTATCTCTTGCTCTTCTTCTTTCGGTTATGTATTGTTGATTTCGATTTAGTTTTTGTTTCATTTTTCTTTGTCTCCGGTATCGAATTTCTGGGTTCAACTGATTGCACTAGAGGTGTAGTTAAATTTCAAGAGGTTTAGTTTAGCGGTTGAGAAAGAATATTTTCTAGTGGTATTGCTCCGCAGCATAAAAGATCGTCTCATTATGTCGATGTTTTTTATTTTTTTAAGAATATTTTGTGCCAGTTGAAGATAATATTTGCTTTTTTAATTTTTTCTAATAACCGGATTAGCAGGATCATGCATATTTTATGTTTGTTTGAGTGTCTATTAAAATATTGATCATATATTTTATTTGAAGGCTGGTTCGCATCTTCTCCATGAAGGTGGAACTCTGGATACGACTTTGTGAGAAAGTTACAGTTTTCATATTGTATAGTTGTATTTTTTTTAATACTTATGTTGATTTCTACGACGAGCAAACAGCATCACTATTACATTTTTTTTTGTTAATGGTAGATTTTTTTTGCTTTTTTTCTCTCTCACTAGAAAATGTTTTTTCTTTCTTTTTTTAGCCAGTAACTTGATGATGCATGAAAGAAAAATATATTTTCAATTTCTCATGTATCTTCTTTGTTTTGTTTCTCAGGGTGGTTCATCTACATTCTAATATCATTAAAATGGGCAAGTCAAGCAAGAAATCCAACGTTGAGGTATTGACAACCATCATTCAGAGCTATTCTCTACGTAGGCAATATTTGATTCTGCTCGAGTTTCTAAGAATGCATTTCTGTCATGCAGGTTGCTGCAGCTCATGCGTCGGTTCCTCCTGCAAAATCTGCCAAAAAAGGTGTTTTTCTTCTTTCATAATGTATCTATATATTTATCTTACCAGGTTTTGTTGTTTTGGTTATCTTTGTTCTTTTTGAATTCTTAAGAGATCTGTTGTTCTTGACAATCAGGCAAGAGGGATGCTGAGGAAGCAATAGAAAAACCAGTTAGCTCAAAGAAGCAAAAAAGAGAAGTTGAGGAGGTGGTTCTGAAGAAGGGGGACAATAAGAAGTCAAAGAAAGTCTCACAAAAGCCTCTGCGAAAGAAGAAAGCTGAAAGCAGCAGTTCTGAGGATCAGACTTCTTCAGAATCTGAAGAAGAGGTAATTTATTTTATTGACCTTTTTTCTGTTGTTAACCAGTAGGTTGAGGAAATTGATTGTACTGACGTTCTTGCGCCTGTTAAATATTTTCCATGGTAATATTTAATGATCCACAACTTGTAGGGCAAATAGTAATCTTGCTGACCGATAGAGTTGCTGTTTGATGCTTCAAAGCTTGCTGCAGTTTTAAATAGCTATTGTTAGTAATGGTTGTGTAAGTGAAGAATCTGTAGTTGTAGTGTCCTGGTAACGTCAGAGCAGATCAATAGAGTTTAGCAATCATACTAACTTTCAGTAAATCTGTAGTTGTAGTGTCCTGGTAATGTCAGAGCAGATCAATAGAGTTTAGCAATCGTACTAACTTTCAGTAAATTTGACTATCTTGGCCTGTCTGAGCTTTCAGAGCTTGACTCTATGTGGAAGGGTGGTTGTTATTATTGTTATGCAAACATGCTATAAAATTTGCATGATAGTAAAAGTAACATGTTAATATCAAGGTAGGGCTGCGCCCTAGGGTTTACCAATTGTTCTAGTTAACGATTATCATATGCGATCATACGGGCGTCTGCTTTTGCTTAGATGGGGCTTGGATCATCTCTCATGAGCTTGTTGTACATGAAACTTCTTCTGCAAATTAGCAAGAACCATGCCAACATAATAATTTTTGAGTTTTATCATCTATGTTTGATATAAATTTATGGATCCTTTTTGTTTATTCATAGTTCATGCCTGTTAAGATCTAATTGCTTTAGCCAAAGCAAGCCTGACAAATATCTATTCACATCCATTAAATTTTGTGTTTTGCCTATTTTTCTCCGTCACTGATTCTTTCAAGCATTCATAATATCCTATATTGATAAAAGATTATGAAATATCTTCTGTTGTCTTTCTAATTAGTTTGAGGGTTACTGGTTCATTTCAATGCTTCGTGATATTTTGAAACCTTTTACTGTTGCTACTTCCCCCCCTCGTGGTCTTTGTAATGTGATCATTCTGTTTTGATGATGTGCATTTGTTTGTTATTAACGCTTATGCATGTGCTGGATGCTAGACATTTCTGAAACTTGAATATGGAATAATTGTGTTGCAGGTTAAAGTTCCACTTAAGAAGACCATTAAACCTGTCAAAGCGCCTGCAAAGGAATCTAGCAGCAGCAGCAGTGAAGAATCATCTTCTGATGATGTAAGGAGGATTTGCATCTTCTACGTTGGCTGTTGAAAGTCCCTTTCTTGTTGCTTTCTAGATACCTCATAGTGGTCTGATGGTTGTCTGTTTTCTTATTCTGGATGCATTTTACTATATACCTCATACTGGTGACAGGAACCTGTAAAAAAAGCTGCCGCTCCTGCTAAAAAGATCGCACCTACTGTTACTAAGAACGGTTTAGATGGTGTGTTAGCTAAGAAAGGAAAGCCAGAGAGCAGTTCTGGAAGTGATTCTGATGATGAAGATGTGAGTCTGCACTCTGATCTTCTGTGTTTCTTTTCAAATCCTTGGTACCTTCTATTTTTCAATATAAATAAAGTTCAACATTGGAAACCATTTTCTATTTGAACATGAGCAGCAATTACTTATCTCAGATGAACTCCTTTACCTATTTCCATTGTAGTTTTAATTAAATTTTGTCAACAACATTTATCACAAGTTTCAAAAAAATGTGGCATATTTAGTTGATGAAATCCCTGATGATGCAATTTCAGGAACCTACTAAGGTGATTGCCCCATCAAAGAAGTTGCCAGCAACTGGAGCTAAGAATGGCGCACCTGCAAGATCTAAAGAGGAAGAATCAAGTGACAGTTCAGATTCAGATAGCAGTTCAGATGAGGATGCTGTAAGTAACTCGATTGCTCACTGATTCTATGTTATCTGAAGGCTAGAAGGGATTTTAGGCTTGTCATTCCCAATTCTACTTTTGCAGCTCTTTTGATGAAACTTGCTGCTTCAATAAAGAACCTCGTATAGCTTGATCTTTCTCCTTGAGGAAGAAGAAATACCTAAAAATAGAGTAGCAAGATAGGAGGAAGAAGCAACAAGAAAGAACTCTCATAGAAATATGGAGACTAGAACTAGAAATCAATCAATTCAAGATGCTCTTTACAATGGCTAGACATCCTTATTTACAGTTGTAGGACCCTTGAATTTTCCTAAAAATGTGTCCACATTCATTTCTTGTAAATAGGAAACAATATTCTCTATAATATGCCTCTAGATGAGATTTATGACTCATCTTGACATACCTGATTGGAGATGATCTCTGACTTATCTTAATATCGCTTGATTGGATAAGATCTCTAGGCTTATATTCTATAGTAGCAGCCTTATATAACTGATTTAGGCTTGTACCCAATGTAAACCCTTTTTTCCTTTGGTAGCCTTTGACATATATTAGTTCATGTATATGTCAGCCAAGTCCATGACATGTGCATCAGAGAGGAGATTACTAAGCTCTATAGTGGATATGAGCATTGGGGTGGCTAGATTTAAGCAGTATTTGCTAGATCGAAGTCTCTAGTTTCCCTTCCTCTCTTTCTCCTTTATATCTTTCCCCTCACATGCAAAAAAAAAAAAGAGAGCCACTTGGGACTCTTCTTTCACTCTTCTTTCTCACTTGTCTAATATTGGTGGATGGTGGCTCACCTCGTCCCTAGCTTTTTCATACTGGCCTGTAACAACCAAGGCAACTAAATTTTACATGTAGTAAAGCCCTAGACCTATCCCAGTACTTGCTATCTTACTGGTCTGATCCAGGACAAGCTAGATGGACCAATACCAATCAAAATATTAACCCATGGTTAGCATTGATACTTTTAATGAATATGAAAATATATTTATGCTTCCTGGAGATATTAGTCATCCTACTTTCCTCTAGACAATTCAATTTGAAGATAATTTCCTCCGTGTCCAAGAAGAAACCTGAATCAAGTGATAGCTCTTCCGAGAGTGATTCTGACAAGGATGATGAGGTACACAAGCTATTGTTTTAAAATAATTTTAGAATAAATTTGTTGACCCTAAAGGCAGCATTTGGTGAGGTAGTAAAGCCCTTATGCTTGTCAAACAGCATCCTACAAACTGGCATAAACAAGGAATAGGTATTGCTGGTCAAACTTGCTTACTCCAGGCCTATTATGTTTCAAAGGGCTATTACTGTCATACAATCATACCTTGTGCTTGCCCCTCCTATTTGTTTCTTCTGGACAAAACCACCATCAACCAAATGCTATTCCAGACATTGGAGGCAAGTGAAAAATAGAATTAGGTTATGACATAACTTTTAGCTGTTCCAGTGTGCATAACTCTCAGTCCCTTCCTACTCCCTCGTCCATATTCTGGAGCTAAATTCATCTGAAGTGTGCTGTCTATTTCCAATTGTCATTATTTGATGAGTGTTATCACTCAATTTTTGCAGGGAGTCACAGCCAAAGCTGGTGCACCTGCAAACAAACCACTTGCATCATCAAAGAATGGAACTCTTGGTGCCTTAAATACTGAAGAAACATCCAGTGAGACATCAGAGAGTGAATCTGATGGTGAAGAGGTAATGGTCTATCCTTTTCTGTAAAGGGAATATAAATCATTTCCTAAATCAAGTGTCTGACGTTGGAGAGAGTTCCTGATAAATGACAATCTTATAATTCAAATAAGTCCTGCAACTAAATTACCATCTAAGAACTTTTAGTATTTACCACACATTAACAATTTTTTTCTTATGATGTATATTTTTCGACATAGTAGAAACATCCCACTTCTAGCTGGAGATATGATTTTTCGGTTTTAAGATCCGATGGAATTCTTGTGTTATTGCTTCCTTCAATTTCTGTTCTACTTTGTAAATCTGAATCTCATTCTAAATGTATATTTGATGCAGGAAACACCGGCAAAGGTTCCTGCCAAAAAGCAGGCTGTCACTGTGAAGAAAGATGTTCAGCCAGTAATGTTCATCTATCCTGTCTTGCCATTTTATATATTTGGCCTTGTTTATTGCATTATGATATGGATCTTCTCGTTGCTGGATAGGGCGTTCTCTTTTCTTTTATAGTCAAATCATAACCCTTCTGCAACAGCTGGTTACCCAACTTGTTCTTGAAGTTCCTGTTTAATATTGTCTTGCGCAACAATCTGGAAAAATTAGGACTCGGTCGCGATGTCTATTTATGCAATTCTTGTGAACATAATTTATTTTTAACCTGTCTATCAGGTTATTATATGTGCAAGTGAAATCAAATGAGATACGGAAGGATGGAGAGAAAATTGGCTGTTTGAAAAGTGAGAACCACAATGCATGAAACACTGTTTGAATGTTAGGGTGTGGATGTAGGAATGCTGTTGTCATCAGTCATCCCTTGCCTAAAGGACGCTGATATATTAAGATTAAGACATTTCCTTGTTATTTCCCACTTTTATGTCTTTTGTTCCATAATTTTTTTTGCAACCTTTTCAGATTAATGTAATTTGATTTCCTGTGAATTGCTTCCTGTGGTCCTCGAGTCCATAGATGTTTGGTGGTGACATCTATGATTTGTCCTACTTATAGTTTTGTTCTTTAAATGACCATATTTGTCATTGTATGTTCATGTAAATATCATGCTTTTTATGTTTACTTTTCTGATTTTATTCTATTTTACTTGATGCAAGCATCTGTTTCTAGATTGAGAACTTGTGGTGAAAATTTTTCTGGTACTACTTAAATTGAAGCCTTGGTTTACCTTTTCATAATTAGTAGTTCTTAGACATGTTTTTTACATTCTACTCCAGTTCAGTTGCTTCTACATGACATAAATTGAACTCTGTGGTAATTCACATATATTATCATATTCAGTTGCCTCTACATGACATAAAATCTTAACATTATTTTTAACCATCTGGATCCAGAAATCACAGCATAAAACCAAAGTAGATCAAAGATCTGAAGAGAGTTCCGATGAGAGTTCTGATGAGAGCGGTGAAGAACCACAAAAAAAGAAGCTGAAGGTTCCGGTAGTGTTTAGTTTTTGATTGGTCGTGATCTATTCTTTTGTAGCAGCTCTGGCTTTCCATGCGCATTCTTGTTATCCTGACTATTATTCATATTTAGGGTACCGTTCCTGGAAATGTCAACAAGCCAACTGCAAAGCCTGTTAAAAAAGAAAGTAGCAGTGATGAAGATGAGGATGACAGCTCTGAAGAAATTTCAGATGAGGAGCCTTCAAAACCAGAACAAAATAAAAAGGTAATTGCCATAAAACTGTTGTTGCAATTGAAAAATAAAAAAGAGATTTTTAGTACTTGTTTCCTGATTATTTGTTGTCTGTTGCCTGTATCTCTGGATGCTAGGCAATGAAAGCATCTGCAGAGAGCAGCAGTTCTGAAGAGGAGGATTCTTCTGATGAGGAGAGTGAAGATGAACAGCCGATGAAGACTCTGCAGAAGAAGGTAATATTGTTATGTTATGTGATCTGTTGATCAATATTTGTTGCTTTATGTGAAGGTAATATGTTCATATTATATTTGTTGCAAAATGAATATATTTGAAGTACTTGTTTGCTTATAATTTGTTGTCTGTTGCCTGTATCTCTTTGAATGCTAGCCAACCAAAGCATCTGCAGATAGCAGTAGTTCTGAGGAGGAGGATTCTTCCGATGAGGAGAGTGAAGATGAACAGCCGATGAAGACTCCACAGAAGAAGGTAATGTTGTTGTTTTATGTGAAGTCTTGGTTAATATTTAATGTGAAGTGAAACTATGAGAAGTTGGTGCACTGGTCAGAGAACCTATTGGTTTGGTTTTTTCATTAAGTAAAAGATAAAGATTGATTGATGATGGTTGCAGGTTTTTTCCCTGTACTGAGCTGGTTCAGTTGGATTGTTAACACATGATGTTTGGGTGGGTCATGTATTTAGTTAATCTGAGTAATTATTTTATGGCCATTATGAAGTGACAGGCAACAAATGTCATACCTGTCTAGGTGCTCGCTTTCAATGTAAGAAGGTTTTTATTTGTAGACTAGCATGCTTTATCTTTTTGGGAAAAAATATTTGAAAAATCTTGACCAGTTTTAAAATTTTGATATCAGTTAGTCTAAATCTATAGCAAAATTTTTGTTTTGTAACTTGGAAATCATTAACATTCTCTTCACATGATTCTGGTGCACTTATCACTCTTCTTTGATGAAATCATATTGCATTCTGCAGTCTGTAATCATTCTCATGAGAGCCTGTTGTATACCTAGAGACTAGAGTAGAAAAATTTAAGTGTGCCACCATTTGATAATTCCCAGGTCTTTCACTCAGACAATGGCAAAACGCCGTCCAAATTGATTCTCTTATAGTATTTGTTTATTTCAACACTAATATCAATGCTTGACTATCAGTTGCTAGTGTACTTTGGGATTTCTGTTCTTGGTTGTTGACATTTGGTTAAATTTTGTTTTGCAACGTGGGTCTTAAATTCTATCTTTTTGTGCAGCACAAGCATAATCCATTTGTACTGCTTAATTCTGTATGTTGAGCAATTTCTTATCCTGATTTTGAATGGATGGCAAGAGGTGTTGGACAATCTCAATGCTGTCATATAATATTTTTCAAGCAGAGTGCTCTCCCATTTATTTGGCATTGCAAATTATTAGTGTTGTTTTTTCCTTTTGGGCTTGCCAATTTTTGTTGGTGTCAACATTTAATATTTCACTTGGAGTTACTGGATTTGAACTTCTTTTACCCCTTCTTTCATGTATGCTTTTTTAATTAATCCAAGGTATGCTTCCAACAATATGGACTTTAATTAGATTATTAAAGTTTGATCAATGGCTGCAATAACAGTCATCAAGCCCTTTTTCGTTTAATTTGGGTTTAGCATTATTTTTGTGTCTATATTTTCTGTATCGTGCGCTTCAACATCTGTGAAGTACTGTCTTTTATTTATTTATTATTTTCTCTAAATGTTAAAACATGCAGGACTCGGATGTGAAGATGAAAGATGTACCATCAGCAAATGCAACAGCAAAACTGACGGCTACAAAATCTGACAAGAAGGCGGTAATTTACTCATCCAAGTTGTTTTAGTGGTGTGTTGGTTTTCCAAATGTGCAAAACTGATTTTAATGCTATTCAATGTAGCCTAAAACTCCTAGCAGTCAGATATCTGGATCAAAAACAATATTTGTTGGAAACCTGTCCTATGATGCTGGACAAGATGATGTGTATGTATCACCTTTGAGTCATTTGCATATTTTTACTTGTGCACATGTTTGATATACTTTTTTCATTTCAGGGCTGAATTCTTCAAAGAGGCAGGGGAGATTGCTGAAGTTCGTTTGGCTGTCGCTGATGATGGACGCTTCAGAGGATTTGGTCATGTTGAATTCACCACTGAAGATGGAGCTCAGAAAGTAATCTTTTTTTGTTCTATTTTTGTAGTAGTGAATTAATTCTTTAGCACCTAATGTAGATTGCATGGATTTTCTTCTTTAACCTGCTATGTTTAAATTTTTCACAATTCACATATTTTTTTTAAATAATCGCCTTCAGAAAGTTCTTGTTAAAAAGCTTTGCCGTTAGGAGATTACCTCAATTTTTTCCCTTCATCTGGAAATTATTTGATGTCAGGTTCTCCAAATTTTGTCTCTGAACCAGGGCCATCATGAGTACATGAAGTTGTTCATTGTCTTCTACATTTAGCACTAATAAAACTCATCTCTGATCCTTTTATAGGCACTTGAAATGAATGGCATGGAACTATTGGGACGTGCAGTAAGACTTGATGTGGCCAATGGAAGGGGCGCATATACCCCTTACAGCGGGTATTGGTCTTTCCTTATTTTCTTTAGGATTTTTTTGTTCTTATACTGCTGATTGTCATATGGGTCATGTGAAGAAAAACCTGTTTATTGGTAAATGTAATATAACCCTGTAAATAAGTTGGGTTACATTATCTTTAACTGCTTCATGTTTTGAAACATTTATGCAGATGAGTTTTATGCTTACTCTAATTAACCTATTCAAGCCTTTTGTTTTTTTCCTGGTGTTTTAGAGGTCAAAAGTTTCTAGGTGAATTGACGTCTATTGAGATGATTAATAATCCTATCTCTTATAGTCAGACAAAAAGTCAATCATGTGTGCTAGTGCATGCATGTTCATATGCATGTCTACTGATACACACTATTCCTTTGCACTTATGACTATTAACTAATTGTTAGGTGCCCTATTTTTTCAAGGCATGGCATAGAAGTTTATGTTTTGGCACCTACTCTTCTTATAGCTCAATGTCTGAAAAAAGGACTTCCAGAAAAAAAATGCACAGTATATGCCCCACTTTTTTTATTATTGCAGATGCCAACTTGTTGCATTCTTTTGTGTGTATTTGCAGGAAGGATGGTAATTCTTACGAAAAAGCTGGGAAAGGTCCAAGCTATACTATATTCGTAAAGGGTTTTGATAAATCCCCTGAAGAGGATCAGGTTTTGTTTTAATTTAATCAATCTAATCTTGAATCTCTGTGTGCTGTATTTAATTTTTGAACTTATTGCAGATCCGGAGCTCCCTTCAAGAGCATTTTGGGTCTTGTGGAGAGATTACTCGTGTTTCCTTACCAAAGGACTACGAAACTGGTGCTTTCAAGGGGTCCGTTTATATTGTATTTAGTTTTGAAATCTGCTTGTATCTTTATATGTTTGGACTGCAAAGTTTTCTTCTTTTTGAAAATATATTTCTTTTATTTGGTTAGAGATATGTGCATCTATTTGCAAGCTCTTTTGCTTCTGCTAAATTTCTCTCATGTAATCCATGCCAAGGCATATCAGCTGATCATTTCTTTTATTCTCTTTGTTTTTTTAGCTTTCTATCTTACTGAAGAGTGGCGAGGGCTACGGGGTTCAGGAGAGTTTATTATTTTTATGTTTTTGTAAAATGAATATGACACTTCACTAAAAATTCAATCTACAATTTACATCTTCAGCTGGCCCTCTAATACAAGGTATAGTTTAGTTGGGCACTCCAGAGTGTATAATGTGGTGGGTATAAAACGATAAATTTTAGAATGGGAGCTGTATCTTCATGCAGAAATCAGATGTCTATTTTTGTACTTTGTCAATCATTTCTGTATGCTCATATTTGTTGATACTCCAACTATATGGAACTTGTGAAATGTCATTGGACAAATAGCCAAACTTGTATCGGGTAAGAGATAAGAAGTGTTGGAGAGTGGGGAGGCCTTTTTTTCTGTTCTGCTGCATCCTTTGGCTCTTTGATTTGTAGTTGCTTTGCCTGATTATCTTGCTTGTATTAAGGGGCAGCTTTTGGTTGCAGGATGGCATACATGGATTTTGGGGAGCAAGATGCCTTTTCGAAGGCTCTGGAACTCGATGGGTCTGAACTTGGGGGCTACTCATTAACAGTGGATGAAGCTAAGCCAAGAGGTGACAGCCGTGATGGTAGCTGGAGTGGTGGCAGGGATAGCTCAGGAAGGGGTGGTGGCAGATTTGGAGGCCAACGTGGTGGACGTGGTGGTAGAGGTGGCAGTGGCAGGGGACGGTTTGGAGGTGGCGGTGGCAGGGGACGGTTTGGAGGTGGTGGTGGCAGGGGACGAGGAGGAACCCCTAACAAGCAAAGTTTTGCTGCAGCCAGTACAGGTTAGTGATCCTGCTCTTAATAGCTATTACTTCTATGTCAGAAAAATTGTTGACAATCAGCACCAGCAATAGCAGAAGCATTATATTGATGCGGTTACTTTTTTACAGGGAAGAAGACGACCTTCAGTGATGACTAGAGGGAGCACTTCTTCGTGAATTTTCCGCTAGTGCAGATCCCAGTTTCATCCCCTACCTAGTGAAATATAGCTTTAGCGGAGTATCGTTATTCTGTCTTTAAGATTTGTCTGTTGAATTGGTTTTGTAACTCACCGGCAACTTTTGACATTGGTGGTTGTCTACTTTTTGTGATTTTGAAACTTGGAATTCAACTGTGGGAAGTAGTTAATATTTTGGATTCAGTTTTGTGGCTTTCCTGCGATTTGATTTTACCAAAGTGATATCGACATTTGTGACTCCATCTTCGTGTTTATTTGGTCGACAGGAGACCACCATTTAGAGGGATGTCATGTGCTTTTTCCATTACCAGTGTGATCGGTGCATGGAGTTAGTTGATATATTTCTAATAGTTAAAGAAAAGTAGATAGTAATTTGGAGTTGTTTGATAAAAATATATACTTTTACTATGGTGCTCCCTATATATGGTATAATAATGCTTGCCTAACAATTGATGTCTAATTATTAGGCAAGCATAATTGCACTCATCTACCTGTATTCTCACATTGTCTCTATGGATGTAAGTCTTATCTTGCTATCCATGTAATATGTGATTTCTTGGTGGTTTATCGGCAAAGAGGTACAATATGTATTGCCGCATCACGGTTTTGGTCTTGAATAGTGTATGAACAGGAGGTTGACGTTTGATCAATGCAGTACTCTCTAATCTGCCTGCATGCTCCACTTATTGGATGTTAGGATGCCCTATCAAGAGGATAGATAATTTTCAATGGTTTTTTCTGGGGAAAGTACGGAAAGATGGATGGACACCCAGCTTAGCAGAAATTTTGGGGTTCAAACGGGCCCAGCTGATCCGTCACTGCCCCTGATCTCGCCCCGAACCTGAAGAGAACTAAATTTTTTAAGTTGGGATGGGGTTATACATGGATTGACTTCCATTGGCTCCGAAGGGTCGGGGTCCAAAATTAGAACTAGAACAACAAATTGGGTTAGATTGGGATCATTTATGATCCGGTTTGATCTAACCCATTTATATCTCCAAGTATGATGACAAGAAAGTAGATATGATAGGAGACAAAAGTCAAGCTATTCATTCATTTGAGCTTATAAAATAGGAGCATGAGAATGATAAATGCTTCTGGTTCTTTATATGACACCTTTATGAGAGTATGTGAGGGGGCAAAAGCCAGTTGAAGATGGTTATGCTACCTTGTATAGTACAATGAAAGAAGCTAGGATGGCAGGTGGGGAAGGAAGAAAACAGACAGGAGACAAAGTAAGATCAAATATGCGGAGGATTCGAAAAGAATCGAATGCTCGGGTGTTAATTTTGAAGCAAAATACGCCATTTGTTATTTTCGAAGATTGTTAATTGCTGTCCTATTTAGATGCATGTTATTTTAAGTCTACTTGCTAGACCTTATTTCATGAGTCAATGTAGTGGGGCAACACGAATCCTCTGAAATTTTCACAGGAGGGTTAGCTGGCGACAATAAAAATAAATCTATGTTGACCGTGATGCCTTACTAAAAATGAGTTTTAATGGGAACTTAATTGTGAGAAGATCCATGCGTATACCCTCTCATTAAGTGATGGTTTGGGTGTAAAGAAGGGTGTTTATTGAATTCCCATTAAAAATATAAAAAGAATGTCTCGACTCCGTTGCAACTGAAACTCTCCCCTCTCCAAACAACCTTAACTACAGTGCATGGTTTCTATGGCTTCTAACATGAAGCATGGTGAGGTAGTATGGCTTGAGGAAAAAGCAGATGGCAGGTCCTTCCACCGATAAGACTACTATTGTGTGATTTGTTGACATGCGCCTCTCATGTTAAAATGACAATCTTAGCTAAAATTTTCTCGCTTTTCGTTTAAGTCAGCCTGACCTAATGTACAGGGAGGGCTTGGTTTGGCTAACATGGGTTTAGCTTAAGTCGATAGGTTTTAATATCGAAGCAGCTAACTTACTTACCTTTTCGAGGCTTGTGTTTTTCGACCTAACACAAATTCAAATTAGTTACCTAATCTTATTTGAACTCGTATCTCTATCTATTCTAACTTAATTTCCAACAAATATCTAATTGAGTATGCCAAGGTGGCACAAAAGATGAAATGCTTTTTTATCTTATTTGAAAAGTTTCCAAAGAAGCGCTGCTAGATTCCGATTTGATAGAATATACCTAGAATCTTCCTCTCTCAAAAGCATATTAAAAAAAGGGTATATATGGAATATAATCAAATTAAGAATTTGGTGCAGCCAGCAGAGAAGAGAAGGGTGACGTAATATATACATAATCACGGTAATCAATTCGTTAAAGACTATAATAACTTGGATGTGTACATTGACTCATCCTCGATAAAGCTTGTGTTTCCTTCCCTTTCTAGCGCTCCCGGGGTAAAAAAAAGTCCAATACGTGCACAGGCAGAGAGAGAAAAAGATGATCTTGATCTTAAGAAAGGAAAGGAAGGGAAACAGACAGGCGCCAGCAGCACGTTGCCCTCGGCTTCCCCTACTCAGCGACCCTACTACTCTGTCCAAAGCCCATCCGGCAATTCCGACGACCATGGCGCGGGAAGGCAACCAGGAAGCCCGTCTACTTTGACCCCGGTCGACCTCCGGGTTCCTACAGTGGAGAAGAGGGGACAGACTCGTGGTGCCCCACTCCCCCAACCCGTTGTGCCATGGGCGACCGATCCCTTTCCCACTCCTCGGTGGGGAGCAACTCGTCGGTGTGGTCTCCAAGGTGGAGGACCAACCGATTCCAAGATGATGAAGACGACGCTTACGACGATGATGATGAAAATTAAGAAGGGTGCTCCTTACAGGCGCTACTTTATATGGATCTTAGTTTTCCTTATCGCCATTGGCGTAGCAGCCTTGGTTTATTGGAGCATAAGTCTCTCTCACGGTCCCAAGATTACCATGAAGGTGAATTCCCTATCCTCTTCAGCATGTTTGTTCCCTCTTTTTGCTTCAACCGGAAATAACATAATAAACTTCTATGTTTTTTTCCCTTTATCTTAGAAAATTTTTGAAACAAGTATATATTCATGGTTTGTTACTTTCGTTGTTGTGTTTGAGATATAACCATTCTCCGAGTTGTGTTTTTATGGATGGTTCATTATGGATTTTTCTGTTCTCTTCGTATATGGACCATCACGTACGTTTGAAGACTTCCTCGTCCATACCGGATTGCATGCAACTTCTGGGCCGACCATGATGTTGGTGCTGAACTCCACGGTGGAGTTGCCTGCGCCATCGACGCCAATGGATCTCAAATTCCTTGAACTCACATTGGCCAGAGGGAAAGTATGCACCATCGCTCCATATTCAATCTCTCCAAAGTTTTCTTCCTCCTAGATGTTGGATGAATTCCTTGTTCTGTGACTGATTTGGCACTCCTTTATATATTATGATTCTTTTATAGATGGATGATATCTACCTATCTAAGGGGAGCCAGAGGAACGTCAACGTGGCAGCGACAACAAACGACATCTCTGTCTATGGTGCTACGACAACGTGGCCGGATAACATTTTTCTCATATTTGTGAGGTAAGCATTTGTCAATCTAAATTTAAAATTTAAACCAGGCTGATTTGCACACCGTGAAGTAGGCACTTCAGAGCCTTTTGCACTTGTTCTCGTGCCTTTATGAGGTGCCAGCGCGGTAGACATTTAAGACCTTCATGAAATAGCCATTAAGGCCAATATGGGCCTACCTAGACCGAGCCTATAAAAAGGCTCGAAAGTCCAGGGTCTCGGCCATAAGAGACAGGTCAAACCTCTGCTAGTTGTGCTTAGACTAGTTTTGCTTTTCTTCTAAAGGAGGTGTTTCAAACCCTTACACGCGTGTTGCTGAGCCTTTATGAAGCGCCAGTCTAAGGCCTTTATGAGAGCTGGTGTAATTATTATGGGCCTCGCCGAGAGTTACCAGGGCTGGTGCCCCAAATCCTATTCTTAGACAAAACAGATAGATCAGGCCTGTGCTAGTTGTGTGAATTCTACTTTTATTCTCATTCCTCTTTAGAGCTTTGTTACTCTTCTCCTCTCTCGACCATTGCGTTTTAGAGATTTTTGCATGTATTATTGGGCCTTTTTGAGGTGCCAGTGCAGGCAGCATGGCTTTAAGGATTCTAGGAGACAGCTATTCAAGCTGTTATGGGCCTCTCCTACGGTTATCTAGACCAAATCTCTAAAATGGCCCTAGGGTTAGAGCTGATCAAAATTCGGGCCGGGCTCGGGCCGGGCTCTACAACAGAAATTAGGCCCGATGGCTATGCCCAGGTTCGGCCCGGCCCGACTGTCAGGCTTAAATTTTTGTCCAAGCCCGACCCGACTTTATAAATCTGGTCCTAGGCCCGTCTAGCCCGGCCCGACCCGATAGGCCCGACACGACATGCCCGATTTTTTCTTTGTTTGGAATCTAAAAATGGGCCAGAATGGCCCGACCAGGCCCGGCCCGATTTTTTTGGTCGGGCCGCTTTTCCTGCCCAGGCCCGACCCATGGGTCTTTTTTTAATGCCCAAGCCCGAAAAATTTCGGGCCGGGCTGGGCGGGCCAGAAGACCCATGATCAGCTCTACCTAGGGTCTAGTATCTTGAATATAAGAGACTGAACAAACAAGTTGGTTCTGTTGTAATTGAGGCAATGAACAAAGACTTTCTTTCTCAGTCCGCCCCTTTGTTGCTTTTATTTCTTTCATCTTCATGGTGCATGTGTAAGTTGTGGCCATATCCTCCATTGCACGATTCTTTCGTTTTTTGCAGGGGATGAAACTCTGTGCTCGGCATCGAAAATGACTATTAGCAGAATCCACGTATCGCCATCATCAGGAAAGCCACTAACTCGGCTGGGGAAAGCTGCTAGTAAGGTTGGCGCCTCAGTATCGGTAGTTTGATGGAAACCTCTGGAGATACTATAGGGATTGGCATTTCTGCTTGAATTATTTCGACCAAGAGATCGGTTAGCTCATCATGCCTTTAGCGCTAGGGCTGATATTGTTCCTCTAAGAAGGAAGTTCAGGCTAGTGAAGGCAAAATAGAGTATAAGTTTGTCATATGGGAGAAGATGAATTAATTATGAGCCTTTTGTAGCTGCCGAACTTTGTTATATGTCCTTATCAAAATTATATTCCTTATCTTGGCCCATGTATGCTTTTCCAGTAGTATGTTTAGAAAAATAGTAGTTGATGTATTCTAACAAATTTATGAGATATCACTGCTGAATAAAAAGGATTAGTATAGATGTAATTCTTTTCTACTAAAAAAATTTAAAAAAGTACTGCATACATGAACAGAAAATTTTTCTTATAGCTAATAAAATTGTGCCTATCATTATTAGGTTAGTTTGTAATAGTATTAATTTTTAATGCTTAGGCACTTTTACTTGTACAGTCTTGCATAACTTGCTTTTTGTAGTTTTCATTCATTGCAAAAGAAACCAAGTACAGAGATCCAACCCAATCCTGATCTAGACTTGACTAGGGCTCGACCAAATCTGAATTTTTTGGTTTGGGGCCAGATTACACATGGACCTAAGAATGATCAATTGAGATAGAAATTTTAACCATGGATCCAATTTGATCCGACTTGATCTTCTATTAAGTTAAGTTTGGGTCCAACATTAGGACCCGAACAAGGAACCAGGTTGGGTCGGAATCACTTATGATCCGATCCAACCCGACCCATTCACACCCCTTTGGCTACCAAAGGGGGTATATAAGGTCGATATACGACCTGAATTAAGAGCCATTTGATGTTTAATCTGACCTGATCATTAAGAATTTTATTTTCACTAGCGATTTTATTGACACAATCATGTGTAACTGCGCGTAAAATTTATCATTATGCATAGTGTGTAACTATGTCCAACTCATTGGCCTGACTGCATGGAGGACTACGCAAAAAGTGTACAGTGGTAGTCATAGGACCACCTGTTATGTTTGTCATGACGAAAAACAGCCCCTTAGGGGCCGTAGTGGAGTTGATTGGAGTCGAGATGCCTTCAAAGTATTACTGCCATATTTAGATGTGTGAAATATATGAGAGATAGAACAACAAAAGTTCACAACCATCAAATAATCTTGATTCATGAAATACGGAATAAACATTAAACTGGATTTGCAATCCACCCAACCACCCCTTCTCCCATCAAAAAGGGGGGTGGCAACAATAAATTCAAATATGCAACTCCTTTTCAAAGTATTACTGCCACACTTTGTCCCCCCTTTTTGATGGGAGTTGCATATTTGAATTTATTAGTTTAGCTTATGATACATGCATAATAAAGTGTGGCAACAATAAATATCTGAGTTGCAAAGGGTTTTTGTGTTCATGTAAAATGGAGATAGATGTTTGCATGGGAGTTCATGTAATTGAATTGTTAATGACTTGGAATTTTCATGGTTAGTCAGTGATCATGTTGCATGAGAAAAGTAAATGGCCACGATTGCTACCTAACTGGGAATCGTTGTCCTATATAGAAGTAGAGATGTGGTTTTGATTGTTTCGATAAATCATATGTGCACAGAGATGGTTGCGGACAAGTGGATGCTAACAATTAGATGATGAATTGATGACCTCGCTAGGGGGATGAAGTGGTTACAAAGATGGAGACATTACTTCCATGCCTAATGTCTAATGTAATTTGATAATGAATTCCCAGCCATATTTGGTTTACATCTCAACTTGTGGCATATAATTGTGTGTATTTATGTCCATTGTACACATTTAAGCCTATTTGGCTACTCTTGTCCAATTTCTCCACATTTGCATCTTGTTCGGTATATAGATTATTACTTACAAACCAGATAGGTAATTAAATAGTTTACAAAGTTATGCTTAGCCCCATGTAAGGTTGCCAAGTCCATCTATCACATTGATCCTATTCTAAATAGGTCCCTTACTTCTAGGCAAAAGGCTTATGAGTCAAAATTCATGGTGGACCATTTAAAATGAATTTCTAAACATATGAATATTATCTAAACTGCAAAATTCTTTTATTTTGGAGGTCTTCAATGTAAGCATCAATTCGAAGCCTAAATGAATACTTTAATAGCATGACAGAATGATTTACTATGATCTAACAATCAAAACTTAATGATATTACATCTAGCGATATTTTAAAATATCTAAAGAATGAAGCTGATTTTTAATTTTTATATTCTATGATATGTATTTAGCACACTACTGTTGAAAATGCGCGTATGTCCTAAAAACCATTTGTATATTTAACACAAAGAATAGTTAATTGGAGGGTATCATTAGTTTTGGATGCCTTCAATCAGATGTTGAAATCATCTGATATGAAGCCCAATGATGCAACTCCTTTTATGGCATTGTCTGTCTGCTGTAGGTTGGGGCTCTCAATTGGGGAAGATGGGCTCATGTCTATGCTGAAGAAAATGGCTTCAAAGAAAATGTATATATAGGAAATGGACTTATCAATATGGATGCAAAACGAGGTTGCATAGAGGATGCAGTCTCCATGTTTGATGGCATGCAAACAAGGGATCTCATTACTTGGAATTCAATGATTGGAGACTTGGCGGTGCATGGATGCAGCATGGAGACATAGGAGCTTTTTGATAGGATGAAGGATATGGGAGAAAGACCCAACAGTGTCACACTTGTTGGAGTGCCACCTGCATGGATTGAACATTATGGATGCAAGGCGGACCTCCTTGGCCGGGATGGCTTAATGAGGCATTGGATTTTGTAAGGAAGATGCCAACTGAACCTGGTTGTGTAATATGAAATGCTTTGCTTGGAGCATGTCAGGTTTTCAGAAATGCTGGGTTGGGTGAGCTTGCAATGAATCAGCTTGTAGGCCTTTGGCCACAAGATGCAACTAATTATGTGGTTCTCTCCAACAATCATGGAAATATCTAATTAGAGAAGGTAAGAGGAGAGAAGCAGATTGTCACGCCCCCGACCTAAGATCGCAAACCAATGGTCACGGCACCGTATACTCATAGAGGACTCTCTCTACAAGCATCAAGACATCTCAACATGATATCATAAAGCAAACAGTGAAATAAATTTAAATAACTAATGTTCAAATTTTAATTTAAATAATTAGAATCAAATTTTATATTTTAAAGAATCAATAATATTTAGAAGATTTTACATCAAAATTTAGTCAAAACCTGATCTAAATTTAAGGATATCAAATTTCGCCTCTAGTCATTCTCTCGTTCATAACACCATGCAATCTTAATGCTCAGAATCTAAAAGAAGAAATAATTAGCTCAACAGGCTAATAAGTAATGAATATCTTAACTAAATAATTTATGTAATAATATAAGATACAATAGTAAAATATAAATCACCATGAATTAGTATAAAGACAGCCAATTCTGCTTTAAAACATAAATCCATTAAAATCCATATCTTTCAAATATTAAGATATATAATCATAAGTATGATTCGAAACAAACACATTCAACTCAACAGTTTTTAATTATGGCCATATTTATATTATGTGGCTAGATTAGAAACAGAATTGCACTTATATCCGACGAAATAGGTTGAAATATCGCACTTATACCTTGTGGAGTGGGCCATAATACCGCACTAATATTCTGCAGAGTGGGCCGGAATACCATATTTATACCTTGTGACAGGGCTAAATAAAGAATCAATGAGCTCAATAATAGTCAGAGTGCCAATGTATAAGCTCCAATTGGCAGAGTCCAGTACATAGTCAGGCTGAGAATTCAAATCTGATACATGTCAAATTTTTTTTTACAAAATAATATATTATCATAATTCAATCAAAATATGCATATACGATGTACAATCAGTAAACAATATAACAATAGTTTGAAAAATATTACTCCAAATAACATATATATTTTTTATTCAAAACATCATCTTATAAAATATATAAATCACATATAAATTGATTAATAATTTCTTCGATGTAAAAATAATATTATATAAGTGAAGAATCTAGAAAATGCAAATTATTACTTACCTTGCGAGCGAAACTAAACTACAAATTCAAATAATTTCGAAAATATCTCTCAGAATCTAAGACTTTGGCGAGCGCTCAACTGAAAGCTTTAGTGAGCACTATGAACCAAGACCGTTGGAAGTTAAAAAAAGGAGAAAGAACTAATAATGGTCTAGTGGTGGTGATCGACAAAACTTATTGGCGGTGAGGTGACAGTGGGCATGAGAGTTTTTAAATAGCCGTTGGAGACTAGGTTCCCTAGCTTTCATACGAAATTAAGATGGAGGAGTCTGTCTCCTAGTCAAAGTCAAACAGGGCTCTATCTTCTTTTTTTTTTTTTTTCATCTCCTACTCCAAGCTAAACAGGGCTCTATCTTTTTTTTTTCTTTTTTCCATATCCTACTCTAACTCTTATATCTGTGCTGGTCAAGTGAACTAGGCCTAGTTTCTTATTAGTTGGGCCGGGTATTACACAGATGATGAAAAGAAAGGACTAGAGGAATTTTCCTGGCTGCAGCTTGACTGAAATTGATTCTGTGGTGGCTGAGTTCTTTTCATCAGATACAAGGCATTCAAAAACATAGAAGACATAAGGATTATTGGAGGCATTAAGAAAGCTATCGACATCAAAAGGATATGAGCTTGATGATCCATGTGAAGTACCAGGGTATGAGACTGAGCTTGATGATCTATGTTAAGTAATTATGCTTGAACAACTTATCAAGCTCTAGAAAATAATTCTGGTCATGCAATCTGATTCTATTTTACCCTCTATACTAAAATTAGTCATGGAGCTGACTCTGATTCTATTGGGTTCTAGATGCCATCACTTGGCTATAATCCTCAGTAAATCCTCATGTGAAATTCTATGGGTCAGAAAATCGCTCGCTAGGATGATTGAAGAAATCAGTGTGTACTTCTAGAGCTAATATGTTTTCGATGAAATAGAGCAGTGTGTATATGATTGAGGAGATAATTTTAATGTTAATTTTCTTTTCTCCTCCCTCCAAGGACCTCTAAAATAGTGGGGCGGGATTAGCTTCTTGTGAAACATTGATTTGAGATTGAAGAGCTGTAGCTAGATTGGAATAGATATTAAGGTGGTTGAGTTCTTTTCATCAAATATGGAAGATCTATGCTATGTTGAATGGATGAAGAAAGGTCTCAAAGTTAACTGAGTATAAAAGCCATGAAAGGAAACCACCATGATAAATTGTAAGAACCAGGAGATTGTTTAAGTCATGCAATCCTTTTTTTTTTTGTGTTAACTCTTTACATTCAAACAATTCAGAGTAGATTCCGATTTTATCAGAATTCCTGATGTTACAAGTTATTTACGGATGCTCAAGCGATTTTCAACATATTTTTCACATGATGCTGGGGTAATCAACCTTTGCCTTCTCAAACCTAGTCTTTCTCCATAACATATATTCAAGGGTTACCCAATAGGCAGGTGCTTGCAGATCAATTTTCATGGAGAAATCAAAAGCAATGACAAGGGAGGTTAGCACTCAAACCAGCAGGCGCCTTGCCTTCTCGACTGTTGATAAAACATGGCCTTGGTGGAGTTACTGGGAGCTTGGCGGGAGTACCGTTTGCAATCAGAGTCCTTCAGGCTGATTCTATATTGCTCAAGGGGGATTCCTCGACGATCATAGCTTGGATTAACAACAGTTTTGTATCCCACCTTCCTTGGTTATGTAATTGAAAAGACCTGGCCATCTGGACTCAAATAGTTCAAATGTTCCCGTATTTGCCGTCGTTGCAAGTAACAGGGCATACATTGCAAACTGTTTTGCAGCAACCTATTTTACAGACAGCAGCATTTCCTAATGGAATGCATTTTGGCTGTAGCAGACGCAATAGGTTCTGCTCGTGAGTGCATCGAACAATCATGTTTACAGTAGTGCTGTGCACCCAAAAAATAAAAGAAATAAAAGAATGATACCACAGTCATGATGGGGCTATATAAAACAATAGTTCCATTTATTCCATATAAAAATGATTTGTTCAGAAATTGGATGTAAGAATTTAGAAATCAAAAAAGCCAGCAGCATTTAAAGTTTTATCTTGCATTACCAGAACCCCTGTAAGCTCCAATACAAGTTTGTCGAAGGAATATATGTTGAAATGGTTTGATAAAATTATCAAAGGAAAAAAAAATGAAAATTTAATATGGTACATGATTTGAACTTGTCGATGTACCTTCAGAATCTAGCAACTGACTCGCAAATGCTAGTTCCTGTTTCTCTTCAAAACAACCAAAATTAGAATCATCATCTTCTACTTCCTGATAATTAGGATCTAAGTCACTTGACATGCTGGAATTTAGTTCTGTGGGTTCACCAGCGCCTAGTTTTGTTTCAAAAGATTTTGGCTCTGCACCAGACAACTCATCATCGTCCTCAATTTCACTGTCAGACTCAGCAAAGTCACTAGCCTTTGGTTCAGCAGTGTCCGGGAGACTACCAACAACGTTACCTACCAGCTCATTAGCTTCTTTCTGTTCCTCAGGCCTCTTAGCCAGAGACAGAAGAATATTCTTTGCCTTCTGATCAGGTGGATATCCACGAGCACCCATCTCTTTAAACCAAATAACAGCACTTCCAAAATCCGAGTTCTTACCATGGGCATCCATGATGGTGGTATAGATGGTTTGGTTGGCTTCAACACCTTGCATCTGCATTCTCTCATAAACCCGCATTACTTTCTCAAGATTATTTAATTTTGCATACCCTTTCATCAGTGTTCCATAGACAACAGCATTAGGTTTCAAACCATCTTCTTTCAGGCGTCTGAAGAATCTCTCTGCACCGTCCATATCAGATGCATTGACATAAGCAGATACCATTGTTGCATAAGAGCATAGGTCAGGTTGACACCTGTGAAAGGAAAACAACATATATTTTATGACAACCTTGATAACTATTTTCCGGCATAAATTTAGATGGACAAAGGAAAAGATTATACTTGTCCCTTCTCATACTCTTGAACACTGTCCGAGCTTCCTCCACCATTCCAGAAATTGCAAAGGCATCGAGCAAAATATTATAAGCTTTGCGTGTTGGTCTGAGAACATAATAAATCAATGATGTCAAATCCACAGGTTGGAAGAGTATTTACAATTTACTACAATAAAGAATAAAATAGGCCAGTGTGCATAACAAACACAAAGTGACACTTTATGTTAGCATAATGACAAAGAGACATGGCCACTCGTACCCAGAAATGTTACCACCTCTCTCTCAAGGATATGGAGGAAAGAAGATATCTGGACGTAATGTTTTCCACAACTTTTTTCCCTTGATGTCAACCAAACATTTTGCTTAATCCCCTCCCCTCCCCACCCAATCATCTGTCAAATCATTCAAATCATTTTTCATAATCTCAAATATTCTTCTATATAAAGTTAGTGCAATTGCATTTCCATTAATAGGAAATAAAACTGAAATTATCTCCTTCGATTACATATATAATGTTCATTGTCTTTAAAATCTACTTCTGGAGTCTTCCTGCATTGGTCCCTGAGTAAGCTTTGATGCCTCCATATTGTCCTCCATTGTGTGGGAGATCCAGGATAGCCAACTAAGAAATTATTACAATTATTTCTCTTCTGTGGGCCCCTGTTTGTTTGATCTTTGGTCCTGGTAGCTCTTTATTTTATCATAGCAAATGTTTGGTTAACTATTTTGGCAGTGGGAAGAGTTCCGAAAGCCCTATCTAATCATAGACTGAGTTGTAGGGGTCCTAGAATAGTTAGGATTATCTCCTAAGAATAGTTTGGGCCTTTGTAGTTTCTTTATGTAGGGAACTTGATCCAAAGTTTGAAACTAAAATATATTATAGCATAAAAAACAACCTTGATTTGTATAGGGCTTAGTTTAAACTTCCTCTATTTTACAACAAAAAACATCTACAAATAACAAAGGTTGCATATAGTTCAGGCATAAAGTGGGCATAAAGGCTTGGAATAAGCCTTCTGTCTACGAGTGAGGAGGCATAACCACAGAATGTTTAGGCTGGTTCAACCTGCATATGTCCAGCACAAACATTGCAAGGGGAAGCTGCCGTAAGCAATTTCTTGGCATAAAGGCAACTCTTATGCCTACTTTTTACTTTTTTTATGCATAAAAAGGTCATCATTCAAAAGTTATTCCAAAAAGGTGCCCTTTGCATTCAAAAGTGGAGCCAAATAAAAGCTGACAACTATTTCCACAGGCATAACTTTACTATTCTCAATTTTCTTATTCCTGAATCAAATTCAGCCAAAGTATTCGTACGAAAAGATAACATGAACATTCTTGATAAAATGGACCTTTTTTTCAGCAAAAATTTCACTGAAGTCATGTTTCCTTTTTTAATTTGGAATTATCATTCCTCTCTTTATCCCTCTCTTTACACCATGAAGTAGGATGTGTTTGGTCATTGTACTGATTCAAAGAGTTACCAACTGGAGAAACACTCAATCTAACCAATTCTATAGTATGCTGTTTGCAAAAGACAGATATTACAGAACCAAGAGTATTTTCACTTCCAATAATTATGAGAGATCTATAAGATGATTGAATTAAAAAACAGTTTGCAATTAAATATAATAAATCATATATTGCATAGGCAAAATATTCAATAAGGAACAATAACCACCCACCTGACACCAGCATCAAGCATCTCCTCAAAAACTGCCAGTGCTTCATCTTCTCTCCTCGCTTTCCCATAAGCACTGATGAGCAGTGCATAGCTCACAACATCTGGTTTATGTCCAGCTCTTTGCATCTATAAGGGCGTTCATTTCAGAATTTCAAAGTTACCAAAAGATTAAGAAAAGTTTAAACAGATCTGCAGAGCCCACTCTCTCCCATCTCTGTAATTACATTACAATATATCCACTTCAAATTTGTGAATGTGCATGGGTTGTCAATTTTGGATTCCAATATAAAGTATCACTTATTCTTCCAATTTCAAATTATGTTAAGTAACCACACTCTAAAAGTTTCTTCTTTAGCAATAATATAGACGATTAAAACAGAAACAATAGTGTACCCAAAGATATTGCGGACAACCACCCATAAATTTGTTCCAAAGGTGCAGAACCAAATGCATATGAATATGCCTAGAATATGAAGATTGATTATTGTTTAATTTTTCTTGTTTGAGCTATTCCTGCTAAATCCTTTTCATATTTAATCCACATAAGGATGTTCTAACACAAGAATTTTGCATGCTACTCCTTAAGAATTGTTGCATGAAACCAGATGTTTTCATTTAACAATCTAAATAATCAGTAAAATGCAAGTTGTAACGATATCTTTTTTTATCACACAGAAAACAATCTTGAAAGATTAATTATGATTTACCTGGTCATAGATACTCGAAACCTCCTTGTAATTTGTTTCAAAGGACATTAGGCTATTAAACGTGACAGTGGATTGAGGGATTCCCCTCTTAGCCATCTGTGCAAATATTTTACGAGCCTGATCATAATTGTTGGCTTTCTTGTACATATAAATCATCATATGGAATGTTTTCTGATCTGCCTTGAACGGAGCTCTCTCTTCTTTCAAAAGGCTCTCAAAAACTTCCTCGGCTTCCTTAAATTTGTCTCCCTGCCATATGCTATTAGTATGAGTTATGAACAGAAATTTAGCAGAGAAATGATCAAAGGTATCTGTAGCAGAAAGAAGACTTCTTGAGGTGCGGTGTGCTAGTTGCATGGAAGTAAATAAGGAATATGACAATGACACTATACAGATAAACTGATACAGCAAAACTTGAAAATAGGATATGATACAGCTTGGATTATACTATATATATGTGCAAATTTTATTAAACATACATGTAAAAAAGAATCCAGAAATCTTAATGGACTATTGCAATAGTCCATACTACATATGACAATATCACACCAACATTTTGTCATTATTAAATCCACAGACCACACTCCATATTTTGGATTTATCTGCAACATATCCCAGCTATACTTGGGAAGTATCAATATCCTTCTTTTTAATTTTATAAATTAGGAGATTTTGGAATAAGTATTCATGCTTCCTAGGTAGTGTGTGGGGCAAAATGCAAGTAAAATAATATCTATTTAGAAGCTTGCTCCATGGAAGTCTCATCTCAAACAGATGACTCAAGTGAGCTGGTTAAAAGAATCAAATGAAAGCATTTTTGATTGATGGTCTCTAGTCCATTGATGTGGTTTTATTTTCCCAGGAGTGATTACATTGTAACCATTTTTTTGATGGCTTTTGGAAAAGACATATAGATGCAAAATTTATCACATACCTACTTAAGTTGTTTCAATATTTACTTTCTATTGGATTGTACAACTGCTCTTTCATTAGTATTCATGCCATAAAAAACACAATCCATAATATTAAACTTTGTGCTATTATCTTTTCATCTAACATTTTGCAACCTCGGGTAGGGGTGTACATGAGTCCGGTGGATTCGTGTTCGAGGCTAACCTAGAACTAACCCACTCTCAATTGGTTCTCAATTTTTGAACCGGAACCAAACCAATCAATGTCAAAACCAACCCAACCCAATCCAATCAAAATCGGGTAGGTTCTCAGGTAATCCAAAATTTTTAGAAAAAGTAAATGAACTATTGATATTATTCAAGAAAACATATCAAAAAAATTAGCAAATGAAAACAAATTCCATGCCCATCAAGTTAACTACAAATTTGTATTTGGTATACCAAATCATATAAAGAGAACCTACATCAAGTTTTATGTTTCTAGTTTTAATGAAGTCTTAGATGATCATAATTTTTGGAACCGCACTACTAGTTAAGGTAGGAAAGTAATCAACATAGAGGACAACACTCACAGGAGCGAGGAAGAAGTGTAGAGGTGGGAGCCACTTATATGGTGAGAGGACTGCAAGGTACAGTATGTGTGGGTGATGGGGGCTGAGTTGGATGAGTGGCATGTACCGGTTGGGGGATGTGTTGAGCTGGGTGGTGGTGGACATGTATAACATACCAAATATATATATGTATATACAGTACATATGAGATACATACTATTTATAAATTGGTTCGAGTCAAGTTAGGTTACCCGAACCCCTAACATAGAGTTGAACGAATCTATTCAGTTTCGAAAAATCAAAACCATGACCGTTTGAATCCTCTTTGGAACCCAGACTAAACCAACTCAACCATTCAGCAAGATTCTTAGGTTGACCCAAACCCATGTGCACCTTAAATTATGAACCCTCATTGCACGAACACATCATCCAAGAATAAGGAGAGTTTTCCCTCAAACTGATTGGCCTTCTATGTTTCATGGCATCTTTCTAGATTTTCTTTGGATAGGAACTCTACATCAATTTTTTTAGGCTTGATATTTTATTGCACCATCTATTCTATTTTATAATGCAAACTCCCGATGTGCCTGTGTGTAAGGCATGTCTAACTATCCATGTTTGCTCACCATTTCCCACCTTACATTTTTCTTATCCCGTGAGATTAGTTGCTTACAATGTGTGGTTAACCATAAGTCGAAGGTTCAAGTCCTTTCTCTAGACATTTGTGGTTTATTCGGATAAATTTTATTATTTTATTAAAATTTTAGAAAACACATGCATCACACATGTCACACTAGTGAAATATTTAACTCAACTCTATGAAGATGGAAGAAGATTTGTAGGTGAAGGTTTTCGACACCCATTCCTTACCACCCAATTAGATGGCGAAAACAGTCTCTTGTATCTTGCATACTATTTTTCTTCATTAGTCTTGCTATAATGAAACAATATTACAACCCCTCAGAACTTGAAAACTTAGATCTCCAACACTCATCAACAAGACATAAAGTTTGTTTCCTTTTTTATTTTTATTCCTAGTTTTGCAAGGTAAAAGAAAAAGGTTTTTACAGCCCGTCAATATTCTCGGCCATTAAAATCACCTCCATTTGTTGATAATAGCATAATCTGTATTGGAAAAGAATAGCTAGGAATGGTCATTTACTCATTTCTTTTATTTAATCTATTTCATCCAAAAAGTAAAATTGTCTAAAATCTCTAGCATATACACAATACTGGAAGTATTTTATGCACTGGGTTAAATTTCTTCAAAACCTACAAAGATCTTCAACCAGGACATGCTAATTGGTTGGAACTAAATATAACTTCTTGAGGACTTGGTAGGATTCCTTGAACAATGAGCCTAAAAATGCTGGCACTATGATATATGGCAGTTATTCTTCCATCTGTCACATTCTCTATATCTTCTTGTTGCACAAATTGGAGAAAGTGCTGTATTAGTGTAATTCGTCCTCATATTGGATCCTATTTTTGCGCACTATTTATAATTATTTTGCCTAAATCACTATCTTTATTCTCCATCTTACTACTCTTTTTTCTATTAGTTGAGAGCTAAAGAGAGTAAAAAGCCTTCCATTTAAAGTAGAATTAGTATTCATGTTCCAAGAGGAGGGTTTCTTCTCCCCTTATAGGGTGAAAGGCAATAATGAAAATGGAAAGTGCAAACAAACCTTTCTTGGTAGTTTCAAAACATGTGTTTTTCAAAATTACCTGTTCTAGGACCTGGTGGATCAAAAACAAACTTGATCATCTCAGTGAGTAGTTGAAAACATGTTACCAACAAGTAAAATTGTGAAGAACACATCAAGAAGGATTTAAGTGTTAACATAAAACTTTAAAACAAAACATGAAGCCTTCTTGAATTGATTCTCAAAGTTTTCCATTTTGTATTTTTTTGATCCTGATCATGGGTCTTGATATGTTTCAAAATAACTGAAGTTTGTATTTAGGTAACTAAGTAAGGTAACATTACATTTTTGAAACAGATTTCTGTTGAGATAATCAACCAAATTAGTCAAATTTATATCAGGATAAAAATCAGTATAAGAAAACCACTGATCTCCTTTATCATCCATAACTAAGAGGTAATGATGCATAAAGCACAGATTTGACTGGTCGAGATGATAAGTTTCTCCAAATAATCATATAAGTAGAAATGCACATCCTTGATTAAAATGAGAGGTATAAGTAGTAAAATTGAGATCATGTATAAAGGCACCATAGGAAGGGACTACTGGTGATATTGGTTTTGTAATACAAAAAGAATTCATGCCAAATCTTAACTCGAATTATGGGAGATAGAGGTGGTTGGAGATTCGAAATTAAGGTGTCTAGACACCAACAAGGAAGTTATTGCTTCAGCATCAGATTAATGTTTATGGGGAAAAGAGAGAGCATGAAAAATGTGGATAGATATTTAGCATGGGGACCAGCTCTAAAATTAGAACCTTCATTTTCCAGTTTTTTCACTATGATTTTAGACATTGAAGTAGAACAAGATTTCCTTTAATAAGGTAGATGTTAATTGTTGGACGTGTGACAAGGAGGTGATACATTTAGTTGTAGATTCATTCTTTGATATTTGAAATAGGTGTTTCTTGCCTTATGCTAAAAAGGTATTTAATAATATATTGCCACCAAGACTTAACCATTTTGTTGGATTGCATTACATAGCAAAGTCATGATTAAGGATATCTTTTGATGTATGTGACCATGAACTCTCTTAAAGATTATTTGTTCATATAATTGATATTAGAACCATAGAACTCCACTCATATCTAGTCAGGTCTATGTTAGACAATGGGCATCCCACATTGATAATCAGAACCATTAGATATGACTACCTTTAAACTGCTTATATACCAAAATTCTTGTGATTTGGAGACTCCAAGCCTATACATTAAGTGGTCAAAAAATTGGATAGCTAAAAAACATGAAACTATATATGTTTTTTTGAGTACTTGGTGAATAGAATAGAAGTCTCCAAATCGCATGATTTTTGGTGTGCAAGTAGTTTAGAGCTAGTAAACCATATTCAATGGCTTGGATCATCGACATGGGACCTATCATCCAATGTATGCCTAGCCGGATCTGAGTGGAGATCCACTCTAGTATAGCCAAGTCAAGCTCTCTCTCTCTCTCTCTCTCTCTCTCTCTCTCTCTCTCTATATATATATATATATATATATATATATATATATATTGGTTGAACTCGTTCAATATATTGTCATCCAAACATCCTAGTAGTTTTAAGGATTTTAGCAAAATGATAACTTCTAAACTTATTTTAGTATGTACATTCTTAACCAATCCCTAAAAAACTACTAGGATGTACCAAACTAATTATGGAAGAAGTCAGCTCTTTAACAATTCCTAAAAATTAAAATTAACAAATTTTGATAAGTATCCAAGTGTCCAATGCATGTCCAACTCATATGCATAACTAGGATGGATTCTAGGAGCTAGATGCAAGTGTCCAGATAACAAAGTTCTTATCTTTTCTTAGAGAAATAATAAATCAAAATTCCAGTCCTTGAGTATTCAACACGCTCTAATAGCTCAAAGATTTCCTTTTTCCTTTTCCCATCTTCTTCATATATTTACATAGCACTTTTATGTTATTAAACGTTGCCTGTTTTGCCCAAGAGTATGAGCTAGTTGTTTGTCAAAACATTATTTTGAACCACTATTTGTTAACCATGATGTATGTGAGTTGTTGAGTTAAAATTTGCCTTGGTTTATAGGAGGCTAGGAACCCTTCAATTTGTTAATAATTACCATAACTTTTATTAGCAAATTCCAAGATTCAAATTAAGGTTTTTTTAGATCTTCAAAGCAAGAAACACCCATAGGGCATTATACCTGAATTGAAATTTGTTTGCAAACTCACTCTAAATTTGCTTCCCAAGAACTTGTTCTTGGAAAGATCTGCTTTCCTACACCTACAACAGAACCAGCTCCTGATTTAGGTAACTAATCTTTGGATGAACAAGGAAACCCATAATTGCAATTTGCTAGACAATTTTTAAGTGTTGGCATACTTGCATCTTGAGTCTTTAGATTGGTTAGTTGAGATTTATCTTTATATGCTCTTAGAGATTCATGCCTTACATTCTCCACAATCACTGGAAGACAAAAGCTATTTTCTTTCTCCACCTCATGAAAATAATCAATATCCCTAGAATTATAAAGTAATATCTAACACTTCAACCAGTATTTATAAAGTAACATCCAACACTTCACCTAGTACTGCCAAAGAAATTCCAACATAATATGTTCTTCATGAAATGGATGATAAGCTGATATGTAGAAAGTTTACCAAAACAAAACCAAAATGAGGAATTATTGAAAGCCATTGAACTTATTTGAAATGATCTAAGAGGACCCCCCAACTCGATGTGAACCACTTTGGCCACTACAGGGAGGACTAGTGAGATCCAAGAGCAAAATCTGCAATATCGGAAAGCCCACTTATGCACCAAACTTTCAAAGTCTTAACTTGCCCGTAAAGCATCCAATTGAGGTGATCTTTTTTATTTTTTGAAATTAAGTAACTTTTCGAGCTTTACGTCGTTGCATCATCCATTAAGGGTGCAATCCACAAAAAGATCAAAGCCAAATTCCATCATTGGGCCCAAAAACAGGCTAGTCTATGCAAAAATTTTCTTTTCGGTAAAACTTTGATTGGGCATATCTCCCAAATTGGAAAGAATTAGGCAAATATGCTAAAGACAAGGCTGATATAGAAGTCAAGATCTACCTTCTATAGGATTTTAGCATTTCATAATTATTTTTACTAGTCATATCTATTTTTGTATCTCCAATTCTAATTTAGTAGGAGCCAAATCCTCTAAGCAAGAAAAGTCCTGATGCAGGAAGATCACAAGACTCGATGTAAATCACTTTGACCACTACAGAGGAAATTGGATTGGGTCTAGAATCGAGATCCATCATATCAAGAAGCCGAATCGCATGTCAAATTTTCGAAGGCTATAACTTGATCATATGACATCCAATTGAGATGGTTTTATTCTTAAAATAGATAATTTTTCAAGCTTTACAATCGCACCACGCTTTAAGGATGCGATGCATCATGCGATTTGGATCAAATCCTATCATTTAAGCCTCAAAACGGCCTAGTGCAAAAGTTTCTTTTTTGAAAAAGACTTTAATCGGGCATATCTCCCAAACTAGAAAAAAATTAGATGAAGCAACTGAAGACAAGGTTGATGTAGAACTCAAAATCTATTGCATATAAGATTTTAGCTTTTCCATGATTATTTCTACTAGTCATATCTACTTTGGGAAAGACGTATCCTCTTTGAAATGGAGAAGAAATCTGACCTAAATTATGAAATGACTGACCTTACTAATATAAATAGAGAATATGCAACTCAGTTTATTAATAGTTAATGAAAAAAAGGAACCTAAACCCTATTTTCACTATTTTTTTTCTTAATTTTTTTTAAGAGATTCAAGTTGAGCATGTTGAGGAAATTACTGCCTTTCTCCCCAATCAGATCATACAGACTTGGCAATGATTGCAAATATTAATATCCAATGAAAGATAGTAAAAGTAGAAAGGTATAATGACAACTACATAAGCAACCTTGGGTTGTCATTTGTATAGTTTCTATAAGGAGGAAGGCCCTCAATTTATGCTCATATATCTCAAAGTAACAAAGTAATATGCATGAATGGAAGATAAAATGACATGTTTTATTATCTACATACAAACTCTTTGAAATAAATCACCCATAGGAGTGATGCAACTTAACTTAAATACTTGATGATCATATATTCTTAATTTAATATACATTTTCGGATTGCACCTACTTTTATAGCTAATATAAGCTTTGAATTGTTATGATCATGGTCAATTTGTACCAAAATTCACCACCCTTAAGCTTACTAATCAGGAGATTGCTCTTGATACATGAATTATTTCTTTATGATAAAGCATCAAGTACTCAAGCACTGACAAGCAAAAGATTCACCAAAGTATCATTTAAATCGTAATCAATACCTATTTAGAGTAAGTCAATTCAATGAAATCTTGGGCCACAAGCTCCAATTTAAAACAAACACATAGAGCAAAAGGTTTGCTTATACTCAAGATTGGAGATCTAATATGATATCAAACAATATGTGTTGATCAAGAGGACAAACTATAATGTGACAACTAAAAATATATAAATGAAGAAAAGATGATTACCTCAACAAAAGTTTTAAGGATAATCTGATATGTTAGTGGCGATGGTTCCGGGCCTGATGATTGCATCCTATGGAATATTGTTTTGGCCTTGCTGTACTGCCGAGCTCTTCCATATGCTTCCATAAGGGCAGTATGAGATATTACACTTGGAGTGTAACCTTTCTTGTTCATATACCTTAACACTCTCTCTGCCTTGTTGAAATCTCCTAGCTTCCCATAGGCTGTAATAAGCATCAAAAAATCCATCTCGCTAAAGTCCCACCAGTGCTGGGTTCTAAGCCATTCAAGAATCTGACCAATAATAATAACAATAACTATCATTATTTCTATAATAAATATTCTACAATCAACAAAGTTTGCAGACATCACACACTGATTTTATCATGAATCAGAAAGGTCATATAAATAGCAGTGCTCCCTCAAACCACTCCCAAAGCATAAGAATTCCCTCAATGATGATGATGATTGTTCATATGTTTGATAGATACACAATCAATGCAACCACATAGCAGAATCTAGTCTTGTTAGTAATCAAGCAATTGTCAAAATTATTTTCAACATCTTCAAAGATCAGTGATATGTCATCTTTTTCTCTTTCAGCCAAAAAGAAAGAGTTAGGATTTAATACTTACAAATGGAAGTGAAGTAGTGGAGTTACCTCGCTAACAATTTTCCATTTCTTTAGGTGCTTAAACCTCACTAAGGTACCCAGAACTAAATCTCTTGAAAGTGCCTCCCCTTCCGCTCTTTGGGTTCTCAGAGCTGACACTGCTGAACCCGACTGTTCGATGTCTGTCATTAACCTCCGCCATTTCTTCTGCTCAGCTTCGTCCGCAGCATCCTTAAAAACCACCACTTTCTTCCTCCTCTGCATGAACTTTCTTGGTGCTAACATGCCACGACAAACTATTTCCAATGTTCCATTGATTTTTACTCTCTGAGAATAAGAATTTCGAAGAAACTTTGTTTTGCTGAAAGAAAAAGGACAATGAAAGAAAACATAAATCTTCTTTGGATCATAACAAGATATCACTCGGGGTAAAAAACTGTCTGAGATATTTCTTGGGTAACAAAATGAGAAACTACACTTGAATTATTGAGAATAGACCGATATCTGAGGGAAAAAAATCAAGGCAGGAAAACATCATAAATCACCCAATTACCATGAAATGTCAACTGAAAGACATATACAACATAACAATTTTAAATAAAAAAGATGTTGTGGAAATTTTAGTAAAATATGTGTATGCTGACAAATTAAGATATGTTGCTATCCTCATTGACCAATGACTGAAATCAGCAAACTAAATTTACCTTCAAAATTTTTAAACATAAAATAATTTGTTAAAGAAAAACCTAGCACTCCTATATTCCTCGCCATCGAAAAGCTCGGTTACGATCATACTCAAAATAGCACTTACCCAAACAACCCAAAAAAAATACATTCAACTAATGCCTACTCCATCAGTCGCTCAAATCAATTACTAATTTCATGAATCAGAGAATTCGTGAACAGCACCCCCACCCCCACCCCCACCCCCACCCCCAACTGTTTTAAGAGAGAGACCGGTGAGCAGGAGCTTACCAGAAACTGGATGAGAAGGAGAGCAGAGACTGCGACCCAATTGCTTCCATAGAGGGGGAGAAAGAGAAGGCCTTATCAGCTTCAGCTGAGACCCTCCCGCTCTAAAACCCCAGAGTCCCTCAATTTTGCCACTGATGCCAGAGGTAAAAAACCCCAGAGCCCCTCAATTTGGCCACTGATGCCAGAGGATATCGCGTATCCGAAACCAGATATAAAATATCTGGTACCCGGTCCAACCCGTTTTGGAGGGCGGGTTACCGGTTCATGGTTCTCCCGCGGGAGAGGACAATCTGAGAGATTTCCTTCCCCATCTCAAACCGCTCATTCTTCTCCTCAAATCCCCGGTCCCTTTCCTCCATCTCTTCCTCGGCAATAACGGCCTTTCCCTGCTCGTCGATGATAACGATGATGGTGAAGAAGAAGAGGAAGAGGTAGAGTCTCTCACGGGATGCAGACGCAGCCTTCTTTGCGAACGGCGGCGTTGAAGATCAAGGGAAGAGAAGAGGAATAAAGCAGGAAAGGGATCACGAAAAGTTTGACCGGACGATTCAAACGTTTGAACCGCCCGATTCGAAAGGTTGAGCGGTTTTTTCGAGAAATTTCAAGTATAACTGACCCGACCAGTATTAGGTATCGGCTGACGGGTCAGGCCAGTCGACCTGCCCGAGTGTCCTAACAAATCTTTAAGCCAAGCTTGTTTCTTTCCGAATGGAAGGTGCGGCTTGAGCCTTGTTGCCTTGTTTTCGCCAACTCTTGGATGTAACCTTGGTGTGTCGTTACTTATACATGTTTTCCGGGGAAAAAATTTCTCAAATAATACTAAAAAAGATATTTATTGATTATACTTATTATATAATTTTTTACTTTAAAACATATTATCATATTATATTATTTATTATATAAAATTATATTATGCTATGTACTTTAAAAAAATAAAAATATTTAATAAAAAAATTATATATAAATTATCTATCATAATATATATTGTGTTAGAAACTTTTCTTTGGTAAAAATTGTATAAAGAAATAGATAACTACAAATACATATGATGTGGCATCAAATAAGCATGGCTAGTGGCACTATGAGAATTGATCAAAACATAGCCAAGGTGGCTCCTCGACGGTCCCAACACCTCAGCATGATCACATCAAGTCAACTCTTGCCAACCATCTAGATGGTCAAGCCAAGCAAAGCAGAAGCAAGCAACCTTCAAGTTCGAGTTCCTTGCTCGACCAAATAACCGCTCATCTCAATGCCAAGCCGACCAAAACCCTCTCACCTCAAACAACGGCTAGAGATGCGAATTACAGCTGGCACCCACTCCTCAGATAGTTACAACACATTTTGCTATAATTACTATACAATCTCAGGCCATTACAACGTATCCTAGGTAGTTGTAGTTGGATCTCATGCAATTATACCGGAATCTTCAATGGTTGCAGCATGACCCCAAGTTGTTACAATGTGATCTTCAGGGATTTCATATCCCTCAACTACAAATAGATCTCAAGATCCTCCATAGAATGTAAACCAATCAATCCCTAGCTAAACGAGACTCTATCTCTCCGATTCCTCCTTCATTCCCACTCAAACACCCTCTTAGGCTTCAGCATTGGAGATCCCAGCCAAAGCAAAGCTCCGGTGAGTTCTCTAACCTTGTTGTTGCCTTGCAAATTGATGGAAGTAGCTTATATCAGCGATCCAATGATTGCTCACAATAGATTGGCACCATCTGTAGGAAGGTGAATGAAAAGTCATGCCACTCAGAAGGAGGATCGAGTCTGAGATATCTCCATCAAATCTTAGGGTTCCCTAAGAGAGGACACCTTAAGAGAATCCCATCTCACTTGCATTTGTCAACTCCACCACCCCAATATCTTCTAAAACACCGGCGACTATGGAGCAGTTCAACCGGCTTCAGCAACAAGTCTAAGCCCTAACTAATCTAGTTAGGGGCTTGATCCCGAAGAATAAGCCCTAGCTGGCAGAACAACCTCGAGATCGGTCGAATTAGAGATGAGGGCCTAGCTAGAGAAACGATTGGCCTCACCACTGCCAGTCTCTAGAAAATAGTAGAGAGAGCTCCTACTCGGAGAATAAGTTGTGGGAGCCTGGAGGAAGCTCTAATACTGAGTGAGACACTCTCGCTCGTAGATCAGGAGACTAATCCGACTTCCTGGATTGATGAAATGAACGAGTGCCTCACTCGGGTCATGGAGGAGGTGAAAGAGAAGAAGGCTGGCACCTCGATCAAGCCACTCCTCAACACCTCGATCAAGACACTCCTCAAAAGCATGTGATAGCAGAACCTCTTCCCCCTAGATTCATGATGCCCTAGGTGAGTTGTATGATGGCACGATGAACCCTGTCAACCATCTGGAGTCTTTCAAGGCACTTGTGCTCCTGCATGGAGCTTCCAATGCTATCATATGTCGTATCTTTGTAGCCACGCTGAATAAGGTTGGCCAAGTGTGATCTTCCAGCCTTCAGCCATGTCTGATCGACTTATTCAGCTAGCTAAGCCAGAGGTTTATGGGATACTTCATCAACGGCTGTAGCCACCGAAAAATCTCTGCAACCTTGATGAATATCAAGAAGAGAAAAGATGAGACCCTCCGCAAGGTCGTCAACTGCTTCAACTTCAAAATGCTGCAGGTTTGTGACCTCGATTAGGCCATTGCTGTAGCAAATTTGATGAACGGTCTGAGGAATTCCTAGTTCAACTTCTCTCTTTCCAAAAGGCTCCCCAAGGGCCTTACAAAACTCCTCGGGTGAGTAGAAAAGTATATCAATACTGAGGAGACTATGAATGCTCAGAGACAGACAAGTGATGGTCGAGCAAAGAAGAAGAGGAAGGGTTAAGATGATGAGACGACATGCCACAAGAAGAAAATATCTACGGAATGGAGGGAGACCCCACATCATCTAAAGACTCCACTACAAAGGTATGAGGACCAGACTCCCTTAAATACTTCGTAGAGTAATGTTCTTATGAGTATCCAGGGAGAAAGATATGTTTAGAGGCCAAAGAGGATGAGGTTAGATCCACCTAAAATAGATTATAATAAGTTCTACCTTTTATACCATGACCACAGGCATGACACAGAGGAGTGCTGGCAGTTGAAGGATGAGATCGGGAAGCTCACACGATGTGGCTATCTTGACTAGTTCATTTAGCATGGCCAAAGAGATGGCACAAGAAGAGTTCGATGCTCACTTGTGAAGCACCCCCCTGGCCCAACACTCTCCCAACAATAGAACCATCGCTAGAGTCATCAAAGTCATTGTAGGCAAACTTTCCAGTGGAGGAGAATGTAGCTCAACTGGACAGCCTATGTTAGGACAAAGGACCACCTCCCCAAAAAGCCGCGAATAGAAGAAGTGATCTCTTTCTCTGACGAAGACCTGCAAGGCATCGAACCCCCCATGATGACGCTTTGGTTGCTTAGATGACCATTACGAATTTTGAAGTAAAGAGGATTCTCATAGACAATGATAGCTCGGTTGACATCTTGTATCATGAGGCATTGGAAAAGATGAAGATCCTGAAGAACTAGCTTAAGCTGATCAAGTCTCCTTTGGTCGGCTTTACTGGAAACTCACTTTGGTAGGTGACGGTGATGGTAGACTTCTTAATTGTCTAAATTCGCTTTACCTACAATGCTATCATCGAACAACCAACCCTCAATGCAATGAAGGCAATCACCTCCACTTACCACCTGGTGATGAAGTTCCCAACGAAGCATGGGATTGGAAAAGTTTAAGGAGAGCAAGTAGTTGTCAGATAATGTTACATGACTTCCCTCAAAGTAAAAAAATAAAGAAGCATTCCCTATTGAAGGCCTAAATGCCCGAGATGAGCTAAGGGAGCAGAGGGGGCTATGAGACACAAGTTGGCTACATTGTGAGTTTCCTCATCCGATCTTAAATCATTGCTATCGCTTCATGAAGCCATCATTGCCTTCTTTCTTGGCTTCTTAGGAGCTTTCTTTAGTAGTGGGCAGTTCGCTTTAAAATGATTGTGCTTCTTACATTCATTTTTTTTTACTAGCCTCCCCTTAGCCATTGGCCTCTTCTTCATTCTTTGTTTCTTCTCCTCATGAATCTCCTAAATCTTCTAGTGATTAACATCATTTCTTCATCAACATCTCCATTTTTAGATTGGTTCATTTCTTCCACTTCTTGTTTTGTGGACTTGAGAGCAATGATCTTTTTCTTTGACTCTTCTTCATGATGTTGCTTCATGGTCAGTTCATGCATCATTAGCAAGGCAAGAAGCTTTTTCAATGGTATCTTGTTAAGGTTCTTTGTTTCTTGAATCACCTTGACCTTTGCCGCCCACAATTTTGGCAATGATGTGAGCACTTTTCTCATGAGTTCACTATTAGAGTAAGACTTGCCAAGACTTTTAAAAATATTAATAATACTAGTAAAATGAGTAACATTTTAGTAATAGACTCATTAGATTTCACTTTGAAAAGCTCATATTTATGTACAAGTATGTTAATTTTGGATTCTTTGACTTGATTAATGCCTTCATAAATTACCTCCATCTTATCCTAAATCTTTTCAGCAGAATTACAAGTTAAAATTCTATTAAATTTATTTGCATCCAAAGAACAATATAAGAGATTCATTGCTTTAACATTGAGCTGAGTTATTTTCTTATCAAACTAATCCAATTCGCTTTCAAGCTTGAGAGAGTGCACACTATTAATCAATTTTGTTGGTGTGTCTAGTCCATTGATTATATTACTTCACATATCATAATCAAGTGCTTGAATAAATATTTTCATGCATGTTTTGCAGTAAGCAGTGTCATTAAAAAAAGGAGGTCCTTATATAGATTGCCCTAAGCAAGACAAGAATAATTTGGGTTACCATCGATCTTTTAACTCTTTAGGGTAGGTCATGAGGGGCTAGAGTATTAAGCTTTGATACCATCTGTTGCTCAATAAAGCAACCCAAGAGAGGGGTGAATTGGATTTTTCAAAATTTTTTATAGATTATGTGTAACTGAAAATTAACTTTTGAAAGTGTATATAATGTGCAAAGATATGTATAAGTAGTAAATAGTTTATAGAATAAAATGCATAAGATAAATAATTAAGGTACCACAAACACAAGAAATTTATAACGGTTCAATGCTAAACCTAGCACCTACATCTACTCTCCAAGCTCCATTCTTGAAAATTTTAATCCACTAATCATCCATAAATGATTACACGAGCTAGATACTATCGACCAAGAACCTTAGCTCAACCCAAGCTAGTCATTCATTTTCCAAGCACGAGCAAAGCCTATATACTCTATTTCAAGGTATGGATCAATCTTTTCCCAAGCTTATTACACTTGAAACATATCACCCACAAATACAAAGTGAAACAACAAATAAAAAATAAAATATAATGAATTCTCCTTAATGAGTAGAACAAATAAAGTCGTTTTTTGATTTGCCCGGAGAAGCTCTCTTTGACGTGCACTTTTGGTTAATATCTTTAATCAATACTCTTGAAGTGGTGGTTGTGCTTGTATTGATTGTTTTTCAACGAATGAGGCTCCTTGTCTTCCAATGTGCTAAATCTCTTCTCGCTTCTGTTAGAAGTATGCCTTAGAAGCCAACGTGGCTGACGCATATTTGTAATCTGAGGCATAAATTTATAATTTGACACTTATTAATAAATAAGATTGGGCAATTTATTTTTCATTCATGTTTGTATGTGTCCATGAATCGTCCAAAAAATTAATAGATGATGACGCATAATTTCAAGGAGTTGAGAATTTGAGGCATGTGTCATTAGGGATTAATTTCTAAATGCTCCTAATAGATGGATCCATCACGAGGGAGGGTGATCGATCCGCTGAGATTAGTGCACAAATCACTTAGTCAGATGGACGAGTCTCGAGTCCACGGTGTAGAGACACTGGAGTGATTATGCAAGTACTTGTTAGAGAACAAGGTACTGAGCGTGACCAAAGATAGTAGTCACATGGATGTCTATCCACTCGTCAGTGACTACTTATGCTGCAGTTGTATGACTGGTCCTTTGACCTGCGATGCCTCAGCTATTCACTGTGAGGTTGCTGTAGTTTGACGAGCATGTGAACTTGGGCTCTAGTCATTCGGGTCCTTGTAGTGCGAATTGGCTGCAGTAGGTTCATTTTAGAATAGGGTTACATCTAGATGGGATCTATCGACCTTGATAGATTAGGAGTGATCCTATGTGATTTATGAGACTGAGTTCGATAAATTTCTGGCCAGATATTTTGGAAAAAGAGTTTTCCATAACTCGAACTGAAAATCGTATAAATTTGATATATGACAGACGATGGGGTTTGACGAGATATCCATAACCTCCATCACGTCGGAATCCATGATAGAGGGACTGTATCATACGCTAACTGCACTAAGAGGTTCAGATATTCTATTCTGCTGGGTTGCCACCACATACTGCTAGGTGTCACTAGTAGATTGTGAGACTCAAAGGCATTCACTTGGTGGTCAGTGAACCCTAAGAGTAGAACTGAAATCGTTTCAGTCCACTGAAAGGAGTTTCAGTGATATTGAGATGGAGATCTCAATATTTCTCACTACCAGTCAGAATAGAACCTACGGGGTCACACACATAAAGGATTTAATTAGTCAGACTATCATAATTGTGATTTGGAATCATAATAGAAATCAATCATCAATATGATTGGTGATTGAATTAATCCACTAAGTGTTAGTAAGTTAATGGAAGAAGAATTAAGTAGAATTGATTGCAATTGGATTGCAATTGGGCTGATTTAATAAGCCAAATCAAATTAGGTTCGACCCAAATTGATTGGGGTTCATGATTGGGTCAATTTGATTAAACCAAGGTTTGTGCGGATTTTAAAGACCACATGTCGTTGTAGGATGAATATGACTTAAGTCATGTTCACACTATGCGGACTTTAAAGTCCACATGGCGTCGTAGGATGCATGCTCCCAAATCAATTAATCTCCTAATGAGATTAGGAATTCTAATATAATTAGAAAATTAATCAATTGATTAAATAGACACATGTCATGCATCTATGAGCACAAGGATTGGACACTTGGCATTAATCCAAGGGTGAGTTATAGTCCCATACTCCTAATAAGATTAGGAAGAGCCCTAAACCCAATCTATAAAAGGGTAGCAAGGGAGAAGTTATGAATAAAATTATCTTCTCTTCCTCTCCACGCCTCCTCTTCTTTCTTCCTCCTTCTCCACAGCAGCAAGGGGTCTTCATCCTCCTCTTCTTCTACGGTAGCAAGGCAAGGAAGATCCACGTGCAAGGTTTCTCCTTCCTCTTCCTCCATCGCGAGCAAGGTTGAAGAAGAAAGGGTTCTTCTTTAAGGAGGTATGTTGCAGATTTTTATCTTCTAATCTATATGATAGTCATGAGAGGTCTTTGCAAGGAGCTAGCACTCCGATAAGATCCTATCTCAGATGATTAGATCCTCGTGTGGATACCTGTAGAGGCCGGACAATTGTGTGGCTCAAACAGGAACCTAGATAGATCATCAGGCTGCGGTGTTCTTTACCTGCAGAATTTTTGAAGATTAGATCTTCAAATTAATTTTTTTTGATTTTAGTTTCAGTTTTATGAATCTTAATCAACCTTCCTCAGATCATAATCTCCCCTTCCTAATGAATTCAAAGATCTTCTGGATTTGGATCCAGAAAAATTTTTGAATTCTACGATCCGAGGCGCGTTCATGTGATGAACGACGTCCCGTTCGAATTCCGCTACGAACGTCGTATCGAACGGGACGTAACTCAGCAACTTCTACTATTTTCTTTTGATTTGGAGGCTCTTTTATGAAGGAGAGATGCTGGAGAGTGGATTCTAGCCATTGAAAATTGTTGGAGAGGAGTTGAAATGCGTTTAATACCATTTGTGTCTAGTCGTTATAGGCAAAAACTAGCTATTATATGCCTAACAATAAAGGGCTAACCCTAAGGTTGATTTCTAGCTTGGAGATCAATCCTATAATGGCCACAGAGACATGTTAAGTCATGAGAAGACTTCCATAGTGGCCACAACACCCAAAAATATAAACCAGGATGTTTTGGGTGCACATTGGATAAAAAGACCAGAATTACATGAAGTATTTGAGCTCAGCAAGAATACTACCAACCCAGAGGTATGTTAGAATTATTGCCTTGTCGAACTATAATATGGTCTCCTACAGGCTTTCAAACTTGTGATTGGTTGGGTTTTTTAGTCCACAATGCTTGATGTTAACCTACAAGGTTTGATTTTGATGATACAAAATATTTGAGCATAAATTTACTAATTGCATATTTTTAGAGTCCTTAAGGATGCATTATAGGAAGCAAAAATAATTCCAAAATGATCCAAACATTTGGAGAAGAAATTAACTTAAACTGCTCAAGTTAGAAAGAAATTTTCAAGTAAATTTAATGCTAAAGCTATGAATATATTATATTATTCATTAGATGCTAATAGGCTTAACAAAATTTCTACTTATATTTCTGCAAAAAAAAAATGAGATAGGTAAGAAATATCACAAAAAGATACACATCAAGTAAAATAAGTTAAAATAAATATGCTTGTACATAAATATAAACTTTTTAAAATGAAATCTAGTGAATCTAACTGAAATGCTCATTAGATTTACTATCATTATAAATGGATAAAAGAGTCTTAAAAAATTATATTCTAATAGTGATATTATAAGAAAAGTTTTCAGATCTCTACCAAGAATGTGGGAAGCTAAAATGATAGCGATCTAAGAAGCCAAGGACCTCAACAAACTTTTCTTGGAGGAGCTAATAGGATCTTTGATTACTCATGAGCTTACAACAAGGCAAAACAATGATGAGGAGTCAAGGAAGAAGAAGATGATATCCCTCAAGTTAGTGGCCATAAACAAGGATGAAGCAAAGAGTCGGAGGATGCCAACGAAGATGAAGAATTGATTCTGATTATAAGGGAGTTCAGGAGGTTCACAAAGAAGAAGAGAAAATGATTCAAGAAGAGGCCAATGACTAAGGAGGAAGCAAAAAAGGAGAAGAAGAAGGAGCAGTTAGTATGCTATAAGCGCAAAAAGCCAGGGCACTTCAAGGTCGACTGCCCACTCCTCAAGCATGCCCCAAGAAATTCAAGAAGAAGGTGATGTTACCGACTTGGAGCAATAGCAACAAGTCAAGCTCAGATGGTGAAATGCAAGAAGTTGCAAAATTTTGCCTCATGGCTGATGAGGATATGGTAATGTTCGAACCCTTTACTGATTTTACTTTTGAAGAGCTTCAAGATGCATTTCATGATTTTCTTGATGAATTAAAGAAGCCAAGCTAGAAAAATAAGACCTTAAAAGGATTAAACAAGGCTTCGCTAAAGAAAAAGAAAATTTTCTCAAAGAAAAGAAGCAATTAACTGATGAAAATCTGAACTTAAATGATGAAGTTAATAATCTAAAACCTATTGCTGATAAGTTCATCTTAAGTTTGGAAAAATTGTAAATAATTTTGAATAACCAAAGAACGGTGTATAACAAGGCGGGCCTTGGTTATAACTCATTAGAAAGACAATTTTTTTTAAAATATTTTTGTTAAAACTTTAAATGATGAATCTGCAAATATAACGTATTTTAGATATAGTAAAGTAGGTCATAAAACTTACGTTTGTAATGCTAGAAGAATAGGCAACACTATAATTATAAAAGTATGGATTCAAAAAAAATCCATGGCAATTAATTTGAAAGGACCCAAGAAAGCTTGGGTACCTAAATTAAAGATTTAAATTTCTATGGTATAGGTGTGTTTGCAGCCCATGGTATGAAATGGAGATGGTATTTGGATAATGGCTGCTCAAGGCACATGATAGGGGATGGGTCACAATTCATCACCCTAGCAAAAAATGGAGGGGTGGTTATCTTTCGCGACATGGACAAAGAAAAAAATCATCGGTATTAATAGTATTGGTATCACTCCTTATATTCTTATAGAAAATGTATTGCTTGTCGATAGTTTAAAGCATAATTTACTTAGCATAAGTCAATATTGTAATAAAAGTTTTAAAGTTGTTTTTGAAGCATCTATGTGCATTGTATCTAGTCTCAATTACAATGGTATAACCTTAACTAATACATTTATAGCTTTAACTAGACCCAACCTATTTGTAACCTTAACTACAGTACATATATTTCTAATACATTTTTAAGTACTATAAGATGAAATTTCCTTTAGAAGGAAAATTCCAACATTAACTATCTTGAAGCTTCTTCTGCTGAAATTTGAAAGTTGTGCAAGCATAGTCTCCTAGCTATGTTTGTGCACCATTAATCATTCATTATGAGTGCAACTTTTGATTGTCTTTGTTGCCACCAATCCTAGGATATCGAGGTGGACCGTGTCCATGGACTTGCGAGACAAAAAGCAAGGATGATAGCTTGCCATATTGTCTCTAACCAGATCCTTGGATACTTGAGTCAGAGAAGGTTTTTTGGTTGAAATGAAGGAAGAAGAAAGAACAACAGAGAGGTAGAGTCTCCCCAAGACTAGGTGATCACTTCTACTGGTCGATTTCTGTTCTAGGGGTCAACCCTAGAGGGAACCAGAAAAACTATTCCTCTATTTCTTGCTTGTGGCATGTCAGGGGCCGACCTGCAGGTTGACTCGTAGTTTGTGCCTAGTGTGCAACTTGACTCCTGATGCCCAAAGTACTAAATCATCATCATTTCATTCGATGGACATCCTGAAGTCGACTCTTGGCCACCTAAAGTCTATTTTTATGCTTCAGAATTCTCCAAACTTCTTCGAACTTATCTCCAATTTAAAAATTTTATCTTTTGAGCTTCTCCACTAAACATTCAAGCTTCTAAGGCTTTCCTGAAAAACAATTTACAATGCTCTAAAATATATGATCATTAGTAACATACTCAATTATTTTGTAATCATCAAAATAAATCCTTGGGTCAACACGTATCGGCCGAGGTACCCTCTTCGAACGAGGGGTTCAATTTTATCTTTTAATTGAAAACATTCTTCTATATCATGCTCATGATCTTTGTGGAATTTGTAGTACTTGCCCATGTTCCTTTTCTATGCAGAGGTTTGCAGCTTCTAAGGCTAGTGATCATAATCTCGATCCTGAATCTCCATTAGGATCTAAGCTCTCAGCATGTTGAGAGGGGCATACCTCTTGGACCTTTGTAATAGACTCCAAGGCTGCATAACACTTCATTCTTCTTTGCTACTTTTTCTCTTCAGATCAACTCTCTCACGATCTTTGTGCTTACCGCTTACTTTTCCCACCACCTCTTCTAAGCTGTGATCCACCTCCTTGGCATCGATATATTTATTTGCTCGAGTTAGGAGCTCTAACAGATCTTTCGAAGGCCTTTCCTCCAAGAAAACGCTGAAGCATGAGTTCCTCAATCCTTTCATCAGTGTAGCTATTGTGATGAAATTGTCTAGTTTGTGCACCTCCGGTGCCTTAGCATTGAATCAGCCGATGTAGTTTCAGAGGGACTCATCTTTTTCCTGCTCGATGGCAAACAGGTTGGTCAAAGTTTTCCTCTGCTTCTATTGCTGATGAAGCGGTGGGCGAACTGGCGACCAAGTCGGTCGAAGAAGCCAACTGAGCCCAATCGGAGGCTTGAATACCAAAGCCATGTCATCTTCCTGAGTGTGGCCAGGAAGGCATGGTACATCACAGCTTCTAAAGCTCCTTGCAACAACATAAGAGCTTTGAAGCTCTCAAGATGATCTGTTGGATCAATGGTATCATCGTAGAGCTCAAACTAGGGTATTTTGAACTTCTCTGGTAAGGACTCTTCCCTAATTTCTCTAGTGAAGTGAGGTTCATTCATCACCTCAAAATTATCGCCAATTTTGACCCTTTGTTCCTGCAGGGCTCTGCTTTGGTTGCCCATCTCCTCGATTCAACGATCGAGGTTCGTCTTCCACCTAGAAACTCTTCTTGGTCAGTGCGGAGAGAGATTGCTGGGGTTAGAGCTAGCTCTGAAACTGGAGTGAGAGTGGTCTTGCCTCTGACTGCTCTTATAACCTTCAGGGGAGAAGTAATTGCTACCATGGATCAGATCGTTTCGACGACTCGGTACGCTTGCTGAAGGAGGGATGATCCACTGTTACAGGTCCTGCACCATTGTTGTGAGAGCTTGCACTTTCTAAACTAATAGGTTGAGTTGGCTTGCATCAAGGACCTCTGTGCCTGGTCGAAGTGGTGGAGACCTTGGCAAGCTATGCAAGGAGCTGTCGAACTCCGGTTGGACAGCTCTTGGATAATTGTTCCTTTCAGGCTTCATGATTTTCTTCCTTAATTGCCGTAGACAGTGCCAATCTATTGCTGCCGACCTAAGACATCGAGATGGACCGCTTTTGTGGACCTATGAGACAACAAATAAAGGTGAGAGCTCATAGATTGGCGCCGGCCAGCTCTCCAATGCTCAAGCTAAAGAAAGTTTTTTTGGTAGAAATGAAGGAAGAAGAAAGAACAACAAAGAGACAGAGTCTCCCATAGTCCAGCTGATTACCTTCTTCCCCTTATGCGGGGGGGATCATCGGACTTATTTATAGCTGAAGCACCAAATCTTCTAGGATCATATCCCGGCAAACTTAGGATCATGCCACAACAAACTACTGGCGTAACAACCTTGGAGACGCACTATAACAACCTAGCATGTGATGGTATTGTGCATGCCTTTAAGACAGATGGATCGGGTTGCTTCTTTTGTAGTAAGAATTCTGCTTAGTTTGGATCAGTAGCCGAAGGTACTGAGCTGAGCTGCGAGGTGCTAGCCTTGGAGATTGGGCACTTCTTGTTTGCTCTACCCAAGCTCTAGGTTTGCTCGGGAAAGCCCGACCATAATGCCTTGGATAGTTTTCGGATGCATTGGATCCACTGCACGAGTCATGAGCCGGAAGAATCCTCATGCACCATAGCATCCCGATCATTTGTTGCCACAGCAGTCTTCAACGGTCATAATAACATAGTTTCTTGATTCAATAATTTGTATATGTTAAGATCCTCCAGTACTCTCGTATGCTTCTAAGATAACAAATCAGATATTGCTAATTTGGATATTTTAAGGTCCCCGAATCCCACCATATGCTCCTAAAATAACAAATCAGGAATTGCAGCATATGTCTTTACGCATTTCATACTTGGAAAGGGTACAAGCGAACTGGAGTTCCCTATATTCCAAATCTTCTCCTCTTTGATATGCTACAAGGAAAGCAAATAAAGTAGAATATAATCTTAAAGAGGGCAGTAAGCAACAGTAAGGGTACCAAGGTTGGATACAATTTAGGCCGCCATATATTGCTAGTGCAATATACGCATACAGACGTGGATTAAAATTCTAGGACTCTCAATCACAACTATCTTGTATTTGGCTAATCCCTCCTTTAAGCAAAGGTGCTTCTGGAGGTTTATTTATTTTGAACCTTGAATTTTCTTTTAAGTATAGGTGACCTAACCAGCCATAATGTTTTACACGGAGGATAGGAAAGAGATATTTCAGGACACCAGCCATATGCACGCAAGAAGTTGTTTTAGACCCATAAATATTTGGGGCAGGCAACTAAACAATCAACCACTCCCCTGTAGCAATATCAGCCTCTCAGCGCCAACTGAATGTTTCATGTTCACATAATCAGCTAGCTAATTAACACTACTTGGAAAGAAAGAAACCATCTAGCAACCTCATTTCCAAGAAGAACATCTATTTAGCAAAAAGAATAAAAAACTCATTAGGGATCAAATAAATATAAGATGAAAATTAAATTGTGAGGATGTGAAAATTCAAGGGCACGATTTGCTATATCATCTCAGATATCACCTCAGACTATTCTCATGAAGAGTATGGCCTCATAGGCCCACGCCCCTAGAGTAATTAACTACGCAATCAAACAAGGAGAATGTAGGAAAAATACACAATACAAACCACATTATAATTCTTAGATTAATAATCCACTAGAGTCAAATATGATATTATGTTTTATATCTACCTTGCCTTTAGCAAACTTAATAGGCAAGGCAACTTATTTCATCCTGTATTCGAATCCTTCTATCCGCATTACTATAGTCATCATGTTACACAGTAGCACATAAACACATGCCACAAGCCTGAAAAAACAACACAAGAAAACACTGATTTTCCTGTATTGTTTTCTCAAGGCAATTAATGGAATGGTTAGGGAACTAGCTGTGTTACAATCGGACACATCACATTCGGGAGATCAGTAGCGGAACAAAGACTGATTCAGCCTCTTCTCCCATTGCTGGCTGGAACATGGCCAAGTCCCCATATCTTTCTAGAACACGCATCCGGCACTCTTCTGCAGCCATCAACCCAGTCGAGAAGGCACCATGCACGGTGCCAGTGTATTTCATGCTTGCTGCCTCCCCTGCAAAGAAGAGGTTGTCTACAGGGATCCGCAGCCTTTCACAGAGTTCATGAGACTTCCCCACTGCATCATAGGTGTAGGAGCCCAGTGAGTTTTCATCTGTTCCCCAGTGTGACACCAGATACTGAATCTATAAAGAGCATGGAAAACAAGAGACAATAAGTAGATGAAACCAAATGAAGATCACCGAGCAAACAAGCATGATAAAACAAAAACATACAGGTTCAGATGCATCAGGGAGAATCCCCTTTAACTGCAGAAAGGCAAACTTGGCAGCAGCCTCGTCAGACATTTTTTCAATGTCACGGGCAAGCCGACCAGCAGGCATGTAAACAAGAACTGGATGACCTGTCGCCTTGTGAAGATTAAGAAAATAGCTGCAACCATACGAAGTAGATGCAACTACTCCCAGAAACTCCACATTTGGCCAGAAAACCTTGTCAAAATGCAACACAATCTTGTTCTCAGTTCCAACTGCAAGATTTGAAATTGCTTCTTCCTTCCACTCTGGAAGCTGAGGCTCAAACTTTATGGAATTGGCTTTTAGAACCCCCAGAGGAACTGTAATGATGGCGGCATCTGCAAAAAATGTTTCACCATTGTTGGCGGTGACTTCGACTCCCTTCTTTCCACGGGCAATTTTCGTTACCCTGAAAATAGAGATAAGAAACTAAATGACAAATGGCAGGCAATCAATTAGCTCATCCAGTCAATATTCAGCACATACCGGTGTCCAAGACGAATGTCGAGGCCTTTTGCAAGCGTGTTTATAACAGGACGATATCCCCGGACCATAAGGCCATGACCACCTGGGAGCAGAACTTCCTGCATTTAGTGCAGGTAAAATTGTAAGATGATCCCAGCCAATAAAGAAGTATGATTCACAAATCAAAGATGTCAACCAAGCATTAGTGCTATCACAGTAATTTCTCAGTCATACTTCCAGTATCTGTTGGTGATAGACTACCCACATCAAATAAACAATTCCATCTATGAAAACCTTTATCTTTTTTTTCTCTTTTTCTTTTGAGGGGAGGGGGAGGGGAGGAGGCCAAAAGTATGTTCATTATATAGGTCCTTGTACTTGCAATGCAACACCCAAGATTTGAACCTGTAACCTTCTTCGAGGATAGAAGTGTCTGACCACTGGAGCATTGCCCATTTCCAAGTTCTTCCATGAAAACTTTGAAAACACATTTATTTCCCACGAGGAAAAAAATTTGATCCTTAAAAAGTTTCTCACCTGATCCCAATGCCTCAGTGAGATTGTATCTGCATCTGCAGCAAACCAACCTTCCATCCGGCATAAGTACCATTGCAGTACATTGTACGCAAGCCCTTCTTGCCTGCAGTAAGAAAAAACATCTCATATACAAAATAAAGAATAACTTATACTACAGTTATGACAGAGAAAGCTCAAAAGGATAAGAATTGGCATTAATTTCAAGAAACCTGAGATCTGGACGTCTCTCCAGGACAATGTTAATAGCCCGTGCTATAGACATGTCTTTCCTGCATTCACGCCTCAGTTTGTCGGACTGTAAATTAAACAAGCTTATCAACAACTCATAAACTATAAAGAAATTAATCATTCTATAGCTGAAAGAAAGAAGAACCTACCTCTTTTAATATACTCTCAAAAACATCGCCAACCTTTTGGACCAGTTCTTGTGGAACCTGACACCCATCTGTGTCAAATAGCGCATAACTGTACATTCAAGAAAAAACAGGGAAAGAAGACAAGTGCTATAATCAGTGCATAATCGTAGTAAGTTCCTGTGGTCCTCTCCAAATATTATAAATTACGAACATCATACCCACAAATATAATGCCAATCATGGATACATAGAAGTACATTATTCTTAATAATCAGTGTTATCCAAAAGATTGACATCCAAAATTAAGCTTTCATTGAGGTGTACATACTGAATATGACCAAAATGATAATTACCTTTCCAGATCATGATCAAACAACACTGAGTTGTCACCACTCGTACGGTAAAGTGGCAGCCCCAGTCTTCCAATCAAAGGAGCCAAGGGATTTTCTTTGCAGACACCATGCAACCTTAGGCATCGTAAACAACAAGCAGCAAAAACATTACTATATTTCTAAAAGCCTACTATACAAAACTCGCACATAGTTGAAATGAAGCATCAACTGTGAAAAGCTTACCAAGATGCACCCAAGTCAACAGGGAAGCCAAATGAGTAGTCAGTATATATTCGGCCTCCAATCCTGTCCCGTGATTCCAACAGAACAACCTGAGAAAAACACATGCTGTTAGTACAACACATGGAACAGCAAGTTTAACACACCTTATTACTTAAGCTGATAATTTAAAATTTAGAAACAATAGCTTGGGAGAGCCAAATTACCTGGAAATTTGCATTTTTGAGTGCATGAGCAGCTGCAATGCCTGCAAAGCCAGCGCCTATGACAATAGCAGAAGGTGAGAGAGGCTTTCTTCTCTCAACATCCGAGAGGTACGAAACTGCAGTTTTTTTCCGGGAAAAAAGTCAGTACTCATTTGGTGAAAGAACACCAAAGATGCACATAGAAATGTGCTTGCATCAACAAGAAGCATAATGTAACATGAAAGCTACACATCAGAACAGCAAAGTAATCTCATAATATGCATGCAGGAAGTATATAAAGAAATATCATAAAAACACACTTTGCTCGCACCAAAAGTTAAAACCTTTGCAACCGCAATCTTAAATACATCGTGTAGCCATGCTCGAAGCTTTTAGCACATGATATTCAGAAATGGAAGTCAGAAACAAATCAAGATGCTTCCCATTGTAAATATTTTGCAATAAGATAATACAGTGCGATGGTTCACACGATGACTTTAAAGTATATTTTATTGATAAGAAGGATTTGATGGATATTTGAACCTGGGAACGATTTCTGTCAGTGCATACAATCCTATCAATCTTTTCTTTAAAGTATATTTTCTACGCGTGTAGAACCAGATGAGGCCAGCCCAAAATATAGCTATACTGGAAGGCTTAGGGGGAAGTACCTGACTTCATTTTTCTTTGAAAAAAAAACCTACACTGGAAGGCTGGGGCAGTCACAAGATGATTGACATGAAGATGAATGCATGAAGATGTTGAGCATATAAGATTCGCACTAAGGGGTTGCAGAAATGCACACAATGAAATCCTTATGATGTCCCCACATGAATGATGGATGTGGTCGAGAAAAGGATGCAAAGGAAGGGATAAGCTGAAGGAGACCAGAAAACTATTGTACCATTAATATCAAGATTTTATGTTTATTGGAGTCCATCTAAAGGTGATTTTCAGAATACTGAAAACCTTGAAATTGCAGGTAAAGATCCTTCCAATCCCTTCTACTTATCTGGGCATCTCCTCCCCTCATTGATTTCCATGGAGATATAACTTAAAGGCCTGAAAGACACGCTACCACACAGCCCCCAAAGGGGTGTTCAAATGCCCGGTGTGCCACACAACATCATACATATAGATGGTCTAACTAGCATCCCACAATTTTACCAAGCTAAATAGGCAGAGGAAACAACAAAGCACATGACTTTGAGAAGTATTAAACACACAATCATAAGATTCTCAGAATACTTTAAATCACCTTTTAAATGGATTGTGTACTCTATACATACAGGTGGGAAACTCCAACACCACCTCAATAACAATATAGCAATATGGGTACCAGTCCGTATATTAGGTACCACATATTACATAGCAGGGCTTCCAAACACCAGTAAATAGATCATGAAGCAACAGGTATGATCTAGATGTTTAATTTTTCTTCATTACAATCAAGAGTGACATTCCACAAACAGTTTCCCTCTTTGTGCTCCATATGAGGATTAAAGATTTTTAACACGTGCATAGAAGATAATAAGGCATCTACAAACAAAAATTTACAGAGGAAAAAGGGGCAAAAGACTGCAAAAGTTAGCTGAATTAATGCAATAATATGGTGCTATGCAAAATGTATAAAGAAACCAGACCATCTGAAAAATATGTGATGAAAGACGATAGAGTATCCACCTCCTTTGGTGAACAATATCCAAACCACATGTAGCATGACCACAAAATATATGAACCCATAAAATAATGCAAAAAAACATGATTCTAGTGCTACAGATTGTTGTCTAACAGTATAAGCTGTTAAAGCAGTCACCACAAAATAAGGCAACTTCTGAGGACCCAGGGAGTAATTCAACAGAAAACATCATTCTGATTGCTACAGGATGTCCTTTAGAAATTTCATTGCAAAGTTATCTGACTGTTCACGTTGCTAAATCAATGAACATGTATGCACCTTTTTGAGAGAAGAGAGATTGTAGAAAACCCTTTGTTTTCTAAGAGATTATATGATAGCTTAATTCCACCTCATTTTTGGCTAATCACACAACAAACCACAAAGACAAAGAATAATGAACACTTGGTTGACGCTCTTTTTTTTTTTTTTCCTTCTCTCTTTCTTGATAAAAACTACTACGGAAAATCTGAAGAGTCCAGTGGGACAGCTGATATCGCATGCACCATTCATTAACATTACACAAGCTGGATCCCATAAAAACATTATTTTTTAATAAACAACTTAAATCGTGCTACCAAGAAAGATATGATAGCAGTTGTTCCGTAAGACTAGTTCGATAAAATGGTCATACTTGAGCATATCCATGCCGCTGCATTAACACATCAGCACATGTATTCCCATAATTTACATTGAGACATCTGCATGTCCGAAGTACTGTAGAACTCATTCAGTTTATTGTCAAAAACAGTAGACATATGGACCAGCGATCCCATATAAAAAAACAGATCCACATGATACATACATCACCCATCCACATATTAATAATAATACGTCAAATCACACCAACTGGTGTCATTAATTTTTTTCTCGATTCCTTTTTTTTCCCATTTAGGATGAAAAGTAAAGATTTTGTCATCAAATCCACTTGTAGAAATTCTCACAACGTTTTAGAACAAATTTATTGATCTCGGTCAAAATTTAAACAAGAACCCCAGTGAATTACCAACAACAATAAAAAAACGAATTTTGAGCTACAACTATTCAAGGCCAGATCTAAAAACGCCGAACAAAAAAGTTCAGATCACAGTACCCTTAAAATGAACGTCACTGATGAAAAATTTAAAAAATAAAAAAAGAAAAGGGCTAAGAATTTCCGCAAAGGAGGTACCTTTCTTGAGGGGAAGATTATTACAACGGTTCTCCATATCTCTGAGATCGGTAATCCCCGTTCGAGCAACTCCTCGAATTTAATGGCGGTAATTGAGGGGAGTAATGGAGAAAAAACAGCAGAAGACAGGCGACGAAGTGGTTGGATTTCGAATTGAGACCAAGATTGACGAACCAGCTCATGCGGAATCCCAAGTAAACCCTAGATCGCCTCGGAAGCTCTCAATGGGTGAGGGGCGAGTTCTCGCCGGATGATGGGCGATCAGCCTAGTTCGGGCCGGCGAATTCGGGCACTCCCATGACAAATCCGGCGATCAGAGGTCGGAGTTCCGTTGAGACTGGATCGAAGGGAGGACGAAAGGAGGCGAAAGGGAGACGCAGAGGCAGACAGAAAATTTGGAAAGCCAAACGGGGCAAGGTAAGCTGGCTGTGTTTCCTTCCTGCGCATCCCTGGTCTCCATTTATAGCTTCATTTTTTGTGGTATGTCCGCTCACCTCCAGGTAGGCTTACCTTGTTCAATGAACTGTCATGCTGCCATAGCCCATAGTCCTTCTAATTATTATATAAGAGCATCATATCATCATTAACAAATTTTATAATTACTATTTTATTCTATAATAATTAATTAAATTTACTATTTTGCAATTAAATTTGTAGTAAAGTCAATTAAATATTTCAAAATTTCAAGAATATATTAATATGTTATTGTATGATATTTCACACTATATCAGTTTGTTTCAAGCAAAAAAGCAAAATAGGTGGTGCATGCCTAATAGAAATAAAAATCAAAATATAAATGTGCATATAAAAGATTCCTATTCTTTTTGCTTTTGTTGTTGGCCAAAAATATAACCAAGTGCTTAACTGCTTAAGCTCTTTAACTGCTTAAGCTCCTAGAACAAAATTATCCTAGATATAAGTAAGGATTTTTCTGATCTTGATAAACGCTAATACTCTCTATGATTATAATCGACAATCACTGTTATTTTTGTTTCAGACAGTGTGTTATCTTTTTTTTCTTTTTTTTTTGGATAGGAACTTTCTTTCAAGAATTCTTTCAGTTTTCCTTATACGCTCACCTGTGGTGCATGTAGCGGAGTTTCTTTGGTGTGCTTCACCGAAGCAGGGCCAGCGCCACAAGGGTAGGCGATTTACTACGTTACCGTCGAAGGGTATGTGCGAGCCCATGACAGGCTGACAATTACCTCATTCTACCTGCATAAGCGCTTGAATGGATCTGGACCGTCCATTATTGGCAACGCAGTCAAGATCACGAAATGGACAGTGGATATGGATTGCCAAGTATCGTGCGCAACGGCACGTGATCTTTATACAAAAAGACGCTTCCTATAAGACACACACGGCAACCATCACCGACCGCGTCGTAGCGTCGCGTGCCGATCTGCGCGACTCCTATTGGTTGGTAGAAGGACGAAGCAGAGCCGTTGGATGAAGTTAGCTGACGATCGATGTCGCGCGGGTGTAGCTCCGTTTTGGGCTGTTGCTTCGGTTGGACAGCTCCTATCTTTCGGTTCGTCTAATTTGTCTAATGCTATGGGCCCCAAACATGATACCCACACAAAGGAGGCGTGTACCATGTGGCACGAGAACATTCGACCTATTTACATAGGTCGGTGCAGTAGGGTAAAGATAATCGGTCAAAAACAAAAAAGATGTTTCAGCCGTAGTTGGTTTAAATTGACATATTCCAACCTACTAGTCAATAACATGTCCATATTTCAACCTAGATTTTCAAATCAGTATTAAAAAAGTAGGAATTAGATTTTAATAAATAATATTTAATCAATGAGTTAAAACGGAAGTGAACCTTATTCATACTGAATTAGCTTCAAATTGCAATGTCTTTATCAATTTTAAAATAATTGCCTTTATAATATTACAATACTCATTATCAAGATTTTTGAGGGGACCATTGCATATATATATATATATATATATATATATATATATATATATATATATATATATATATATTAATGTTGGATATTAAAAATAGCAGACATTATTTGACTGCCATTTCACTATATAACTGATATAGCAGAAACAATGGTCATTATCTACCATATGTAATATTTATTTAATAAAAATATATTTTAAATTCAAATTTAGTGAATGTTGATAGTATTTTTTAATTCATTCAATAGCTAAATAAGTTTTATCAGAAAGCACTTTGTCGGAATGATTATAATGGAATCTTGAGCCTAGTTTTTATAATATTAGTCGAGACCTTGATAAATCATGTGATAAACTATGTGTTGCAAGTGGATTAACAAATATTTTATTATAAATTAAAAAACCTCTTTTTGCATATGCATGTATGTATGTATGTATGTATGTATGTATAGCTTATTACATACATACCAAGTGAAAATCACCATTTGCATATATAGCCTCTTAAATCATCTTTTTTTTTACATAGATATCCATCCTATTAGATTTTTAACTGGTAGTATTAACAAATAATTATTCCAGAAAAACGGACTTCATTTCCCCTTTCCATTAATATATCTGAAAAGTGAATATAAAAATACATCTTTTTTCTATGCAAACTAAATATTAATTTTTCTGAGCTATTAACGTAAAAGAGTATTAATGTCAAATAATATATGTATATATATGTATATATGTATATATATATATATAGAAAATAGTAATTTTTGAAAGGTAAAAACGTAATAAACTATATCAGCCAATGCACATTAATTTTTAAAAAAAGAGAGTTATTCAAAGCATTCATCCCTTGCTTTGCAAAATAAGGTGGTTTGAAATCTACTACAAATAAAAGAATGCATTTAGTGTCAAGGAAATTGGAAACAAATTGGCCCAGGTGCTTATTGAATCATTCAATGGTTTGCTGGAGCACTGCCCTCGAGAAAGTATGGAGATACATAAAAATATAGGCCTGAAGTTATCTAGGTATATGCCCCACATGTTATCGTACTTTTTCATGCACTACACCAAAGTTCAATTAGCCGAATGAGCATATCTGATTCACCCCACTTCCCACATGAGCCAGTTGACAAAGCATCTGCTTACATGACCAAAAAAATGACATCCATAATACAATCGCGACAACTTTGTTGAATAAAGGAGACGCTATTTTCTGTTTTATAGTAGGACCCAATATTTACTCCAAAGCTATCCAAATATATTCACACCACATGGAATGATATACCTTAGAGATAACCATAGCCGACGTGGCAAACCAACCAACGAGGGCTCGTCACATAGCTGTAGGCCTGACCACTCGAACCTTAATTACCATATAGCTGAACCAAATGACATGTTTAGAATCCTTTATATTTCAAACTCTTTCTCCAACTGGCAACAGTTTGGCTATGATCATGATCTATTTCCCAAATAGATGTGATGCACGAAGAATCCGTATGGCCGAGAAGCACGAGCATGATTCTAGGATGAGATACATGAGTATGATTCACGAATGAGATATGCGGGCTATTACCATAACGGCTAACACTCTTGCCCAGATTACTCGGCAATGGGGGACCTTGCCTATATATATTGCTTTCCCAATGGCTCTCTAAGTAAGTTCTCTTTTGACACTCTTGCGCTGTCATTATGTCTCTATTAGGCCTCATTCTGTTTTCTAAAAGTCGCGTTTAACTTAGGCATCGGAGGGTCCCTACTGGATATGCTCCGGTCGATGAACTTTCTTATCTTTGTTGTTTCAGGTCAAATTCAATATTGGAGCAGCAGTCCAAGTGAGACCTCTGCCAACTATTGCCAACTAGAAGACATGTGGAGTCGGAGCCATCGCCACCCAAGTACAACATCCACTAGACTGTCACCATGGAAGTGTGCAATGACCCCTAGCCGACCTTCCCGATTTGGATGGCAAACGAGCCTAGCACTCCAGTAACCCTGTTGATTCCCATTGGCGGAGGCCGGGTTGGCCGAGTCAGTCCTGTCGCCTGCCAGCATGGATGCGCTGGTTAGTAGGTGGGTTATACCCCAGGTAGGATCTCTGAACCCATGGCTTGGTGTCGCCCAGTAGCCGACTCGAGGCACTGGCTGGTGCGGTTTAAGGAAATAAAGTAGCGCCTTCACTATCAGCGGTCGCTTTTGGTGTAATGGTCAGTGCTTGATCCTAACAACTGGTATCAGATCCAGAGGTCTCGAGTTTGAAACCCAAGCATCATGCTGGGGGGGGATTGTTGGCGAAGGCCTGAGGGGCCGAGTCAACATTGGCAGAAGCCGGGTTGGCCGAGTCAGTCCTGCCACCTGCCAGCGTGGATGCACCGGTTAGTAGGTGGGTTATACCCCAGGTGGGGTCCCTGAACCCATGGCTTGGTGTCGCCCAGTAGCTGACTCGAGGCGCTGGCTAGTGCAGTTTAAGGAAATAAAGTAGTGCCTTCACTATCAGCGGTCGCTTTTGGTGTAATGGTCGGCTCTTGATCTTAACAACATGTGTTAAATTACTTCGAAAGATGAGACAAGCTACAAAGAAGAATAAGGACAAGTTCTGTAAGTTTCACCAGGACTTCGGCCATGGCACCAAAGACTGCCTATAGCTTAACAATGAGATAGAGGCCCTCATCCAATGAGTGTACCTCGGTCTCTTCATCGACAATCCATGGGATCAGGATGAGGCGGCTTAAGTTTGAATTGACCCAGAACTTCTGGCTCCATCATCCGTGTCGACGGCAACAAGGTCCTCAAGTCTTAGCAAGCTAGGAGATGAATCTTTGGATCCTCCAAGCTTGCAGATATTCTTTTGAAAGAACCTAAGTCGCCCACCTCGGCTAAGGATGGTCGACAATAGGGGGCAAGGCCCCTACAACCTACTGGTAATGGTTGAGCATCTTGGCCTCCAAATGTATTGATCTAAGTGGTGATCAAGACAATCATGTGCGGTTCCAACCTATGCAACTTAGCGGGCTAATATGCATTCCTCACATGCAAGTTCAAGCAAAGATAAAGTGCAAAATAAAACCACTTTCATTCATTTTTGTGACAACAAAATAGCATCGGTTCGGCAGCTGAACAATTTTACAAAATAAGTGCAGGACTATGTGTGAGGACCCGTGCAGGCATGTGTTTAGTCCCACATCGGTTATTCGCTGGGTAGATCTTGGGTACTTATACAGGATCAAGGAATCCAAATAATACCTTCCGGCTAGCTATTTTGGGTGAGGTCCTGGGTTGTTACAAATGGTATCAGAGCAGACCCGGCTCATAACCTATGCAGACTAGGGGACACTGCAGCACGGATCCATTGGGGCTGACCACGGGCCAATCATGGTGTTTGTGATTTGATTTGAATAGATATGAACCCTTAGCCTGACGAAGACGTCAGGGCTTGAACGGGGGGAGTATGTGAGGACCTGTGCGGGCGTGTGTTTAGTCCCACATCGGTTATTTGCTGGGTAGATCTTGGGTACTTATACAGGATCAAGAAATCCAAATAATACCTTCCGGCTAGCCATTTTGGGTGAGGTCCTGGGTTGTTACACTATGACTCTACAAGACTCCATAAACCAAATAGATCGTTTTGTCCTCATCAGAAAGTAGCTCAAGATTAGCTAAACCTTCATCGACTACAAATTCTAGAAGGAGTCCAACCTTCACATCGCATTATGCCTCATTAGGAAGACCAAAGAAGTCAATGGGGAGTCCTCAACGGAGCTATCCCCTGTGTAGACTCAACAATGTCCCACTCATACTCAACTAAAAGCTCACACTCCATCACTTGGGAAGCATTCCTCTACCTTAGCAGCTCAATGGCGAATAACTTGCAGCTTCCTTTCGAGCTTGGAGACCCTGAGCTCTACCTCCTCCACCCTAACTTAGTCTCCTTTCAGTTCAATCTCCATCTCCTCCACTCTCCGACGGACATCAAACGCTTTTTCCATAGCTATCCTACTTCATAGAATCCCCAGCTCAGTCTAAACTTTAGGCACTCTCTCCATGGCCTGCTATAGAGCTAATTGGAGTGCCCTGAGGTGGTCTAAGAGGTAATCCGCCAACAAGGAATCCATGTGGTAGAAGAAAGGAAAAGGGCAGAAGAAGAACAAGAGAATGGGCTTTATCCCATCCCTGAGAGGAAAATCTCCTCCTTTTGTAAAGAACTTACAAATGTAAGTCCGAATTGCAACACTTAAACATCAAAATGGAATACCAAAGTAGAATACAGAAGAAGTTCTTTGCATTTAATGCCAGCAAAAGGATTATAGAAGGTTGAAAGAAGGAAATAAAGAATCTAAAAAAAAGCTTTACACATGGCTGAGCCAAAAAGAAGAGAAACCTATTCTATACTTTCCTTCTCCTTCCTCCTCTTCGGAGGAAGATTCCTCCTCTTCATAGCAGTCGGTCTTAGAAGAACAATACGATCAAGGTTTACCTGAGGATGCAGCTCACTGACCATTGCTCAGCAAGCCTCAAATTCCTTTTTAAAGGAGTCTATGGTAGGTTTCAGCATTCGCAATAGAAATCCTGTGAACCCTTGAAGTTCTCGATGACCTGCTAAAATTTTTTCTCACCTTGGATAGCTCTTTTCTCAGCTCGAGTGGCTATCTCTTTGGCCCCAATGGCATGCTCCTGAGCTTGAGCTGCCTTGCTGTTGACCCAAGCGAATTTCTCCTTGGCTCGAGCAATTCTTCCTTTTGCCTCCACAATTGCCTACTTATTCAGAGTGTTCTCCTCCTCGAGCTGAGCCTCCTTCTCCTCCAATTCGTTCTTCACCTCCTTGATCCTTTTCCACACCTCGAAGAGTGCAACCTTGAAGTGAAGCTTTTTCTCCTTGGCAAGACAAGGTGCCCCTCGACGTGCTCCCTTGCTTCATGGGTCGTTGCCTGCTTCGACACTGCCAAAGCCTTCCATGCTCAATCTTATAGACCTCACTCTCAGCTCCCTCGGCTATAATGGCTCAGATGTTGTAGGTGTTCTACAGTCAAAATGATAAAATCAGTTCCAATAACAAACATAAAGAGAATCGGATATGTTAAATTAAAATTTAGGAGCTTTGACACTTATCTCAACCACCTCGATGTAAGATGCATCAATGAGCTCCTTCGCTGTCATCATCCAGAGGCACCTCTCATCCACGAGAAGCATGAACCCCCAGATCGTCTCATCCCCAATGTAGGGAATATCGATGAACGAGTCAGTAGCTTTAATTGACCACCTTAGTTGGTAAATATCAGGCTCAACACCTTGAGGTGAAGATGGGGCAATTGAAAACTCGATGCTTTTGGAGCCTCGATGATAGGAATCGAACCAGGCATTAGAACATAGGTAGACTCAAGAATTGGTGCGGCTTCATCAATGGAGGCTAAGGTTAGAGTGGCCTCTAGAATGGCCACATAATTCAGCTCAGCCTCGGATGCGGCTATTGGTGCACCTTCAGCCGTGTACACAACCGTTGGTGCATCCTTGGAGGCCCTTTTGGGAACCACTTAGTGAGGAGCCTCAGGGAGTAGTAGACAAGCAGAAATTGGGGCCACCACCTTCACATCAGGTGACCCTGCCTCATCAAGCGACTCCTCAGCCCAAGTAGTACTCACCAAGCTAGGGGCTGCAAGAAGCTCGATTGTAAGGTTCTACGAGGTAGCGGATGCGTTCTTCTTGATCTTCGAAGAACCAGTCTCACCCTTGCTAGACTTTCTTTCATTGGGAGTCTCTTTGGTGGCCTCGGACATGAGCATGTTGAGATTGAACTTCATCCTTACAAAAACAAAAAAAGTAAGTAGGTCAGTGAAGCCGAGCATTAACACTTGAAAGAAAAGCAAGTTCAGTCTGGTAAAGGAGTTACCCTCGGCAGAGGCTAAACTAAGGCCAACATTCACTAAGGTGGCCTCAGAAAGTAGTTCGACAAGGACAGTGCCCCCATACCATGAAGGGTATGTTGACCGTTCTCTGCTCCTCGTCAGACAAAATACCAAACAAATTCATCACCTTCTCTCTCGTTATGGTTTATTGCGTCAAGAAGGCCGAACCTTTTTCTGAGGTCATATAAAAGAATTAATCCTTCCAGCCATGAATGAGGAAGGGCCGGATGGAAGTAGATGGCAACCCTTCTTGTTGGAGAGGTACCACCAATCCTTATTTCAGAGATGCTCTTTTGGCTAGAAAAAAACTCGGAACGTCCCATATAAGAAGTAAAGCCATGAAGGATGATGAAAGAAAAAAAAAAACCCAACGATCATCCTCTAGGTATTCTCAATGGCTAGGGTAAAGTCGACCATTGATAAGGGTCCCTCTGAGGCCTTAGAGGCTCAATCAGGAGAGCACCGAGCCATAGGCTCATCATTCAATGACCACTTTGCTATTTACCTCATCATTCCCTCCAATTAGAGCAAACAAATAACAAGATAGAAAGAAAGGGCAAAACAAGGGGCAAAAATCTTAAAACAACTGAATTGGGGCTGAGAACCAGGAGGATGTACCGAAAACTTAAACTTAGGAAGCTTTGATGGAGGGATGGAAAGACAAATACTAGTGGTGAGGATGACAAGGGATATAAGGCGAAAATAGAACGGAGAAAGGACTTTGAAGATGAAGCACTAACCCGCTCTCAACCTCTCTCTAGACAATTGACAACAGAAGGCTCAAAATGGAGACAAAATAAGTTGCCAGTATTTATATAAAGCCTCGGGCAGCCTGGATCAATACTACTGTTTGAGGGCCTAAGATGATTTCTGCCACATGTCCGCCAAGCATTCAATCCTAGATCATCACTCAAAGCGTTACCGACAAAGCATCTAATTTTCTTTCCCAAAATCCTGCTGCTAATTATACCACTTCGGAAAGGGTAGATGCCAGTATGCAATCATAAATGCATTCTCTAGAAGATTTCTGAAGCTGATAAGACAACCCCAACTGATCGGCTTCATGGTATGCCTCAATAGTCAGCCTGACTGGATGAAGGCTACTTCCTTCACTCAAGCCGATCAAGATAGCTTGGCCTCAGAAATAAAGGGCAAGTGATATACCTCGAAGCCTATCATAGTCAATGTGGCAAGCTAACCTCGCTACATAGTCGTACTCCCCCCCCTCCGACTAGCAACAGTTTGGCCATAATTGCAATCTATTTGCCAAACGGATGTGATGCGCGAACAATCCTCATGGTTGAGAAGCGTGAGCATGATTCATGGGCGAGATACACGGGCTATTACTATAACAACCTACATTCAAGCTTGGATTGCTTGGCTACAAGCTCCAACCCTCGCTTATATATATTACATCCTTGATGGCCCTCTAGATAAGTTTCTTTTTGACTTCCTAGGCTACCGCTCTAGCCTCCTTCTGTTTCCTAAGAGTCGTGCTAGACTTAGAGATAGAAGGATCCCTCGCCGGACATGCTCCGGTGGGTGGACTTCCTTATCTTTACTGTTTCAGATCAGATCCAATATCAGAGCCACAGTCGAGGCAAGACCTTCGCCATCCATCGCCAACTAGGAGATGCGCAATATCGGAGCCATCATCGTCCGAGCACAGCAGCCATTGGACCGTCACCATGGAAGTTCGCAATGATCCCTAGCTGGTCTTCCTGATTTGGATGGTAGATGAGCCGAACACATTAGCGACCCTGTCAGCTCGATGTCCTGGCCGGATTGGTTCCAAGCAGCAACATGAACTATCCATCAAAGTTTTCTATATTGTGATATCCAAGCTATGGTATGTATGCTAAGATTTTGCATTTAAATAAATTGTTGAATTCTTGCCTCACAACCCACGTGATCAATGTTGAAGTGCTACCTTTCTTGTAATGCTACAAATCCTTTCTAAACTCGTTAGCGAACCTCCTGAAGAGCTCTTGGAGCTGATTGGCATACCATCCCATGCCTCTGCCACATTCAGATGAATTTGTGTTTAAAGGAGTTGAGCAACTATCAACAGCTTGTGTCAATTTTTACAAAATTCAGGGACTTTCCATTACAAAAGCTTATACAGGATCATGATTAGGGTAGCAAATGGTTTTGTTTGGAGCTCATGATCCAATCCGGTCCGCTCTAATCACGCCGAGTCCATTTCAGTTTTTCAGATCATAAGTATATAAACTTCTTTGTAAATTCTTGGGAAGGTTATAGACTTTTGTTTAAATATGAGAAAGGAATTACCTATATTCCAAATGTCAGATAGACGTGGTACCCGAAGGCCTTTGGTTGTTACTGCATCTTTGGCAGCCATTCTTCGCCACGGATGCTTGCAAATTAGGACAATAAATTAGACGGAGATTAGTAAACCATTCACCTGGTGCAAACCGGCAGAATCTCCTTTAATAGTACATAGCATTAATGGTTAAATAAACTTCCTGCAATCTGTTTGAATAGTATATAGCAAATTAGATGATATTTTATGTGGACTATATTATAGAATTCTTCAATAAATCTTTTTTACTAAATTATTAAATATTTTATTTGCTGATTCTCATGATTGTTTCTATAATCAAATGGTTTAGTTTATTTAATTTACCAAAAAAATCCTTCCCATACTAATTCTCTACCATGGATCCAATGGGACCCACAGGATCTAGTAAAGATGGGGAGCACTTCATGTGGTGAAAGAAAGTTGATGCCGGTTGCTTTCACGCGTTTGCATTGTTGGGATCAGTGTTTGGTTGGTGGCTCTAAAAACAATGATAAATCTTTCCAGCACTACGGTAATGGTAGCTTTTCAAAACCTATAAAAAATAGCTTAATTCATATCTTATTCTTAAGATGGTGAGATGATATCCCTCGCATGACAACGCCACCAGCATGTCAGCGGTCCATGTGAAAGAAATTGTTTCCGATGAATATATATACTTGCAACGCACAGGTGCAACTCATGGGTCGTTCACCGTAGTAGGTTGGGAAGCTGTATTTTTTTTTTTTTTGCTTGCTACAATGAATGACGTATATAATTTTAGCGTGAATACATTTAAAAAAAATAATCAAAGAAGTAACAAGTCATGAAGCACCTAGGTAGCTCCCTCTCACTAGTTTAGAGACTTTTTAGAGTAATTTGCCGCAAACAAAGTCACCTAATCCGTAGCTCCATTAGTCTTCCTATAGACATGCTTAGTCTGGAAGACTACATTTTCACCTGTCATATCCTAAATGTCCCGAAGTAGGAGATGACACCCACTCCTGTCACTAGTGCATCTCTGAATCCAACCGATCACCGTACCCGAGTCACCTTCGAATATAATTACGTTGGCTAGCTGTACGCTCTGAGAATGACACAGACCCGCCCAAACTACCCTTAGCTCTGCCTTAGGGACAGAAATATTGAAGATAAGGCACCCACCGGCTGCCACCACCCTTAAGTCCGGGACACTGATCACAAAGCTCGCACCGCCCCTCTTGTCGACATCCAAAATATATCAATCGAAGTTGACTTTAGAAAAATTCGGAGGTGGGGCCTCCCAGGTGATGCACACCGTCTGTGGCTAGATGTAGAGCCCAAGGTACACCGAGCTGTCAATGGCCTGTCTGATGGACCTACATGGGTGATCTCCGCAGCTTGCACTCGGGCCCTCTCCCCGACAATCCTAGCCAGCCAAATATGGTAAGCAATATTTGTTGCCCTGATAGCCACATACTGGGTATGAAGTATGGCGATCCACCGTCTAAGCACTTGGGTGAAGGAGATGGATTGGCATCGAGCATCCGACGGGATATCAACAAGCCTCTATACACTCATGATTCGATCGCACTGGAACAAAATATGGTCCACAGACTTTTTCACCTTGCACTTAGGGCAGTGCGGCTGGATGCTCAATCCGCGCCTGTTCAGGACGGACCATTTCGGTAGCCGACCCAAACCACCTTTCAAGGGAACAGGGCAACCTTCGGGTGAAGACTGAACCTCTAGATCCAGGCGCAGTCCTGCCTTAGTTGTTGCTCACTCTATAGAAAGCCGTAGATATCTCTAACTTTGATCCTAGGATTGTAGGACATACATCAAACCATCACATCCGGATTAGCACACTTCGGAACTGCCGGTGACTGTACTCCATTGGTCGAGAATAATGAAGATCTTATCCACGAAATCTTAATGTCATGGGTACTAGCTGTTTATCATTGGATAAACTTTAAGTTGATGGTACAGTCAAGATTGCAACACATTGATTCAACTACCAGAAACCTAATTCATGCTAAGAGGAATCCTATGCAGAATTAGCACATCCAATTTTTGTTTTAATGATAGCCTGGAAGGATACGTGAGACTGATTCAGGGGTGCAACATGGTTTGGGTTCATGTGAATCCAATTTTTCAGCCAACCAGTATGGACGGAGTAAATTGAGTTGGGTAATATTGGATAAACCCATTTTCCATTCTTGATTGGATTGGCATCTAAGGCTTGGTAACTTGATCAGCTTGGAAGTCAACTTCTCTGATCCAAATTCCCCTCAAAAAACTTCTTTGACCCTATATCAATCAAATTCTAATTGAGGGAGCCAGAAACAATTTTTCAACCCAACGCAATGAGATATCGATGGAACCAGCCTTACCTAATCCAATCAGACATCAGTGGAACCAACTTGACCCAACCTGACATGACCTAAGCCAAGCCAACCCAATCCCAACTGAGTTGTGTTTGATTTGAAAATTTCTAGAGGGATTGGGTCTATCTCGGTCCAAGTTGGATTTGTGGTTCGGTTCCTAACGTTACCTATAATAATAGGAGCCTTGATTCTTGGACAAAGGTACAAACAGGTTCTGATCACCCTTGGTTCACCATATTTCAAGAATGTAGAGGAGAAGGTGTCACCCTTTGAAATGACTCTATGGTCCAAGTACTTGATATAGATTGCGTGGGCTTGAAGATAGTCTATGTAAGAACCTAATTCTTCATAATATATTACATATGCCCAGTGTTCAGAGAAAGCTTATTAGTTGATTTTTGTGATTCGAAAGCAGCAACAAGAATGTTCTAGAATCTAATAAAATTATTATATCTAGAAATAACAAATGCTGGTAAAGATTTTGTTAGTAGGGGTTTATTCAAACTCAATATGACAAAAATGAAAAATCAAAATGATGGAAATGCCGCTAGACTAGACAGACCTTCAGAGCATCTTCAAAACTCTATTCTGGCCGTTAGCAACTTTTATGGATTTACAAATGTTATTTTCCATCATTCTCTCTGGTTAGAGAAAACCCATCTCCGTGCAAGTTGTCATCTTTTGCAGCTTGGCACTTGTTGGCATCAATCTTCACAAATTTTTTTATCTATCCATAAGTCCTCATGATCTGGTTTATCTACTCACTTAACAAAGCAACGGTACGTATGTGCCGGCTCTCCTCGAGTTCTCACACCTGTAACATATTTTCAACCTCCTTTTCCTTGCTGCATATGTAATCTGATTTTTTACAGCCTGTGCTACTCAATTCAGCCCAAAAGTCACCATGTAGGCATGAAGATCTTAGATATTGAAGATAGAACATATGCTTAAACCATGGGGAAGCTCCACCTCATAAGCATTTCTCCAAACTCGCATAAAATTCAGCACGGACCCATATTTTTGCTCTTCAATTGATGATAAGTACCAACATGAAGCCTTTCTTTTCGGAGAAACATTGTGACATAGTCATCGACAAGAAGTCTTTAGATCTTTGTAATTCGTGCTGCAAATCGAATAAAGATGGTTTATGGAACAATCCAAGACCTCAATCAAAAAGCTTGAGTTCTTTGGCCCTTATAATTTATCCATTGTATAGCCGATGTAGGATTAAACAACCAATACGAAGCCTCACATTTTTTCACCATTTTAATCCTGACATTTTTACCAAGCTAAGGGCTAAAATTCATTGAAATCTAATTATAAGTACAAAAAATTCAATCGTACACATTAGATCGACTCATGGCTGGTCTAAATTGGCCCATTCCGTAGTGTCTTCTAGTATCATGAGCTGGTCCAATCGAATACTATTTGTAACAACTCAGGACCTCATTTAAGAAGGCTAGCCAAGAAGGCTTGCCAAGAAGGGGTTATTTAGATTTCTTAGCTCCTATCCAAAGCATCTATGTGAGGCTATGGGCCCTTAAACCTATTGAAGCCTCAGTGTCTTACTCCTCCGAGATACCCAATTTGTGGCCGCAGCTACATCATTTCCAGTTGCAATGTCAAACGTCGTTGGCCTCCCTGACTTTTTCTCTCGCCCCTCCCATCTTTGCAATGCACCTCTAAACTAGTTTTCCCCGAAAGCAGCGACTGATGGCTCTCCTATGTTCAATTTTCCAATCCCTATTTTCATGAGAACAAGCCTATCGTCGGTTCCCAGCCAAGCCAATCTCTCTCGTTTCTTGCATTAGCGTGCGCCAAAGCTCTGCCACCTACAGGGTCCAATGTTATGCCCTTCCTCCAGCCATTTCAAGCATATGTTTTTCCATCTCCTTTTCTATTGTTCTTGGTCAATCTTGGTAAAGGGATCTAGAACTGCTCCGAAAGCCATGTAGCATATCAACCCCTATCCTGCCCTCGTTGGGCACTATTGGATCCCATCATCATTAACCTTTATTGTGTTATTATTATCTTGGTCTGAATCTTATTTTGCTTGACCAGTTGGATTGCTTGTTTAGACCGATTTGGGCCCATCGAGCGCTGCCACCTAGCCCCTTATCTGATTTTTACAATTGTTCCTCCTATTTTTATATATTTGTCCTTTCTAATGGTTGGACTTGATTCTATATAGGGGTGTAATCATCTAAAAAAGAAATGCAGCAAGGGGCCATTAAAATATAGGCTATAAATCGAGATTTTTTAAAAGTTTATTTGGATTTGTCTGTATCATAAGGTAAGTAATGAAACATTCCTAATTTTTTCAATTATTTACTCTGAGTAAATATTGATATCAAAAGAATTATCAATTGATTAACATGCAATTCATGAATTTCATAAACTTGTATTTCAAAAAGGAAAGCAAAATTGTAAATCGAATATGCTATTTTATAAATATGGTATTTTGGTTCACTCCGTAGTATATAAGTGCAATATTCCAGTCTAGCTATAGGATATAACTATAGTCATAGCCAAAAAGGTTGTTGAGTTAAATTACGATATCGTAAATTATTTTTGTAAATATGAATATGAATATCAATATGAATATGAGTACGGTTATTTGAATAAACATGAATAACCTTGAATATAAAAATTATTTATTTAAACATAATAGTTATTCTTATATGGTTAGTATTAGTAAGAATATTTATCTAAATTATTACATGAATTATCTAGTTAAACAATTCATTACTTACTGGGTTTCTAGGCTCATGATTTGATCTTTTCTTTCTTTAAAGATTTAGAGAATTAGTTAGTAACAGGGTACTGCAATAGGCATGTGATTAGAAGCAAGAGTCAATTGTACCAACATTGCTTAGAATAAATTATGGATATCTCTTGTCAGTTGGATTTATAAATTATTAGAATTTGGATTTTAGTTATTTTAATTCTTTGTGTTATTTCAATATCAGAGCAGACCAAGCCCATAGCTTTTGTAGACTACGGGACATTACAACATGGGCATATTTGGGTTAACCATGGGCAGATTATGATATTTATGATTGGATTTAAATGGATTTGATGTTTTAATTAGGTGAGGACGCCCAGGCTTAAAAATTTATGCAATTATGTATTTAGTCCCACAATGACTATGTATTGGATAGATCTTGAGTACTTGTAAAAGGCCAAGAAACCTAAATAGCACCTTCTTGGCTAGCCTTTTTAGGTGAAGTTTTGGGTTGTACAATTTATTTGTATTTATATCCTTTTTTCTTAAATTTGAATTTACTTGTTCTCCAATATTCCCCCCCCCCCCCCGGACAATAAATGCAAATCCCTTGCACTCCCATAACATGGTGTAGGATAGGAGGCTTGATTTGGTCTTTGACCGCTAAAACTACTACAGCCGGTGCAAGTTGAAGTGTAAATGATGGTGCATAATTGCTTCAACAATTGCCTCCTTACTTGTACTTGCTTGAGATATACTTAGGCTGCATTAAGATACCAAATAGTTAACCAGTGTGTGCACAGATTAAACCATTTATAACTACTCCCTAATTAGATAGCAATGGGTTAGATCCACTATTTGGTTGATATTCCAAGAACTAGTAGGATAAGCACTAAAAAAGATTAAAAAAGTAAAAAGCAAGATCCACTGAATCAGTACTGAGATCCATACTGGTTGGTGAACTTGTCGATACATACCGGTTTGGTACTGTACCGACACATAGTATGCTTGGGTGTTCTGATTCCATACCAGCTCGCTCTTTTGTTTGAGTTTTTCAAGTTCAAATAATTGATAATCAATCTTTTTCAACTTTTTTAATAATTTTAAGTTTGATTTGATATTTTTTTGAAGTTTCTATAAGTCCGATTTAACCTAAATGATGCATCCTATTGTTTTAAAATGATACAAAATATTAAATGATTAGTGAGATATTGCATGCTACAAGCAATATGAAATATCTTTAAATCAAGTAGTGAGGTAGAAAATATAAAATAATATAATCAATTTCATATATTTAATATGCAACATAATACCGATATCTAAAATCTCATTGAGTGGTGATGCCTCTCATAGATATCCAGATCATTAGCATAGTCAGGAGATAGATCAACGCACCCCTCTAACCAAGCGACATTGTAGTATTGTATGTTCATTCCATAAGGAACGCGCTCCAAGTCATAAGCACTCTCGAATCTCTCACTGAAGCTCTGGCCTCGAGAGGTGTACTCTGGCTGATAAACTATATGAATAAATGGTTGTGAAAGCGCCTATACGAATAAGCTAGCAGTAAAATTTGACTAGTAAGATGCTTTGAACTGTATAGGGTAGAAGCTATCAAAAGATGTCTCAAATACACCATATTCATATCCATATCTGTTTGGGTGATAGGCTGCCTATGGCTGTGGATAGTGATGGGCATCGGGCCGTGCCGGGCCGGCCCGGCCCAGGCCCACTGGGCCACGGACTAAACGGCTCGTGCCTGGCCCGGCCCGCTTCGTTAGCGGGCCGTGCCGGGCACGGCCCGCTCAGCGAAAAACCGAAGCCCGGCCCGGCCCCAGGCCCGTGGATTGGCGGGTCGGGCTCGGCACGGCACGAGACGGGCCATGCCATGCACGGCCCGCAACGGCTCCAAACGGCTATTTCCTCCCAACAGTCCAAAAATGGCTATTTCCAACGGCTATTTTTCCAACGGCTATTTTTGGTTTTTTCCCAAAATACCCCTCCCAACAGTCCAAAAACGGCTAATTTGAGGGGTATTTTGGAAAAAAAAATTTGGAGTCCTATAAATACCCCTTTCCTCCCTCATTCTCACCACACCAAACCAACTATTCTCTCCTTCTCTACTACTACTATTTCTCTCTTCTAAAGTGCTCTTCTAGCAATTTAATTTTTAGTTTGCATTTAGCAAGTGTTCAAGTGCTACACAAGAGGAGGTTCCTGTTGAGAAGAGAAGGTCACTCCTGTTGAGAGCACAAGAGGAAGCTCAGAATCTCGGCTCTACCTCTGCCCTCTGACCCTCTACTCAATTTCTCCTTGTGGTTAGTTTTTATTTTTTGCATTCATCAATTTATATATGTCATCTTTTGAAGAAAGTCATTTTGGCATTCCTCCTGTTTCTGAGGGAGAAGAAACTAATCCCCAACCCCATGTTCCTAGTTCCTCTAGAACTAGTGAACCGAGTGGAGATCAAACCTCTTCTCGTAAGAGGACTAGTGCTGTATGGAATGAATTTGATAGAATTATGGTTTGATGGAGTCTGGAAAGCAAAATATAAAAAATGTGCCAAAATTTATAGTTGTAGTAGTAGTGGGGGAACAGGCCATTTAAAAAGACATCAAGAGAGTCATAGGATGCATGATTCTCATGCTCAAACTCAAAGTACCCTTAATATACAAGGGGGATCACTTGTAGGTAATTTTGCATATAATCAAGAAAATCAAAGAAAAGCACTTGTAAAATGGATAGTTAAGGATGAATTACCTTTTAGTTTATGTGAATCTTTTAATTTTGAAGAATATGTTCAATTAAACCTACAACCTGCTTACAAAAGAACTAGTAGGCGTACATTTAGAAGAGTAGCTATGACTAACTTTTTAGCAATGAGACAAAGTTTAATTGAAACACTCTCTACTTTAAATGTAAAAATTTCATTAACTTCTGATATTTGGTCAGCATCTGTAGGTAGTAATTGTTTTAGTGCCATTACTACTCATTATATTGATAATGATTGGCAATTAAATAAACGTATTCTTGCTTTTCGTGCTTTTGATTTTCCACATTCTGGGCAACAAATTTCAAATGTCATTTATCAAACTGCATGTTCATATAATATTAATGATAAAATTATGTCTATTACTTTTGATAATGCATCTAATAATAATTCTGCTGTTATATTATTAAAGGACTCATTGCATCCCATGTTAAATGGAAATTTATTGCATATTAGATGTGCATGTCATATCTTAAATCTTTTTGTTCAAGCTGGCATGGGCATGATTCAAGATGTGATTTCAAAAATTAGAAATGCAGTTTCTTTTATTCATGCTTCAAGATCAAGACTTCAAGAATTTAAGGAACTATGTATAAATCATGGTAAACGTTTTAAAAAATTTAAACTTGATGTAATTACTCGTTGGAACTCAACATATAGCATGATACATGATGCATACCCATATAAAAACTTATTAAGTGCATATATTAATGATCGTGGATTAGGCTTTACATTGACTGAAACTGATTGGAATAAAGAAAAAATTTTGGAAGATTTTTTGCTTAGTTTTTATAATGCTACTAATGTTCTTTCTGGTATTTATTATCCAACTTTATGTTCATTTTTACAACAAGCATATATAATTAGTCAAAAATTTGTAGAACATAGATATGATGATGTTTTAATGCCTATTATTGAACAAATGGAATCTAAATGGAATGAGTATTGGGACAAGATATGTCCTATGCATAACTTAGCTGCTGTATTTGATCCAAGAGTTAAATTGAATGGCGTGCTAATTTTACTTGATGCATACTGTGAAAATATGATTCAAGATCCTGAACCTGCTAAAATTGAGGTAAAACAACTTCTTTATGATATTTATGCTATATATGATGAAAAAATTCGTGGATCTGGATTCTCCGTACAAAGCTCTATTTCTTCTTCTAGTAGTTCTCGTTCGTCATCTATTTTTTCATTCATTGCACAGAGAAAACACACACATGCTTCAAGTTCATCTTCATCTTCTTCATCTTTAAGTAGTGAACTAGAATTTTATTTACGAAATGATCTTCAGTCTGCATATGATGAAAATCAAATAGAGAGTATAGATGTATTATCTTGGTGGAAGAGTGTTAAAAATCAATATCCTGTTATGTCTGCAATTGCACGCGATATTTTAGCTGTGCCGATGTCCACAGTAGCATCGGAATCCGCTTTTAGTGCAGGTCGGCGTGTTCTTGACGAAAAGAGAAGTAGGATGACTAGTGAAACGGTTGAGATGCTTCTCTACTTCAAAGATTGGTTGGATGCTGAGGCGAGACTTCAAGATAAAGGTGGACATAATACAACATCCTCTGATGATGATGATACAAACACTACTGAATAGTGAATACTGAATCACTGATGATTAGTAAGATTTCTTAATTTTTTATAATTGTACATTTTTATTTTTTTAATTGTTAAAGTGAGTCATCTCTATTTTTTCTCCTTTTTTATTGTATTCTGGAGGTCAGACCAAGGTTCAAAGTCCAAACCTCCCTTCATGTACCATTTTGATTTAAATTAATAAACTGGTAGGGGTCTATGCCAAACCCCCCACCATTAAGGTGGCTTTATATTAATAAATTCTTAGTTTTCAGTATTTATTAGTTTATTAAAAAAAATTATTTCCATTTATTTTAAGGGAGACGGGCCGTGCCTGGCCCGGCCCAGGCCCGGTTCAGGCCCTTATGGGCCGTTCCGGGCTGGCTCGCGGGCCGTGCCCGGCCCAGGCCCGCGGGCCGTGCCGTGCTTGGCCCGCGGGCCGCCCAGCCCAGGCCCTAATGGGCCGTGCCGGGCTCGGCCCGCGGGCCAGAAAATGGCAACCCAGCACGGCCTCCTTTAATGGGCCGTGCCAGGCACGGCCTGGTACTGTAGCACGCGGGCCGTGCCAGGCATGGCCCGCTTCGTGCCGGGCCGTGCCGGGCCATGGGCGGCCCGGCCCAGTGCCCAACTCTAGCTGTGGATGATAGAAGCCAGTATACGACACAGAACCTGATATATTATGGATTCTACTCCACATATGTAGTCATCTGCAGTTGCATTGTGTCCTACTGAATGACCTCGAAGAGCCCATTTCTTATATGCATTCGGATCCTCGCGGGCTCCACCAAATCGTGCACGGTGGTCCTTATCTTGTGTAGCATGCATAAATTAAGACTCACCGGTTAATCGAAGACCATCTTATGGCTGTATCTTATAAATGGTGGTCTTATGTCCTCCACTCCTTCTCTGGCCAACAGATCCATCATGACTACTAGAACTGCTGCTCCTGATCTCTGAGTTTGAGTGAACTAGCTCCTCCACACTCTTCATTGGGGCTGCAGGTGCTTTTTTATTTCTCTTTTTGATGTGCTGTGCAGCTACCTTTTTACTCTTCATGCTACTTGTTGCTTGTTTACCCTTCGTATCACTCGCTGCTTGCTTATCCTTCGTGTCACTCTCTTCTATCTTATCCTTCCTTCCCCTCTCTACCTGGCTATGTTTGGAGGATGTATGTCTCCCTCCTGACTGAGTTGACTGAGTAGCGTAACGGCCTCGTCTAAGATCTCTCGATCATATCTCTAAGAGGATGTTTCGGATAAGGAGTCATATGGTGACCGGCTCTCTTGTTGCTGTGGATGATCAGTTAGAAGGATGCTTGGAATATTTTTCTCTGCCCATTGCCCTTTATTGATTCTAGCTTCGCTGGCTACGAAACTAGCCAGTCGTGGAGGCAATCTTCGCTCATCAGGCTCCGGCTCGTGCTGCTGGCCCGCAAGCCATCCGATCATAGGATCATATTCATCATCAACGAAAGCACTATGGATCGGTTCTATGTACTTTATGTGGAGTGATTGATTAAAACCCTATTTGATTTTGATGAGCTCAAAGCATTAGAGTATATATGTTGTTTACTAATGAATTCAATTGAGTGTTTCGGTGAAAATCTTGTCTAAGTGTCTCAAGACTTGGTTCATAATATTTTGGATAAGTTAAGAAGTCAGTTTGAACCAAAGTCTGAGACTCGAGTCGACTCCAGAGTATTACGAGTCGACTCCAAGCGTATCAGGATCACTGGCACGGGCTCGAGTCGACTCCTGACCATTACGAGTCGACTCCAACTGAGAACAGACAGACAAACAGAAAGCATCAACTCAAAATCTATCAGCGAGTCGACTCCTGAAGTGCGCGAGTCGACTCCGATGTTTACCGAGTCGACTCCGGAGAAGTATGAGTCGACTCCAAGGAGTTACAGGCAGAAAAGTCAGAGAGCGGTTTTCGACCCTGAGATTCGAGTCGACTCCTGTGGAACGCGAGTCGACTCCGATGGTTGGCAGGTCGACTCCAAAGATAGTGAGAGTCGACTCTCAGCAGTACACAAGGCAAAAGTCAGAGAGCGTTTTTCGGACTCTGAGATTCGAGTCGACTCCCGCATTGCACGAGTCGACTCCGAGACACCGCGACCCCAAAGAAGACAGAAGACCAATTTGCTGTCTCTAAGATTCGAGTCGACTCCCAGACAGCTCGAGTCGACTCCAAGGTAGCGCTTCACTAAAAACACAGAAGACTAAGTTTCGGAAACTGAGAGCCGAGTCGACTCCGGAACAGTTCGAGTCGACTCCAAGACTGGACGAGCCAAAAGACAGTAGATCGAGAGTTCGGGCTCTGAGCGCCGAGTCGACTCCCAGGATTGTCGAGTCGACTCGAGTGGACCAAGTTCAAAAATAGATCCACGGACTCCATGGGATGAGCCGACTCCGAAAATGCCAAGTCAGCTCCAGAAGTTGGCGAGTCGACTCCGGGTCAAGTCGAGTCGACTCCCAGTCGAAGAGGCGACTTTAATTCAAATCCGGAACAGTTGCCGAGTCGACTCCAAAAAAGCATGAGTCGACTCCCGCTACAGCCGAGTCGACTCCTGATCGCGCGAGTCGACTCCAACCCACCAACGGACATATTATCAGGCTGTGCAGAGTGTGCAGAACGGGCAGAAAAAGGTCTCTAACGGCTAGTTTCCGTGGGGGATGGCTTAAATAGCCACAGAAGACTGTAGCAAGGAAGAGAACAACCATTCCACTCAAAGTAATCAAGCTTTCAATCTCTGCAACCTGATTTTCAACGGAAAAGAGGGAAGAGCAACATTAACTGCATCCACCTACTTCTTCCCAACATTGAAAGAGATCTCCTCCTGCATTCAACTCGACCAGACATTCAAGAGGAGACCCGAAGTTCAAGAAGCCCTACTCTACTCCAACTCAAACGTGTTTGAGGGCTTCTAACTTCTCTTTTGTTTATATTGTTATTTATCTGCTTTTGAGAAGCTCTGTTTTTCTGTTACTCCTTTTTACTTCCATCTTGTCTTTGCTTGGTTCAATCGGGGGATTGAATCAAGGGTATTGAGGTTGGTTGGTGAGCCGAGTGTAAAACCAACGTGTAAGGGTTCGATTGTGATTCCGGAAAAACAATCGGGTTGGTTCTAGTCGGTGAGCCTGGGAAAACCGACCGAGTTCGTTGTGAGCTCGTAAAACAACAAGTTTGGTTGTGAGCTTGGAAAACAACCGGCTGTAATCCAAGGGGTTATAGTGAATTCCCAAGTGAGACTTGGGGAGTGGACGTAGGAGCAAGGGTTAGCTCCGAACCACTATAAAACATTGTGTTTGTGATTGTTTGTCTCTCTCTATCTCTCGCATTTCATTCACCGCACATAGAAACTAATTAATCATCTCGCAAAAGCATTAATTAGTTATCCACAAAAGTTTTAATAGCCAAATTATTTTAAAACCCAATTCACCCCCCCTCTTGGGTTGTCTATCTGGGCAATAAGTGGTATCAGAGCCTAAACTCTTCTACCCTAAGAGTCAAAGATCAAAATGACAACCCCATTTGGATCTTCCCACATTGAGGATCAGTCCACCCAAAGACCCCCATTCTTTAATGGATCTGACTACTCATATTGGAAGGCTAGGATGAGAATATTCATCCAAGCCCAAGACTATGAGATGTGGACCATTGTAGCAAATGGGCCATACATCCCATCCATTTATGTAGAGGGGGTCACTGTACCCAAACTCGAAAAGGATTGGGATGAACACGACATGAGAAATGCACAACTCAATTCTAAAGCAATGAATGTGCTTTACTGTGCACTAGATAGGAATGAATTCAATAGAGTCTCTTCTGCAAAAGAGATTTGGAATAGACTTGAAGTGACCCATGAGGGCACGAATCAAGTCAAAGAATCCAAAATAAATATATTGGTTCATAAGTATGAACTATTTAAAATGGATTCTAATGAAACAATCACTTGCATGTTCACTAGATTCACTGACATTGTCAATGGCCTAAAAAGCCTTGGCAAAAACTATACTAACAATGAGCTTGTCAGGAAGATTCTTCGATGTCTACCAAGGTCATGGGAAGCCAAGGTGACGGCAATCCAAGAAGCTAAGGACTTGAACAAGCTTCCACTTGAAGAGCTCCTTGGATCCCTAATGACTCACGAGCTAACCATGAAGCAACACAGCGAAGAAGAGTCCTCACATAAGAAAAAGGTAATAGCTCTTAAATCCACATCATCTAACAAAGATTTGTCCTGCAGTAGCAGCAGTGAAGAAGAAGATCATGAGGGAGATGATGATGAGGCTCTTCTTGTGCGCAAGTTCAGAAAATTCATCAACCACAAGAAGTCCTATCATCAAAGGAGAGGCCCCTCAAATTTCTATCGCAAGGATAAAGGTAAGGAAAGGGAAAATGAGGGGATTGGATGCTATGAGTGCAAGAAGCCGGGACACATCAGAGCTGAGTGTCCCTTACTTAAGAAGGGCAGCAAGTACAAGAAGAAGAAAGCCCTTGTCACCACCTTATAGGACTCCGACGCATCATCTTCATCATCGGATGAGGAACAAGAAGAAAAGGCCAATTTCTGCTTCATGGCCAACGAAAATGAGGTAACATCCGAAACGCATCTAGATTTTACTTTTGATGAACTTTATGATGCATTTAATGAACTAATGATTGAATATAAGGCTATAAACATTAAGAATAAAGAGCTAAAACTAGCTAATCAAACTTACATACATAAATATGATAAACTAGTTAAGGATAAGGACTGTATCACCAAAGAAAATCTAGAACTTAAGACAAGCAACCAACTCTTAATTAAAAAAACTAACACCTTAAGTAAAGATAATGAAAAACTAACTAAGGAAATTTCAGAACTTAAAAACAATAAACAAATCTTAAACGAAAATCTCATAAAAGACTTGAATACTCTAAAAACGGAAAAACAAACTCTAACTAAAGAACTTGGAAAATACAAACCTTTGGTTGAGAAATTTACTTATAGTTCTGAAAAATTAAATATGATACTTAATAGTCAACGTGCAGTATTCAATAGAGCAGGTTTAGGATATAAACCTAAAAATAAGCAAAAACTTCTTAGTAACTTCTTTGTTAAAGCAGAAGAAAGTAAAACTAAGAAAATAACCTGTTTTTGTTGTGGAAAATTAGGACATAAGGCAAATGTGTGTAATTATAGAAAAGAAAAAACAAAAGGAAAAATTAAAAGGGTATGGGTTCCAAAAGGAACCAACATGACTAATCATGAAGGACCCAAGAAAACTTGGGTACCTAAGATTACATGATTTGCTTGTGTAGGAGTGTCTTGCAGCCAAGGTCAACAAAAATTGCTGGTACTTGGATAGTGGCTGCTCAAGACACATGACGGGTGACAAGGATCAATTCTTCACCCTTGAAGCTAAGAAGGGAGGTGCTGTGACTTTTGGAGACAATAACCAAGGTCACATCATTGGTATAGGTAAAGTTCAAATTACCCCTTCTACTTTTATTGATAATGTTCGATATGTTGATGGTCTTAAGCATAATTTATTAAGCATTAGTCAATTATGTGATAGAGGCTATAATGTTATGTTTAAACCATCACTATGCATCATAACAAACCCAAATGATAATAGTTTAGTTTTTAAAGGAATAAGACGTGGGAATGTGTATGTTGTAGATCTTGAGGATCTTGCCAAACACAACCCATGCTTAGTTGTTAATGAAACTAAGGACAATGATGCTAGTTGGTTATGGCACCGTAAGTTAGGTCATGCAAGCATGGACACAATATCTAAACTAGTTAAAAGAGATTCTGTGATAGGTTTGCCAAAACTAAGATTTGAAAAGAATAAAATATGTGAAGCTTGTCAATATGGCAAACAATCTAGGAACTCCTTTAAATCCATAAAATGTGTCTCTACCTCTAGACCTCTAGAATTATTACACATGGACCTATTCGGACCAACTAGAACAATAAGCCTAGGTGGAAATAAATATGGTCTAGTCATTGTAGATGATTATTCTAGATACACTTGGGTTATGTTCTTAGCACATAAAGATCAAGCTTTTTCAGTATTTAAAAGGTTTCATAAGGAAGTAACTAATGCTAGAGATACTACAGTAATAGCTATTAGAAGTGACCATGGTACCGAATTTGAAAATCATTTATTTGATGAGTTTTGTAGTAAAAAGGGAATAACTCACAATTTTTCTGCACCTAGGACACCACAACAAAATGGAGTTGTGGAGAGGAAAAATAGAACTCTAGAGGAAATGGCTAGAACTATGTTATGTGAAAGTAACCTCCCTAAGTACTTTTGGGGAGAAGCCATTAATACTTCTTGTCATATATTAAATAGAGTTTTATTGAGACCCATTATAAAGAAAACACCTTATGAACTTTGGAAAAACAGAAAACCAAAGGTAAACTACTTTCATGTTTTTGGATGTAGGTGTTTTGTTCATAATAATGGGAAAGATAATTTAGGAAAATTTGACTCAAAATCTGATGAGGCTATATTCTTGGGGTACTCTACAACTAGCAAAGCCTATAGAGTCTTTAATAAAAGAACCCTAGTTATAGAAGAATCTATACATGTTGTATTTGATGATTCTAGTGACATCTCTTCTAGCAAGAGAGTTAATTTTGATGATGATGCTGAAATTCTTGAAGAAAAGATAGATGAGATGACATTACAAGATGATAATCAAAAATTAATTGAAGGTGCATCATCAAGCCAAGAGGCTATTGTGGATCATGGACTAACTAAAGCTTGGAGGTATGCTCACGGGCATCCTAAGGAATTAATTCTAGATGATCCATCTCAACCTATTAGGACTAGGGCATCCCTTAGGAACTTAAATAATCATCTAGCCTTTGTTTCTCATTTTGAGCCCAAACACATAGAAGAAGCTGAAAAAGATGTAAATTGGATAAATGCAATGCAAGAAGAATTAAACCAATTTACTAGAAACAAAGTATGGAATCTAGTTGAAAGACCTACTGAATATTCAATTATAAGTACCAAATGGATTTATAAAAATAAACTTGATGAAAATGGTACTGTAATAAGGAATAAGGCTAGATTAGTAGCCAAGGGTTATAATCAAGAAGAAGGTATAGATTTTGATGAAACCTTTGCTCCGGTAGCTAGACTTGAAGCAAAAAGACTTTTACTAGCTTTTGCATGCTCTAAGGACTTTAAGTTATTTCAAATGGATGTAAAAAGTGCATTTTTAAATGGGTATATTAATGAGGAGGTATATGTAGAACAACCTCCTGGTTTTGAAAATCATCAATACCCTAATCATGTTTATAAATTGAACAAAGCACTTTATGGTTTAAAACAAGCACCTAGAGCATGGTATGAGAGGCTTAGCAAATTCTTATTAGAACATGAGTTCTCTAGGGGTAATGTAGATACTACATTGTTTCTAAAGAAGAAAAACAAAGATATGTTGTTAGTACAGATTTATGTTGATGATATTATTTTCGGTGCTACTAACAATCGTCTCTGTGAAGAATTTGCTAACTTGATGCAGAGTGAATTTGAGATGAGCATGATGGGAGAGCTGAATTACTTCCTTGGACTTCAAATCAAACAATCTGAAGGAGGCATCTTCATCAATCAAGCCAAATACATCAAGGAGATGCTCAAGAAGTTTGATATGGAGGGAAACAAATCAATCAGCACCCCCATGAGCTCATCATGCAAATTAGACCAAGATGAATCAGGTAAATCTGTAGATCAGAAACTATATAGAGGTATGATAGGATCTTTATTGTATCTTACTGCAAGTAGACCTGATATCATGTTTAGTGTTTGCATGTGTGCTAGATATCAGGCTAATCCTAAGGAATCACATCTAATTGCAGTAAAGAGAATCTTTAAATACCTAATAGGAACAAAGAATATAGGGTTATGGTATTCTAAAGAATCTAGCCTGAACTTAATAGGTTATACAGATTCAGACTTTGCTGGATGTAAACTTGATAGAAAAAGCACCAGCGGGTCATGTCAATTTCTAGGAGAAAACTTAATATCATGGTTTAGCAAGAAACAAAACTCGGTTGCATTATCTACTGCTGAAGCTGAATATGTTGCAGCCGGAAGTTGTTGTGCTCAAATCTTATGGATCAAACAACAATTAGAAGATTATGGCATTAAACAAGATAAAATATCCATTAATTGTGATAATACAAGTGCCATTAATCTAACTAAAAATCCAATTCAGCATTCAAGAACTAAACATATTGAGATAAGACATCACTTCATAAGAGATCATGTACTGAATGGTGATGTGACACTCCAATTTGTTTGTACTGATGATCAATTAGCTGACATTTTTACAAAACCCCTAAGTGAAGAGAGATTTAGTGTGCTTAGGAGGGGATTAGGAGTGATTGATCCATCCTAGTGGTAGTTTCCACTAGATTCATTGATTTTGATGATTAGATTGTGGTTAAAATAGAGTTTCTTTTCAATGATCATCAAATCAGATCATAATTTAGTGATTTTCCCTCATTCGGCACGAACATAGCATGATTTTTAGGTGCGTGCCAAAGTTCGAGACGACTCGAGTAAGTTTCAGAGTCGGCTCGTAAGGGGGAGTCGACTCGCGCTTAGTCGGGAGTCGACTCGAGGTCGATGGCAGCAGAGGTGGAGTCGACTCGCATACAGTCGGGAGTCGACTCGCGCATAAGGAGAGTCGGGGTCAATAGGCGCATAAGGAGAGTCGACTCGCGCATACTTTGGAGTCGACTCGAGGTCGAGTCGACTCACGACTCAGAGGAGTCGACTCGCAGTCGGGATCCGACTTTTTAACCCTAGCTCCATCGTTTTCAAAACATTTCTATTCTCCGCCGCCACTGTTCACAAGCCCTAGAGCCGACTCTTAGGTTGTCCCCGGTCGTCCCCAAGCTTTTTCCGTCGACTTTTCACCGTCCATTAGGGCTTTTCCTCCCATTCTAGGTCACTATGCCTCGTAAAGCCGTCGTCCGGAAGAGGCCCCAACCCGAGGCCGGTCCCGAGAGGCGCTCCAAGGCTCGGCACGATCCCGCGAGGTCACAAACTCCGGCTCGTTCCCCGCCGAGGGCGGTTCCCGCGAGGCCGTGCGCCGGGAAGGCGGTCTCCACCGGGAGATACGTCGATTTCGACTATCTCTCCCGGGAGGGCTTCACCATAGGTGAGAGATTGCGTGTCCAGAGCTTAGAGTATTTCCTTACATTAGATCTCCCCACTTACCCTGGATTAGTTAGAGAGTTTTACGGTACCGTCCATCGGGGAGATGGGGGTATCGAGGGCACGGTAGCCGGTGTCCCTCTGTTCGTTACGGAGGATCTTATTGCCCACATCCTCCACCTTCCACAAGTAGGGGTGGCTCCCACACACCCCGAGGACAGGACTGAGGCCCTTACGGCCATACTAGGATATCCTCCTCAGTCCCCTTTAGACGAGGTATCCGCTAGCTCACTTCCTGTTGAGGTGCGGATCCTCCTGAGTATTTTGTCTAGGTCCATTTTCCTGAAGACTGGCCGCTTCGATTTTGTGTCTGAGAGGGACCTCACCCTTATGTTTTATATTCTTCAGGACACCCCAATCAACTTCCCAAACTCATTTATAGATATCTGTGTGAACCCCTAGATAGACCTAGGCTCACCCTCCCCTACGGTATGATGTTCACTCTGTTGTTTAGGGAGTACGAGATTCCCATTCCTGAGGGGGAACCCTCTAAGGCGTTGCGATGGACTGATCGCATGCGTCCGGGGACCCTACACAGGATGGGGTTTCGGAAGGTAGAGGGAACATGGGTTAGGAAGTCATCCACCTCCACACATACCTCCAGACACTCTCCTAGCCCTGAGCCAGATTCTGACTATCCTGACTTTCCCTCCACTTCTGCTCCTACCACCTCAGCCGGACCTTCCTCCTCAGCTCCCCCACCTATGGAGGTCCGGATCGCTCCTGAGCAGCTCCTGGAGTTGCGGCAGGAGATTGTTAGAGACCTGCGAGATGAGCTACTTTGGGAGCTCCGAGGTTCAGTGCCAGCTCCCACTCCTGCACCCACATCTTCTGAGTTGGTCCCTTCCTTGACAGCCGTGACTGACATGACGGCCCATGTACGGGAAGAGATCTACAACGTGAGGAGTTTGATTCAGGCTCAGTTCTCCAGTATGAGTGAGGTCACGGGCATCACTCGGAAGATGCGCGATGACATCCGGAAGGACATGAGCACCACTACCCAGAGGGCCGAGCGCTTGTCAAATGTGCTCATCGACAAGTTGGACGCACTGCAGAAGTCGGTCCTCGAGCTCGATATGACACAGAGCAGGGCCATTCAGGCCGTTATCCGACAGCTCGAGAACGTCACCAATGCGGTCCAAGCACTGGTTGAGCGCATGCCTGGGGGAGCCACATCCTCGAGAGGAGGAGCTACATCCTCGAGGAGACCGTAGCTGCTTTTGTGTTTTATTTTGACATGTACTGTTTTGCTTTACTTATTGTATTCTCAAATGTATTCACATACACATCAATATAATGAGTAGACATCTTATCTTCATTTCTGTGCAATTTGATCTATGATTGATTGTGTGTTCTGCTTACCTCCTTTTTTTTGATACGATGACAAAAAGAGGGAGAAATATTGAATAGATATGTAAATGGAATCAACATAAAAGAAATCAAAATGAGAATCAAAAATTAAAACATAATTTGTTCTTAGTGGATTTGGTACCTCGAGGCTCATTATCTCTCTTTTGGGGCTCCTAATGGAGTAATCTCCAGAATCTATTCAAGGAATATTCGGAGATTAGCTGAATCCAACTCAAGAACAAATTGACAGATTTTCCCTCTAAATACCAAAATTTAAAATTCAAAAACTTCAATATACTAAAAGAAAATTCAGAGAATCAAAATATAGTAGAATGCATATGTTGAGGGGGAGAATCTGAATTTTTAAGAAAGCCAAATCATTAAATATATATAAGCCAAACAATTGATTGCATGATATGAAGGCTTATATAATTCCAAATAAAAGGGGGAGCTTTAACTCCAAAATTTATTGTTTCACACCTTTCAAGCTTGGATATATTAAATTACCAGACATATGAATTCATTTATGGATTTTATTTCCTTGTTTATTGAGCAATTCACTTTACATATACTCAAAGTTTTGTCATCATCAAAAAGGGGGAGATTGTGGAGTGATTGATTAAAACCCTATTTGATTTTGATGAGCTCAAAGCATTAGAGTATATATGTTGTTTACTAATGAATTCAATTGAGTGTTTCAGTGAAAATCTTGTCTAAGTGTCTCAAGACTTGGTTCATAATATTTTGGATAAGTTAAGAAGTCAGTTTGAACCAAAGTCTGAGACTCGAGTCGACTCCAGAGTATTACGAGTCGACTCCAAGCGTATCAGGATCACTGGCACGGGCTCGAGTCGACTCCTGACCATTACGAGTCGACTCCAACTGAGAACAGACAGACAAACAGAAAGCATCAACTCAAAATCTGTCAGCGAGTCGACTCCTGAAGTGCGCGAGTCGACTCCGATGTTTACCGAGTCGACTCCGGAGAAGTATGAGTCGACTCCAAGGAGTTACAGGCAGAAAAGTCAGAGAGCGGTTTTCGACCCTGAGATTCGAGTCGACTCCTGTGGAACGCGAGTCGACTCCGATGGTTGGCAGGTCGACTCCAAAGATAGTGAGAGTCGACTTTCAGCAGTACACAAGGCAAAAGTCAGAGAGCGTTTTTCGGACTCTGAGATTCGAGTCGACTCCCGCATTGCACGAGTCGACTCCGAGACACCGCGACCCCAAAGAAGACAGAAGACCAATTTGCTGTCTCTGAGATTCGAGTCGACTCCCAAACAGCTCGAGTCGACTCCAAGGCAGCGCTTCACTAAAAACACAGAAGACTAAGTTTCGGAAACTGAGAGCCGAGTCGACTCCGGAACAGTTCGAGTCGACTCCAAGACTGGACGAGCCAAAAGACAGTAGATCGAGAGTTCGGGCTCTGAGCGCCGAGTCGACTCCCAGGATTGTCGAGTCGACTCGAGTGGACCAAGTTCAAAAATAGATCCACGGACTCCATGGGATGAGCCGACTCCGAAAATGCCAAGTCAGCTCCAGAAGTTGGCGAGTCGACTCCGGGTCAAGTCGAGTCGACTCCCAGTCGAAGAGGCGACTTTAATTCAAATCCGGAACAGTTGCCGAGTCGACTCCAGAAAAGCATGAGTCGACTCCCGCTACAGCCGAGTCGACTCCTGATCGCGCGAGTCAACTCCAACCCACCAACGGACATATTATCAGGCTGTGCAGAGTGTGCAGAACGGGCAGAAAAAGGTCTCTAACGGCTAGTTTCCGTGGGAGATGGCTTAAATAGCCACAGAAGACTGTAGTAAGGAAGAGAACAACCATTCCACTCAAAGTAATCAAGCTTTCAATCTCTGCAACCTGGTTTTCAACGGAAAAGAGGGAAGAGCAACATTAACTGCATCCACCTACTTCTTCCCAACATTGAAAGAGATCTCCTCCTGCATTCAAGTCGACCAGATATTCAAGAGGAGACCCGAAGTTCAAGAAGCCCTACTCTACTCCAACTCAAACGTGTTTGAGGGCTTCTAACTTCTCTTTTGTTTATATTGTTATTTATCTGCTTTTGAGAAGCTCTGTTTTTCTGTTACTCCTTTTTACTTCCATCTTGTCTTTGCTTGGTTCAATCGGGGGATTGAATCAAGGGTATTGAGGTTGGTTGGTGAGCCGAGTGTAAAACCAACGTGTAAGGGTTCGATTGTGATCCCGGAAAAACAATCGGGTTGGTTCTAGTCGGTGAGCCTGGAAAAACCGACCGAGTTCGTTGTGAGCTCGTAAAACAACAAGTTTGGTTGTGAGCTTGGAAAACAACCGGCTGTAATCCAAGGGGTTATAGTGAATTCCCAAGTGAGACTTGGGGAGTGGACGTAGGAGCAAGGGTTAGCTCCGAACCACTATAAAACATTGTGTTTGTGATTGTTTGTCTCTCTCTATCTCTCGCATTTCATTCACCGCACATAGAAACTAATTAATCATCTCGCAAAAGCATTAATTAGTTATCCACAAAAGTTTTAATAGCCAAATTATTTTAAAACCCAATTCACCCCCCCTCTTGGGTTGTCTATCTGGGCAACACTTTAGTTCCACTTTTTCCTAAATACACTTCAGTCTCAACCTCAGATTGTAGTAAATCTATATAAGGTTGTTTAGGCACTTCTATGCCAAATGGTTCCTTTGCTTGCTGTGGATGAAGACGAAGATGGACCAGTTGCGCTTACAGCTACTCGAGAAGACTATTTAAGAGAGGATTTAGATAGCTAATCGCTTAAGATTTTTCACAGACAAATCAAAATAAATCTACCATTCAGCTGCAAAAATATTGAATATATATATATAAGATAGTATCATCTTAGTAACCATCTAATTCTAGGTAAATATCATCTTGATGTGTAATATACTTACATTCATACTTTTCTTACTTACGACAACTGCCGAGACTCTAAAGTTGTTAGTGCTCTCTCTAAATATTTTGGTCTGTGAACAAGAATCATATTGTAATATGTTAATAATTGAAGATACCACTTAACTTACACATATCACTCAAGTTAACTTACCTCTTCTAAACATAGAGCTGCGACTTCTAAATTATGCTCCATATTGTAAATCATATTACGCAGAGTGGCCAGAAGTTTGTCATCCATATCGATTCTAGCCACGGTGTACTAAAATTTTGGATTCAAGTAGAATGCTGTGGATAGAGTTCGTTATTATCTTAGTAAAATTGTACAAGTATAAGAACAGTCTAATTTTTAATGTTCTTACTTACTTGCTACATGTAAGTCCCAACCCATCTGGTATTCCCATAGCCGCTCAATAATTTTGATGTACTCCTAGGCATACGTTGGATTTGTCTCCTTAGTCTAAATTTTTGTCCTCTCCATCATATGACACAAGAAGCTCATGTAGGGGTACCTCTCAGTCTTCATAGCCTGAAGCACTTAGTATAATGGTCTAATAGCCTTCATTATTATAATGGCTCACTGTCAGAATATCTGCCTCGTCACCAAGTCTTCGACAATGCTTTCTTCAATGCCGACCCTCGTATATCTACTTTTCTGCCAGACTGACAAACATCTAATGTAGGGCTACTTTCTTCTCAAGAAGATTATTAAGTGCAACATAGTTGGTAGCAAACCATGTGACTCCTAGTCTAAAGGTCTCTCCCTTTGCATACCTCCTCATCAGTAAAAAGACTTATGTATAGTTATAAATATATCTGGTGATGGTTTGGGCTATCTCCACTATTTACTGCATCCTATAAATTTTTACAATATTTATCAATATAAGGTTGATACAATGTGCAGCACATATAATCTAGAAAATATGTGACCACCGCTCTATCAGAATCTCCTCGACAACCTTATATTATGGCGTGTTATCAGTGATGACCTGCAAACATTCTCCTCCCCTACTTGATCAATCACCTCCTTCATCCATTTGAGGATGTATGTGGCGTCATGCACTTGATCGAAAGCATCAACTAATTTGTAAAAGAGAGTTTTTGTATCATAATATGTCAAAAAGTTAATAATGATCAACCTAGTAGGACCGGTCCAATCATCACATATCATCGTCAGTCCATATGTAAGCCACTTGCTCTTATATGACACAATCCACCTCTGTAGCTCTTTATTATTGTCAAGAAGCTCACCGTATATATCCTTCGATCTTGTAGGATCTATACCAGGACTGGAAGCTTGTATAGAAAAAATGGCAGATCTATAGTACGTATTGTCTGCTATATTCATTGGGATGCGGCTGAAGTAGAATCAAAATCTAGTAGCTCACTATATATCCTATTCGGAAAGGCATGTGGAACTAGATCATGGATGGTTAATCCTAATGGAATCTTCATGGATGACTTCTTTTTGCTACCAAAAAATCCCTAGAATAGATGTAATACGACTTCTTTTTTCAACATTTCTCCTTTCCCCGCAAACAAAATTGGTGGTGCACCACCATGGATCCCACCTTAGGAATGTCCTTGATATGTCAGCACTTTGATTTACCATATTGAAGACAGTTTGTATATTCCTCCGGATATATTTTATAAGAAACGTAGTTCAGATTTCGAGAATGATACTTGCTAGTCCCATTGTTAGCAGTATGCCCGAAATTTATGAGGGAGCCCTGTTAGACTGCAAAGCGCACCATGTATGCGATAGGAGCTGAAAGCGGAAACCAGGTTTCCACTTTTGTAGCGGACAAACAAGCTCCTACAGTTTTTTTTTGTCAAGTTATTAAGAGATATTATCGTTTTGAGTGCTCCTTATAGCCTTTGGGGGGTTCTCATTTTAAATTGTACTCAATGGTTGTCAAGGGGTCGATTGAAGAGAGCTAAGGCATAGCCTTCCATATGCATTAAGGTTTTATGTAGCATTATAAATTAGTTTCCAGACGAAGATTTAGGGGGCTTCTGATGAAACCACCAGCCCTACTGAATCCATAGCCTAGCCATAAGGATTCAAGTCCAGTAATAGCCAGTACGCTGCTAGATTTAAAACGCCAGGTTGCATTCGCCCAAGATTACAAATTCCAGCCCAATGCATTATACAGTTCTTTTGACATGGAGTTGGATAAAGGTAATGGACGTGCAGTGGCTGCTCAGAGCCTTGACATCACCAGTGACAACATCCGACCTTTTGTGCAGCTTATACGAGTCTTCTAAGGGACTTGGATATTTGTTGTTATCAATCATCTATGTGGAAGACATCCACCACACTTGATGCAAAAATCAACATAACAGACTGAAAACATTCAAGAAAACAAAGTAAAATTGATATAAATGACCAGCAGCAGACAAAACTTTCTGTGAATGTTTACAAATATTGTTTTCGATCCCAGATCACCAATGGTATAACACGAATCCGCTGTGAAAGTACAACTGCAATACTGGGGGCAAAAGTCCTGACTTCTCGCATATGTTTGCCACACATGGAAAGCCCTCGAGGAATGAAAATGGGAAAAACACATGCATCTGACGTCTCCCGTACCACAATCAGATCTAATGAATCTTCCTTCTATTTTCATGTGTTCATTCTCCGAGAAATCTCCCCTGGCAACTTACAGAAACGGTAGTTCAAACTTTGCAGATATTAAGCATCATCCGTCTTGAGTGCGAAGTATTTAATGATAACAAAAGTATGTCTGAGGATGATTTAGTTGCTTAATTGTCAAATTAGAACTTGCTCTCCTTGGTTACAGTGAAACAAGCATCATTACAGCTTAGGAGGCTCCAGATTTAAAAAAGGAGAAAGAGAAACGTCCATGCAACTGACTGTAATCTTACCTCACAATCATGTCAGAATCATTCTATTTGTCTTCCTTCGGAGGTAATAAGGCTATCTGAAGTTCTTGATCTGGAGATTTTTCTGCATTGTTTATGTCAACGCGAACCTCCGAGCTCATTCTCAGTGCTTCCTTTCTTAGCTTGTGATTATTGTATGCCACCACACCAGCAATAGCTGCAGATTCCAATATATCTCAGTAAATATGTCCGACCATGTACATGCAATCTTTTTCATTCTTAAATAACGCATGCATCTTTCACACAAATAATTACCTAAAGATTAATGGGAAAAAGGGATGGGTTGGGGTTTCAGGAAATAGGCTGTTAGTTAAGGGCCTGTTTGGCATTGTTGTTGTTTGTGTTCTTATTTCTCTGCAAATTATTGAAATATGATACAGAGATTACATTGAAGATAGCATTTATACAAAATTCTTGCTGTTCCTTGCTTTTATTTTCCATCATTCTAGAAATGAAACCTTAGCTACTAAGAGATCTAAAGATCTTACAAACAGCCTAACAAAAGAAAAAAAGGTTTTTATCATACATGTTCTTCAGTCCAGATCATTTTTCTTCTTGGATTTTCGAAAACAATAACAGAAAACAAACTACCAAGTGGGTCCTGAATTTTTTCTGTGTCTCCCTTCATGAAAAGTTTTGCGCAGTTTCAGGGATGAATTCAATATTGAGCTAGGTTTTACCCAAAAAAATGAGTATTATGAAAGATAAGATAGCAAATTAAGAAGCCAATATTCATACCAGAAGTAACCACATTCTCTATATTTGACTTCGGAGAAATAATCATAATCATAATAATGATAATAATAATAATTTGCAAGGAAAGTAAATTCATTGAAAATAGGCAATTGATATCATACCTATACCATAACCAAGTAGGTTTATTAATGTCAGCTTTGTATCAGAGAAAAGCAAAGCTGAAAGTAGAACTACAACCCAGTCCCTGACAACTCCAGCAACACGAATTGTCAGCGCACTTGTATGAGAGATAACAAGGAAAACGGACAGATTGAGCACAAAAGTGCAGAGGCAGTTGAGAAATAATAATACTGGTGGGAAGTTCCAAGGCCCACTGGAATCCATCTTTGGTTTCTCTAAAAATATCCACGGAACAAAGAGACACAATGCACTACAGAGAGAAAAATAAAATATATTAGGAGAGAAAATGGTTTGATAAACCCAAGATGCGATAACAAAATAAAATACCTGCATGGGCTGACGTAGTACATCATAGATATTGAGTTTAGTCGAACACCCTTTTTTTTAACAAAAATTTCCATAAAGACAAGCCTCAGAGCTTCACCAATGACACCACCCATCTGGTAAACCACTCCAACCCAACTAATGCTAACTTCACCATAAGAAGCCACAACGACTCCAACACTGATGACCAACATGATTAAGAACATTCTACAACTCATTGCTTCAAGACCAGCTGCTGCTCCGAGAAGAAACACAGCCACAGGCACTGCAAAAGTCAAGGAAAGCATATTTCCAAACCATTGATTGTGAACCATCATATGACAAACAACTGGAACAAAGGATATAGATCAGTGCAGTCAAAGAAAAATCAAGGACTTTGGCACTTACTAGTAGCTTTCAACATCTGCGCAAATGCAACAGATATGTAGAGGTATGCACTATTTCCCAGCCAAAGAGTCATTGCAAACATAGCACCAATTGGGACAACTGAAGTGGCATATCTGAATATTAGGGTATTCATTAAGTTTCCCACATTAAACCACTGAAATATTGCCAACTTGCACCAAAATAGAGCACCATAAACTATGGGGTTGATGGTACCAAATCGAAGCTACTAGCAAAAATAAGACCTATATTATTATGGAAATTGGCCATTATATCAACTATAACGTTGATGATACTGGTAAAGTTCATGACTCAAAACAAGCAAGGCAAACTGATTAAATGACACCTATACTTATGATAGGGGATAAGCCGTGAAAAACTATCAACATCAAGGTCAAATCAGCTAGCCTCTTTGAAAAGAGTTATGGAATATTTTGCGATGGACGATAGCATGGTCTGCCATACCACTTGGTACGAGGCGTACCGTACCATGTCGGTAGAAAACCGGCATGAAATACACCTTTAAGTCGGTACAAGCCACGTACTGCCCGTACCAAGGCGTATTGCCCCATACCAAAGTGTACCGACCTGCACCGAGGCGTACCGACCTGTATTGAGGTGTACCGACCAGTATCGAGGTATACCGACCTGTACCAAGGCGTACCAAAGCATACTGAGATAGAAATTGAAAAAAATGGTTGCAGAGCTATTTCGGCAGATAGATGTACTGTACCGTACCGATAAGATACCAATACGGTATCCGGTACCGAGATTGCGGACTTTGGACTATAGTTTCTACTAAAAAGGAATCCAAATTTGCTCTCTATTTGCACAATGAGATTTATATTAAATTATGCACTTCTTACAAAAACAATATTACAATGGTAGAAAGATTATAAATAAACATGTAGTTCATAGCAAAGTGATCATTTGAACTAAGGTTCGCCATCTTGATACCGGATCCTGTAACAATATCGAATCTCGTACCAGTTTTACAAAAGATAAATCAGCAAGCAAGTCAATTCGAAAACCTACCAAGCTCAGTCAACTCAACCGAGATTCACGTGGATTCACTAAGGGTTTTTTTTTTAATTTTTTAATTTTTATTTTTTTAAAAAAAAAGTAAAGAAGAGAAGTTTAGCTCCCCCTTCTCCCTCCCCACCCCATCCCTCCCCCAAATTTTTATTGAAAACAAATAAAGAAAAAACAAAGAGAAATATAGCTGTAGGCAGCAGACTTTACAAGTAAGCCACTGAAAATGGAAAGAACGTCGCAGTTTCTAGGGGACTGTACGAAAGATCAATTCACTGAGTTTTAAAACTATGCTTTGGAGCATAGAAAGGGTGCATGATATGTTACTTCTATGCAATAGAATTTACATGCAGTTCTCTCTATCAACTAAGCAAAGGTAAGAATCTTTACAAGGCAATACACCTACCGACTAGATGGACTCTTCAAAGAAAAGAAGCATCAAGATCAAACACTAATTACCAAATCAAAAGTTCGCATCAATCATGAAATCCAAAGTAATTTATCAATTTATGATTTAGAGGTGACAATAGAAACCACGTCATCACTCCTCATCACTTCTAGAACCTAACTTTTTCTACCTGCCCACTCTGCAAAAAGATACCATGTCATTTGATGCTTGTGCATACATGGAGATCTTCACAGTTAATTTTAGTCCTTGGTTGTTGCCATCTTCTTTGTTGTTTTGGTCTTAGGGAGTCTATTCATTGCATGGTGAAGGTTAGAACCCATGTGAATGGATGATGAGATGAGGAGATGATGTGGCAACATTAGTTGTGCCATCACATTAAAGGCAGCCCAGATGGAGGAAAGGTGCAGGAAATGTAAGAAAGAGCCATTTGTCCCTCTCTTCTGCATGCTCTTTCCCCCATCTTCTCTCAAACAGCTCTTCCCTTGAGAGTTATTTAGGAAGTTGCAAAAATAGGAAGAGGATTCTTTTGGAGACTTGCCAGACGATTCAATTTTTCAGTATTCTAAAATTTGGAAGGAAAAAAGCTTGTTTTGTTCTTCTTCAGCCAACTGGCCCCTCTCTTCAGTTCTTTTTCATCCCTTCATTATTGATCCTGTGAATTCCTCCTCCTGTTTCTTCTTATGTCTTCTTTGCTGCTTGATCACTGTAATAAGATTAATTTTCTGCCTTTTTAATCTGAATTATTTATAAAATTAGATCACTGTGTTAGCTGTTGAATTTAATGCCAACTAATAATTATCACTATTGCAACAAAGTATTTACTTTATATCCTAAAACTGATTTGTTTGTTTGTTCGAATTTTTGTTTGACAGCTTGTTCATATGTCAAGGCCCATCTTTCACGTAACATAAGGCCTATGAAACCAGAGTACTTTGATATATGGCTTCCAACATGAATTTTTTAGGGTTGTGTGAATATTTTTCTGAACAGCAATCAAAAACCTCCTTAAAATTGATAAATCCCATCAAAAGGGCCTCAGAAACCAAAATGAGCAAAGCCTAGACTATATAGGAATGCATTAAAAAGGTATCCAAAGCAAACTAAATCTTGACTTTACCTTAATGGAACCACCTTTTTTTCCTTCTTTCCTCTTTTATATATTCTGCCTTTTCACTTCATCTTTGATGTTGTGTCAATCTGAAGAGTCAGAGAAGCCATAGCACTATAGCTAGCGAAGAGCATTGTCCTAAAGTCTGATGCAGCAATTCATGTCTCAGAGTAGTAAATTGCAGTGTAGGGCAAGAAATATGCCTGATTTTGGATGTGGTGCAGACAATGATTCAAGATTGCATACTTGGTTAGATGACCACTACAATCATCTATAAGTAACAAAGGCAACTCAAAGCACAGTTTCTGTGCAGATACATCTGATGGGAAGAAACCAGCTGAAATTTTATGTATGATGAGATGGCTTGATTATGATCAGATATAAGCCTAGATTGATAATGGAAAGTCAATGGAGAATTCACCTCAATGTTATGCAGAATCTGGAGGATTTTTTTGATCAGGATGCCAACTTCTATAATTATTCTGAATGGTAGTAGCTGCTAATGGCACAAAAATATATTTTCCACAGCAAAAAAAGGAGACACACTACATGTGATCGAGCTACCAAGGAGGGTTTACGTAGGAGACCGGGTTAGGAGGTACGCACTTGGGCAAAGATGAAAGATTAAATGAGACAGGTTGCTACACATTTAATATCAGAAAACACTAGTTTAGGTTCCATGAAATCCAACTAAAAGAAAAATCCTTGAAACTGACACTGAAATTTTTTTCGTTTTGACCAAGGTTTTAAGTCCCAGCGGGATAGGGGGTGTCCTGGCTGTCTGATTCCTTTCCTGTGAGAACATGGGACCGGGATGGGGTTGGAGCTCCGAAACCCATCCATTCAAAGAAAGAAAGGAAAGATTGAAAAAAGAAAATGTGAAAGGAAAGATTGGAAAAAGTAAATGTGAAAGGAAAGAAGAAGAACAAAGAGGAAAGAAAGTGAGAAGAAAAAAAATGAAAGGAAGGAAAGAGAAAGAAGAAGAAAAAGGAAAGAAAAAAAGAAGCAAAGGAACGGATAAGAAAAAGAAAGGAAGGTAAGGAAAAAGGGAGGAAAGAAGGAAGAAAAGAAAAAAAGAAGAAAAAGAAAGAAAAAGAAAGGAAAGGAAAAGAAAGAAGAAGGAGAAAGAGACGGAAGGTACCTACAGGACTCTCGACCAAGACTTCAACCGGAATAAGGTAGGACAGTGGGGCATCCCATTCCATGGAGAAACCGGAACACCCCTATCCCACAAGATTTAAAACTTTGATTTTAATAATGATGAAAAAGTTGTACTGATCAGAACACAATATAACAGAAAACTAGAAGGTGAGATCAAATAAGGAAATCTTTAATGACTAATAGATCATAAAATTTGGATAGGAGAGAAAGGTTATATAAGACATTGAGACCAAGCATCAGAGTAAGAGCAATGCTGGGAAGGTCAATCCGGAGTATGTTCTAAGTTAGGTTGATCATTTTGCCTGCACCACATCAACCAAACAGATTGTCAAGGAAGCAAGGAGTTAGAATCCAACTAATCAGACTCTGAGGAGGTAGGACATTTTATTATCATGATGTGTCCAGGAAGGAAAACCATCACTATTGTTGCGAAAGTATCCAAATAGGATGAACTTGAAAAGCAATAGGATGATCTAAAATTTAGAAGGAAATGCGAGACATGGCAGTTCCTATTAGTGGCATGATACTTAGATGATTGGATGCTAGTGTTTTTGGCACTGTGGCCTTTGTGTTGAGGGCAATATTTTGTATAGATGATTGACAAATTAGATGAGGTTAAAGTACCTACTGATTTCACATAAGCAGAAACTTTAGCTTAAGCTCCATCATATGCCTCGGGACAAATCATTAGCTTTGTTGTCAAAGGATCATATAAGAAAGATGTCCAAGAATAAAAAAAAGACATCCAATAGCCTTTATTAGAAGTTAATGCAGGATACAGGCAGTTGATATTAGTGCAATGACATGATAATGATTGGAAGAGTAAGATCTTTGGTGAGACTGGTGCAAAGGGCAACCATTTTCTTAACGAATGGCGATCAGAGAATGCAAAATTCTGTCTCCATAGGCTTGCTCAAGAGGTTGAATCTTTAGACAGACCCATGTCCAAAGCCAGATAGCTTAAGCTAGCTCAAGGACAACACTTGAGCAATGTTTACAAAAAAAGATTCATCCTACATATTCAGTTAAGGAAACAAGCTATGGACTATGTTTGCTATGGAATTATTCTTGCAGAGGTAGCAGCATCCTCTAACATAGATTTCATGCATATCCACCAAATCCAAAAACTATAACCTTAAAATCCATAGAACATTTTCTGAAGCTAGACCCAATGGCTATTCATCCTGAGCAACAGATACCAGTTTAGTTACAGGAATTCTACAATCTAGATGGACCTACAAAGGGACTCCAGGGTGGTATTTGAGTGACAAGTCAAAGACTAGGATACACTTATACTTTTGACACATCACCATGCTCAAGGATGATCAATATTCAACAAAAATTGGAAGTGAATGATGCATGCAGAGTCATGTAGAAGTTGATTTCTGGTTTTGGTTTGTAGTTATTGTTTTATGTTTTGTCGATTTAGTTTTAGAGGATATATTAAGTCAATAAAAATGAGAAGGTAATTTTTTGATTGGATGATAAATGAGACTTAAATATAAAATTGCACTTTCAGTCTATAAATCCTTGGGACCCCTAGACAGGTTAACCAATGGGAAGAGAAGGGAAATGAACATCAGAATGGGATATGTCTCCTCATCCACATGCCCTTTATTTCCTTGTCTTTTCTCTATTGGCCCCTCTGTTATGGTGTTTTAGGATGTCATAGAATTAGGATTTAGGATTTAGGATTTTTTTTAATGTAGAAAAAAGGGTTGCCACCCATGTAAACTTTATAATTCTTGACAAGTGAAAAGGAATGAAGCTTCCTTTCTTCTTTGAACAATTGCTGCCCCTTTCAACTCCTCTTTTTTCTTCTACTATTCTCCTCGTTCTCCATTTTTCTCTTATATGTGCTGGATACTTGGTTGCTGAATTAAATTTATTCTCCTGTTTCAAATGTGGCTTATGCACAAAATTTGTTTGGCTTCTCAGTTATTATAGCATAAATTATGCTTAGTTACTATTTTCAGCATAGTTCTTTGTTTTCTGTCCTACTGACTTGTTTGCTTTTTGACCTCCGGCCAACAGATTATTTGAATTTTAAAACTCTCTTCCACATCATATGAGGCCTCCAAAATTCTGGAATATTTAGATCTACTTTTCCCATCTTAAACTCTGGGGATCTTCTATAGAGATTTTTTTCCGAACAACAAGGAAACCTAATTAAAATTCATTTGAACCCGGCAATATAAGTGTTTTATCATATTCATTATGCTGTATATCTTATACCGACCCTATAGAGATCAATGTTTTAAGGGTCAGTATAGTACAATACACCTCTATACTAGTACAATGTTGAAGTTGGAATAGCACCTATATCATTTACCAGTACAAGGGCATACCGAGCCCCAGTACCACCAGGTCAATACTGTATGCCCCATCCCACCCATCCTGACTAGTATAGTCGGTACTTAAAACCACGATATAAATCAATAATATAGTTAACAATACATCCATGAACAAGTTAAAATTAAAAAATTAAAATTAAACTTAAGAAAACATCCTTTGGGGGAGATAGTGACAACTCAGGATTTCTCTCGAGCCTTTCTCTATTCCCTTTCCCTTTTGAAATTACCTTATATTGTGCATATTATATTAAACCCCATATCCCTAGTCATATAAATGAAACCCCTTTCAGAAGAAATTTATAAGGAACATGTATTAATTAAGCAATCAGTCTTCAACAATAAATAAATCTCTTTTTGAAAGGTAAAAGTAGATAAATTTTACTATCACATAAAAGAACAAAGAATTATTGCAAATAAGTCTTTGTACCCTTCAGATTTAAAGTAAAAAAATTTAGGCCATTCAACCTTGCTTGCTGGATATAGGCATCCATGTAAGAGTCCTACCAAACTTGAATGTGTGCATCCTACCTTATACAAAGTGCAAGATAAAGAGATCAGGTGCTTCATCTGATCCCCAAGGACCCCAACCAAGGAAGTGGGGGCACTTTGTAGATGTGGCACCAGTAAGATCCATGGGAATTTATCATTCAACAGCCTTTCCAACTCTGAAAAGAACTTGGCGAGATTGATATAGGTTTTCAAGCATGGTGCCGCTCAGATCCTTAGATTATAACAGTTCTCATGGACTGAAACAGGACTAACCAAGAAGGAATATAGAAGGGTTTCATTTAGAATCCAACAGTAACCGCTAGATTAATATAAAGACTGTGTCAGAGTCTCTTCTAGCTCTCCAGCATGATATCAGCATCAAGGGATGATCCACTTTTGTTCAGAACATAGGGTATAAATATGGCCTCTATATGCTCCAGCCAATCTCTATAGTGACATCATCATTTGAAAATTGCTGAAGTAACAAACGATTCTTGCAGTCCACCCAATTCAAACTAGCTTATGTAGTCATGCTTAGACAGAAATTTCTGGTGACCTAGACCCTGCATCTCTGTCATGGATGTTCATCAGTTTAGAATTCTTGTTCTTGTTATTCAGAATTGTAAGTTCAGGGTTAGGTTCTTATTTTCAGATTTTCCCCTGGTCTATTTGACTTGTGTGACATCTATTATGCATGCAAATGAATCAAAAAGAAGAGTATACATCATAAATGATTTTGATTACATTGTGTGATACATGCAAATGATACAAGGAGAACAAAAACATGATTGTTGGCTCTAATCCCATCAATCAGCGAAATGTTTTGCTATATATTTTACTAATTTAACATGGAGAGCATTAAATGGCCTGGACTGTGACATCAAGTGTGACAGATAACAGCTCAAGTGGAGAAGCATTTGATTCATAAGTTTGATCTCAAAGATATACATTTTTTAGTATTTATTTATAGCTAAGGGGACATCATTCCACCGAGTGGACCTCTCCTCAATGCATATGCTCCGAGATTTTTTCATTTTAAACCTTGGAGGTGGCTCTCATGCTGTATTATTTTTCATAAAAAAAGTTTTGAACTATATTTCTAAATTTATGGAATTGATAACTACACATTTCTGTAATCCCCTCTAAAAGCATTACCACATGGATTCAAAAACCACCAAAATGGGATGATAGATCAGTACCATACTGTTCCAATGCTAAGCAGACACCAGTACAGGTATTGGGATACTCAAAAACTGTGTACCGGTATGTACAAGCCATACAAATCTGCACCAGTGCATAGTGGTTCATACCAATGGTATTGTACCATCCATGCCAGAGGATACCAAGAATTTTTCTTTATTTCTTGAAGCCTTCAATTTCAATGCATACCATCAGTACCAATACCATACCAGTACCTACTGCTTTGATGGAAAAATGGTACGGGATTCGGTACCGATTTTTGGACCCTTGCATTATCATACTTGAAGGTTGCTGAATTGTTTCCAAAAAGAGATAATCATAGGACATTCATATTGCCTTTTTGACATACTAAATGGTTTATCTGTATGAGTTTCATGACCCATTAGTTTGTAGAGTTAAGCAATGATGAACGTAATTAAAAGTGCATCAAGACTACATTCTATTGATATGCTGAAATATTAGTTTTATATTGATGGTTTCATGCATTTGTTGTTCATAATGAAACTAATATTCAGGTTTAATGCACATATGACATGCAAATTTTTCGAGCACATAAATAAGAAAATAAACCAGAAGTTTAAGGATTTATATGGTTGAATTTATTTTCAGCAGTAGGATTCTATTTTCTAATTTTGTACTATTTTCATATTATTTTTTGGGTTATTTTAAAGGATTTTTAAAAGTTTTGTTTCTATTCAAATTAAGGTTTGATCTGTCCATATATCATTAGGATTTAGTCAGCAGTTTTTATCCCCATTAAGGAGTCTTAAAAGAACTTTAGGCTGTTAATAGATCTCTAGCTAGTCGTTAAATGGAAGGATTTCATTCCCAGATTATTGTGATTTATTTCTATTTTCTAAAAGTCCTATCTGAAAAGGAAAATGTGTCAGTCGTGTTATTTAAGATGTCTCTTTGAATTGCTGTTACGTGTTCTTGGAAATTGTACAAAGAATTTGATTGAGAATAAAAGATGGCTGCAGGCCTCCTTTTCCCTTCTCTTTCTTTTGTCTTTCTTTTCTTCCCATTCTACTTCTCACTACTTTACCTCACTTCTATCTTTAATTCCAAAGCACGGATAAGATAGTATTGCTGCTCTACTACAGGAGATGTTCTTTGATTTTCAGACCTGAATACTGAAACAGGTGTTTTGTTTAGATTAATATAGGCCTGAAACAAACAAGCTAGCACCTGTTCTTTTGTAGCCGCCAAATCAGCAGCTGGGCTACATCAATAAACAATTTAAGAACACTTTATCTGTTCTACTAAGGTGGAGATATTCTAGGTCGAAGAACTAGAATCTAAAGAAGCAACGTACAACTCAATACTCACATATCTGGAGTCACTCCTCCATCAATCTTTATAACCTGAGAAAAAAAATAAAAATAAGAAATACCGGAAAAATCTGACAGCTAGAAATAACTTAAGAATAACACCTTTTAACAAATTTGCATAGGACCAACAATCATCAAAATTTAACAGAAAAAGTTTAGAGAAAATTTTCTAACATTATTATAGGAAGATTAATTACCTTGAAGACTTTTGTGAGAATAAAGCATAATACAGAAGAGAAGAGCATGTGCAGTAAAGTCAATCCCACTGGATAGGGGAAGTTGATCTGTTTAGAGGACAGAACCCACTGCAGCCATAGAAAAGAAAATTACTAAGCAAAATTAGAATATGTCTATAACAAATATGTATCATGAGAATAGAACTGCAAAGACAAAAAAGAATTAGACACGAAGCAAAAGAATTGTGCTTAAAGGTTACAGTGCAGGACATCAAGCTTATAATTATTCTGTTTGATTAGAGCTAATTCGTAGGCCCTCCAGATTGGAAGGAGTTTCATGGTGTAACAATAGATCACGAAAGGCACAATGTCTAGTAATGTTTTGACTTTTTAACTAACATACTTTCTTTTTGTTCTATCCAGAACTCTAGTAGTTTGTCACATTCATTTTATGTGCACATAGACTTGCCATTTTGTTGCAGGAAAAATCCATCATTCAAGTTACTTTGACACATTTATAGTCATTAAGCTATCAGCCAATAATTTTCACATGTTCAGATTATTACCAGGACCATATACCATCAAAATGAAAGTCTGATAGTAAAAGATGAATGAACAATGGCACCTAGTTCATAACAAACCCATGTTACTATTCAGACAAATGCATAGGTTGTTACCCCAATAATTGCTTTGATAAGTTTGACTTGTACTGTAAATAACTCGAATTGCATCAACACATATTCATGTGGACTTCACACTTATGCTACTTTTACAGAGTCCATCTGGATCATATTCATTTAGATAACCTAAGGTCTATTTAGTGCTCCAAAATCTACCTCACTATTTCCAGTATGGCTAATTTAAGATACTCCAAACTTTATTCTCACCAAACCAAAATGACCCATTTATCTAATTCTGGTCAGCCCTAAGAATCCTTGTCATCATATAGTACCTGTCAACAACCTCACGCTTCTCTGTCAAGCATCATTGTCTGGAATGAAAGCCATTCTCCCCCCAAGTATCTGTATTTTACAGCTGGAAACCATCAACTGCACGGGTTTCTTAGTCTTTTGATATCATTATTTGGAAACAAAATTTTGCATTCTATTTGTATATCTGTCTAAGTAAATCAATCTTCACCATGACTAAGGCTTATGTGAGACCATGAAGATCCATTTTTACTTTTTGTTTCCGGTAAATTAGAGCTAGAGCTATTAACTCTTTCATGATTCCTTTAAAACTATCTATATCATGCTCAAAATGCTTGATGTCAGTATCCTAGCACCAATCACATCAAAGTTGATGTTCTTTGAATAGCCATCATTAGTTCTATAAGTATGTCATGCTAAGACTGAGAACCTAGTCTACATTTTAAGACAAGGTAATTGTTAGTGATTTTTACAGACCATTTGGCTTGGCTTAATAAAGCTATACTTACAGCTGATGCTTATACTCAGGCATTCCTTAAGTCATGTTCAGCATAGAAGAGAGACTCATAATTCATTGTCTCAACAGACGCAAATTCATAGCGACCATGGCAAAGCCAAGATCTTGCTTAAAATTGGGGAGGGGCGGCAAACCAACCTGCTCGGACTTCCTTTGTTTTTCTCTTATTTTTGAAATCTTCGAATTGCAAAACTATATCTCCCATGAAATACACACATAGCAAACCAAAAAAAAAAGGAAGAGGCCACTAAATGTCCTTGTAGATGAAAGTTGCCTACACGCAATGTGAAACACAAACTTGATGCAGATTCATAAATTTGTGCTGCATTGCTGCTTGGACTGAATGCCGGACTCCCTTTAAAAGGCAATGTTGTGTGGCTCATACTACATCTAGGTGTTTTTCTCCTACATGAGCATGTAGGTCTAGCACTCCAAGCAAACAAAGTAATCCTTTCTCTTTCTAATAAAAAACCAAGTTTTAGTCTAGCATCTCTTCTTAACTAATGAAGTCATGATATATAACAATGTGCTTGCTGCCAAATTCAAAAAATAGATGAATCAGAACTTTAGAATTACAAAATATTCGAGGGGGTTGATTTTGGAGAATGAAAAAGAAAGAAGAAGAAATGAAAACGGTAATACCTAGTTTATGGTTTTGCTTTTCCAAGTAACTTATTCAACCATAAACACGTAAGATAAAAGCATGAACATCACAATCAAAAAACAAAAACTAAATAACACATAATAGTTCTCCTTCTCCAGCTCCTTCTCCTTGATCTCTGCACTAAATAGATTTTATAAAAAAGTGTAATGTGCAGAAATTCTACAAGGATTTTAAAAAAATGGAAACAGCTCCAAACATCATAAATATTTAAAGAACCACCTCAACAGGAAACCTCAAACATAAATAGAGGAAGAAAAAGAAAAAAACATAAAGAAGGAGAAAAGGATTTAATCACTAAGAAAGGTTCTGCTAGGCAACCAACATATTGCATTTGGGGACTATGGTGTCATCTTCTTCTCTGCTGGCCAAATGAACGTGGGGATTATGGTGTAATCATCATCTTCTTCTCCGTTGGGTGAACCAACCTTGTCTCTATTAGCCTTTCTCAATAAGAATTACACCCTTTAAGATGGATTTCCCTCCATGTGTAGGCAATCTCATGAATTCCACAAAGCCTACACGTCTACTCCGGTAATCTATGAAAAAATTCTAGCAGAGCAATAATCTCTGACGATGGGGTCAAAGAAAAAACCAACAAAAACTCCTCCAAAACCCTAACATATCTAAAAGAGAGAAATCATAACATAAAGATCAATTCAGCTGACGCAAAGCAAGCATAGCGTCTAGGGAAATGGATTGAAAGAAAATGATAGAGCTGGATCTGGCGACTGGCCTTGTTGAAGAAGATCTGGCTGCTGGATAAGGCAATGTAGAGAAGGATGTAGGCATAGGTGAGGCCACCTTCTCTCCAGCTTCGGCTCCGATCCGCCGTCGCCGCCGTTTTCCCTCCTTGGGGAGGACCGGATCTATCCATGCCGTCGCCTCTCTCAGAGGAGGTTTGTGTACGAGAGAGAAGAGGTTGACTTGTTGTGAGGGAGGAGGCTTCCTGCGTGTTGCGGTTGGAGACGACGTATTTGTGCAGATGAAAACACTCCCCGAATTCAGTCCACTTGCAGCATTTCTTTGTCGTATGTCTGTTTATCTTCGCCTTCTGTTTTCTTTTTCCTTCCAACTTCGGCAGCGGCTGCAAGAGGCCTCCGAGACTCGGGTGACTTTGGCGCTGCGGTGGCCCAAGTGAGACACATGTTTGATATGGAATTCAATAAATTGGTGATGACATATGTGTCATGTTCTGGTAGGCCATCATATACAAAATATCCCCATCATGCAGCATAGAGATAAAAAAATAAAAAATAAAAATATAAAAATAAAATTTAGATGTTTTGATGAAGCAGATGAATTGAACCGATCTAACATCTAATATGAGTATACCCAGCCAATATCTCACAAAGAAAGCAGCAAAAATGCATGATCAAGCCAAATGATTCTCCTTAAATGATTTACCATATAAGAAGTCACCCAGTCGACCACTCTACTCGCCTCTCGATGAATATATGAAGTATGAAAAGACTCATACGATCTAGAGAGCCTCCAAATATCCTCCAAAAGAGGGTGACTCTCTTCTAACTGTTTCTATCTTGCAATCCAATTGATCACTATTGCCAAATTATCTTCAAGCAAAATCTTGCTAGCCTTCAAGAGGGCTCAGGAGGAAGCTCAGGAGAGGGCTCTGAGATAATATAAACCATTTGAGAAATAGTATTTGCTAAAATGGAGTCCTAAGTGTCTCGTGCTATCTAATGATCTCTAACAATAACCTAATTTGCGACCTCTTTAGTTTGGATGAAGGCTCTTTCTAACAATAAATTGTGGGAGTATATCATTATTCTCAAAAATGGGATTGTTTTGTGCAAACCAAATATTGTATGCAATGCATGCAGCCCTAATACGTAAAGTTTTTCCATTGAATCTATTCATATTGACTTTCAAGAATTCAATGAATGCTTCAACAGGCGAAGGATCCACAATGCATACAAGAGAAATACTTGACAATCGCCATGTTTGTCTTGCTTTAGGGCACTAAAATAGGACATGGGCTATCGTCTCTACTTCTTCAGAGCAGCAGTCATGGTGAGAAATTATATATAATCCCCTTCTAATTATATATACGACTTCTAGGATCACTATTGGACTCCAAACGGTCGTTTAACCTTTAGGCATCCCTTTCATGATTACAATACTTTGGAAAAGACAAACATGGTCACACCTTCATAAATGCAGGATGCAAAAAATCTTTATTCCCCTACAGAAAATAGTCTAAATCATCATCATCGATCTTTGCTGGATAGCTCGATCGAAAAAGCTACTTCCATGACCTGAGCCAACAAGCTCATCTCCGCCAATCCTTTTTCCGATAGAGGAGGAGCTAAGAGCTCGACCCAAGCCTCTTCCTCTTTTTAAGAGATTCAAGAAGAAGGAAAAATGCAAGGGTGAGAATATAAATATTGGCTTACGAAAGTGGGGGCAAGTGATATGCATCAAAATTGACCATAGTTCATACGAGGGGGGCTGTCTAACCACAGCTCATCATGGAGCCAGCACACCACCAATCGGAGCCAGACATTTGGCATGTCCGAAAGCGCACTGCCAAGTTCGGATTCCAAAAGCTCCTTACAGTTGTGACATCCTAGCCGAGATTCCAAGCGATCTCTGAAATCACGCCAACCAAACAGGTGGGGTGCAATTCATGTGTGAAATGCCCATGCTCAATATTCGTGATATGTAGAGGCCTATCAATCCTAGATGATCTACATGCCCAAATTCTATGGTGTTCAGGCTCTCGGTTCCACCTACACAACCAACTCTCTAGGGAACCTTCCAAATGAGTACTCAGATACCCTAACAAACTACTGAGAACTTTTCTCTATTCCTTGAGTATCGTTCTAACTTAGGCATCAGAGGATTTTTCGTCGGACACACTCCAGCAAGGGGACTTCTTCTTTGTTGTTTCAGGTTGGAGTGCAATTACGGACCAAGATCCCAGCAATTGCTGCCGATGTCGAGTGACAACCAAGCATGCTCAGAGTAGCCGATCGTTGAGTCCTCCAGTACCAACGTTTCACTTACTTGATGCCTAGGACAAGCCAGTTCCTAATGGCAATAGCTTGGTGCTAGAGGAAGGGCTCGTCCCACTACAAGAATCTCATCTATAAATCACCATAAGTCTCGAAAGGCACAACTAGCACCTTCCAATGCCCAGCCAAAAACATTAGGAGAGTGTGATGCCCATTTATAAATTCTACAGAGGGCTTTATCCCTACCGGAGCTGCAGACGACCCCAACGGTAACCACTAAGCAATTTCAATTGCTCGTGTAAGAAGTCCAAGCACTGACTGCCACAGTCTAACACTTGCAGCAGTCGGCTCTCACTTGCAGCAAGAAGAGAACTTCTTCATTTTTGCTGTTTTAGGTTGGAGTGCGACTGCGGATCAGTAAGCATCTGCCGTCCGCCTCGAGTCGCAACCAAGCACGATCCGAACAACCGATCACCAAGTCCTCCTCCAGCACCAACGTTTTACTCGCTCGGTATCTAGTACAAACTGGTTCCCAACGGTACTACTAAATATAATATAATTGCATTACTGAGTGTTGGTAATGATATTGTTTGGTATTATATTGTCCAATACTTAACCGGTATAATACAAATTTCAGATTTTGTTTTCAAGATTTTAGAAGGTATTTTAGAAATTTCGAAGTTTCTTATCAAATTTACTGATGGAAACTAATATCAAGAACTGAATTGGCTTTTCTTAAAAATGGGATGATCATTGCAGAATGTTAAAGAAAAATAGAGGTACCAATTGACCTGCGGTATTGGAGAAGTATGACGATTGTCCCGTGAAAAAATAGGCGTCGGTATTTTCAAATCTGACTTGGCTCTTTGACGTCAGTCCTCGTTTTTGCCAAGACGGCGTCACCAGCAAACTAATAGCACAATCAGCCCTCCGATTTGCTTGGGCCGCTCTTTCCACACTACCTCGTTTTCTTCGTCCGTCACTTCCTTCCGGTAGCTGCTTGCCTGCTTCTTTTGATCCCCTGCCCCTGCCTCTCTCCCTTCTAATCGTCTTAGATTTTCTCTTCTCTTTCTGTTTCTTCTCCGCGGGCTCTAGCTAAGTACCATCCATCCTGATCTGCCAATCCACGTTCTATTGTTCTAACTGCAAATTAAAAGGTTATGATTTTCTCCTTTTCCTTCCATCTTGTCGCATCAAATTTCTGTAGGCATATAATTTTCAACAGATTTTTCAAATTCTTTATATGATTGGATGATTGATTTTGACTTCACTTAGAGATTTGATCGGATTCCGGAAATAAGATCCTGGGCTTTTATTTATCTACATCTGGTTGTTCGACTTCTGATTTATTTGTTGCTATCATGTGAATAGAATGATTCCAGTTCTTTCCTTTTTTCCTTTTCAGCAGTTAACCTGAGGTTCCGCGTTTTTCTTGTTTCAGTTGCAGATTATTTAGGCATTAGGGGACGTCGACATGGAGATCACCAATGTTTCTGAGTATGAAGCGATTGCGAAGCAGAAGCTGCCGAAGATGGTTTACGACTACTATGCCTCGGGTGCAGAGGATCAATGGAGCCTCAGGGAGAACAGAGCAGCCTTCTCCAGGATTCTGTAAGCACATTCTAGTTAGTATTTGCACTTGCCATGTGCCAATATTTGCTTTTGTTGATTTTGGTTGACATTCTGTAGATTCGTGTCCTAAAGATCAAATTAATCCATGCTGATGCCTGTCGTTCCACTTGAATCTGTTCGAGGAGAAGCCGTGTGTAGCTTAAGTATTGTTTGATATATCTCTACTTTGTTCTTTCTTGTCTTCCTCTCTCTTAATTCTTCCCTTGTGAAACATCAAGTATAAGAATCTTATGATGTTGGTTCTGATGTGACTGGCATTTTCCTTAAAATTGGAAATTTTCAATTCCGGTTCAACGTCACTGGGGAGTCTGAACTTCTTCTTCAAAAGGGAATGTCAGATCCAATTTCACAGCCAGGAACTGGTACAAGGATATTTAGAACGCATCATTCACTGATATGGCCTATCATATGATTCTCGTAGTTTCTAGAGTACTTCTCAACCAATTTTTGTTGAATATTATGATACAAGGAAATATAGCTGGGAACATTTTTTTTCCCCTGGAAGGTAAGTCGGAGTTGGAGTAAATCTTCAGTCTCTAATTATTCTCAAAAAAGAAAAAAAAAGAGAAATTCCCAGTTGCCAATTTGTCTTAATGAAATTAATGTTTGATGGGAACCTACTTCAATGCAACAGGGAGCCAAGAAGCTGAGGCGTTTAGGCTCCTGATTGCCTCATAAGTTTAGCAAGTCGAGCGGTAAAGATATGACACACGAATGAGAGTTTCAACCAAGGATTTAAGAAAGATTGTGTTGATGGAGAATGCATTCTTTGAGGCAACAAAGAAAGGATTAATATAGTAGATATAGAAATTCCAAAATTAAGTTGGATTGTGGCTCTTTCCAAGCATTATGATTTTAAAAATTCTGAAATTAAGGTATGGGGAAGAAATTGTGTGCTTCATAGATCAGCTTTCTGCCATACTGTTCTCTTTTTAGCATATATGACGGAAGTTTTCTGAGAGTTGCTATTATGAATGCTTTTATAAGGGTCGGGTTCTCTGAGGTCTACTATATATTCTTCTTCAAAATCTCTACTATGATAATGAGAGAAGCTCTTTGCATCTATACTTTTAGATTCTAGCTGAGCACCCTCTCATAGATGGACTCTCCTCAGATTTTGCTTTTTATTTTTTTCCTTTTCCCTAATCACTGTCTCCTAAGGAAACTGCCACCTGTCGGTTTCCATTCTATCCATGGATTCTTTTTTTTTTTGTTCCATTCTATTTTTCTCTTTTTCTTCTTCTTATCTCTCTCGCATTGTCTACATTGCTAAATACTTGTATTAAGAAAGCAAAGACCTTTTTTTCTTCCCTTTAATTTAAGAAAAGTATATGTAAAATCTCAACATGCTCCTGCACATGATATGGATATTCGCCAGAAACTCCAAAATCAACACAATGATATCTCGATTTTAGCTGAAACCATGTGAAACTGGGGCTGGTTTTGGAGCTTTGGCCAAAGCTAATTCATGGGGCTGGCTTAATTATACATGTAGATATTTCTATTGAAAGTTTTGCGATCCATCCATTTAAATCTTAGGAAGCATTTTTCTCTTGATTAAACTTATACTATAGAAGCATGCAACATAAGGTTTCCTGTGAAATTCAGAACAAAATTAAATTTAATGATATAAGTTTGGTTATCTCGGTACTCAATTCTCATGGTCATTTATATTTTTGTGTATTATATTGCAATGAAAACATTAAATGGTTAGTACCCACTAGTCATGAATTTTCACATTTTATTTAGACAATAATTTTCACTTGTTCAAAATGACCAATCCAAAGATCCCAAAACAATTTGGTATACTTTCAACATTTTATATTTAAATCTCAGGACTTGTTTTTCTTCTTCCCTTAATTTTAGTTGGGATATTTTACATTTTCTATATTTTTTGTTTGAAAGTACTGAAACTAAAAAATAAACCACCAAAACTGCCAAAACTATTGTAACACATCTGATCAAGCCAAAACCAAAAGACAGTATATAAACCTTGCTTGTGCATGTATACTTGTCAATATATAAATTGAGTCCTACATTACTTTTCGACTCTGCAATATGATGCTTGTGCTTAACTATCTAGGAATTATTTATCCTTTATATGTGACATTCTATAAGGAAGTATACGTGCAATTTCTTCATATTTTTTTTGGATGCTTTTCAGTGCCTAAATAATATGAACTAGTGCTAGGTCTTGCTTGGAAGCTGCAATTTAGCAAAATGAATTGAAATTGACGAACCTGATTCCTTGATCATGTACTAGATTTCGTCCCCATGTACTTGTTGATGTGTCCAAGATTGATATGACTACAACTGTCCTGGGTTACAATATATCGATGCCCATCATGATTGCCCCAACGGCTATGCTGAAAATGGCTCACCCTGAAGGTGTGTCTCTTGACCTTGTTGTAGTTGTATTTTGTATTTTGTAATAAATCTTGCCACTGCCACCATGGGAGCCTTGAGGCAGAGTAAACTCGAATCTTGATCGAGCTTTTGGAGTCAGTTATCACTTCCCGTGCTAAAATGTTCTGAAGATTTTAATAAACTCTATAGTGGCATTCTTGTCTTTTTGTTGATACTTCCTAGAGCTAGCTGAGTACTATTTTATCTGCTATAGACATTGAGATAGTATATGAACTTGACTGAAACACGACTAAGTTGTTGATATAACAACTTCCCAACTATTATCATGGATTGCCTTCGGAAATTAGCATTCGTGAACTTGATCTAATCTTTGCCACAGGAGAGTATGCAGTAGCAAGGGCAGCATCAGCAAGTGGCACAATTATGGTCTGTCACTCTTATCTTATTCTTCCAATGATAAATGATTTGAAAGTTATTCTTGTGGAGCAACATCTCTGAAAAGCATAGAAAACGAAACTCATCGATCCCATATCTAATAAATATCTGTTTCATTTATATGGAGGAAACATTAAGGAAAAAACTAGCAAGGCATGGCCATTCCTTATGTAAATAGCATTTATTTTACTTGTCATATTTTTCTGAATGTTTCATATTCATTCTCTTCTCGCTCAAATTTGTGGGGAATTGGGTTTTGTAAATTTAAAACACTAAACATAGAATATTGTTTTCATGACTTCACTAGTTTCTTCCTCTTCATGCAAATATGGCATCAGAAAAAGAAATGCTTTTATTTTACTATTAAGAGGAAGAGATAATTTTTGATATAGTGATGAGAATTCTTAATTGATAAGAAATAATGTCAAACCAGTTAAGCAAGCATTCTTCTATATTAGTTAATGGAATGGTTCCTCTTTGGTGCTAACTGACAATTTAACGACACTTTATTTCAAACTTTTAAGTTTCGACTAAAACAATCGACTATGGACATGGATCAGTTTCAGCTGACTCAATCAGAAACTAGCTGAAATTTTTGATTTTGGTCAGTTTTGGCTGGTTTGCCTAGTTTTGGTTGGTTTTGGCAGTTTTGGATGATTCTGTAATTTCAGCCAGTCTTGGCTAGTCTCTGCTGGTCTCAGCAGTTTTCTGAAGCTGTGAAAATTGGCTGAAATTGATTGAAACTATTTTTTTGTTTAGAATGTATATATGTTTAATATTTTTTATTCCCTTTTTATTTGATTTTCTTTATCAATTTCTTTATAAATTAGAAAGCTTTACATATTGATATGGTTCTTTTCCTTGCTTAGACTTTTTTTTTCACTTTTTCCTGAAATAAAGCAGAAAGTAAAATACCATTTTTAGATGAGTTTTCCTTTCTTTGATAGGATATTAAAATGAAATAGGATGAAATATGCTTAGATGGGTTTTCTTGCTTAGTTAAAATGAAATATTGGAATATACTTAAATGAGTTATTAAAGTGATTTGCTTAAATTGGTCTTTTCTTGCTTAGATGGGTTAATAGTTTTACATTCTCGTGGTATGAATAGATATACTTAATTAATTCTATACTCTTGAGTACTTGTATTGTTACTTTATGTTAATTTAGTGATATTTAGATCCCATAGATTACTGAATTACAGTGATGTACTAACTATTAAGCTTCGATGCAGTTCAGTTTTAAACTAAACTACCAAACTATACAAGTTATGATCCTAGATAACAAAAGTGAAATAACATGCCTTGCTTTCTATTATTTTTTCCTAATTTTCCTTTTTTTGGTTTTATTCCAAAACTTGGAGCAAGATTGCCTTCATTACCTAAATTGCAAAAACCGAAACTCTATCCAAGGGACCGAAAGTCTGAAATAAAAAATGAAATTGAGTTTTAAAATCTTTATATGTTTTGTTCAGAATTATTCACTATACACATTAAAGTTTGGAAGTGCCCTCCTAAATAAATGCTGCCTACTCCTGGTTAGTAGTCAAGTTACAATTTCTTAGAAGGATACATGCTTTTGTCATGTTGCCATTATCTGCTAATGCAGGACAGGGCTAGATAACCTAAATGTTATGCACAAGCAGTATCATATGATGTGAACCCTAAATGAAGATATTATATCCATGCTCCTGAAAGGACAGGAAAATTTACTAAGAAGCAAAAAATAAATTATGCAATATGAAAGCATGCACCTGAAGCTGCAACAGTTGGTTAATGATTATCTTCAGAAACTTGTTCTTAGGATCCATATTACATCTAAGATGTTAAAGTAGAAATTTCTTGACTTTTAGAATTTGTAATCATAGCCAAAACACTTCTTTACCCTGTTTTCTGTGACACAAAAGCAAGGTGATTTCTTGACCTGAAATCTTGCCTAATTCGCATGACTTCACATGCCATGCGTAAATATTCTTGCATCATTTTGGTAAGAGAGTGAAAGAATCCTAGCTTCTTCCTTTTTTACTTGATCTTCTTTATATTTTCTCCTTGTTTTTTTCCCCCTTCATCGGTGATAAAATGAGTTAAATTTTGGCATTGATCTTTTTCATCAGTATGTCAAATTTGAGGTTTCAAGAGGCTGCATGATGATATGACCTATTAACAATGATCTGACATAAGTGAAAGTTAAGGCTTATGTTGTAATCCTAGGCACTGGCTGGTATATTAATTCCAGTGGAGATCCCTTGTGGTTGAAGATTTTTCCAATGGAAATCCTAAAAGAATGTTACTTTATGTAAAAGCGTGTAAATGAAAATGCTGTGTTTTGGGAATCTCATTGAAAAGAATGTGTCTGAAGATCTAGAGTCTTAATCAACAAAGTCGTAAAGTTCAATCCTTCAAGAGTGTGATTGCATATCAATAGTTCAAAGATCTGTTGCTGATTTTGTGGATTCATTGAGCAATGCTATCAACCAGGTGATCAAAACATTCATGGTCATTAATCAAATGGCACTTGGAGAACTGAATAAATGATTTTAAGGTCTCTTGTTGGTCTACATTGCCAGATCTTGAAGGACTGTTAGTGGAGTATAAGGATGGAGATGATCAAGAAGATCTTGGAGAGGTTATCTTGCAGCAGAAGCAAATGGTGATTAGTAAAAAGATTCGTTTATTTAAGTTTTATTGTACCTTGAAATATTTTAGTTAATTTTGGAGTAGGTTTTACATTCATGTTTTAATGTAGACCAACAAGAGACCTTAGGCTTGGTGTGCAACAGTCTTACTTTAGGTGTATGTTCGGTCGAATAAATCATAATGTCATTAGGATTTTACTTGTCTGAGGTGTCTTTCTATATAGGTCTCCATAGGATTCCAAATTTTGAATTTTAAAAAACATTTTGTATATAAAAAAAAACATTTTGTGTCCAATTAGAGGTCGGTTGCTTGGGTATTATGAGTCTTAGTTTACTTGTAGAATAAATCATTATAGGCTGTTTGGATGACTGTATAAACCATCCATGGGATTTTTCCTTCCATGTTAAGTGTCGGGAAATATTTAATGATGTGAAGGAAGAACCAATGAAGAGATTCAAGATCATGGGATGAAAATCAACTTTTGAGTGTAAAGCGCATCCCAATTGTTTTGGTTTACAAGCTTTGCAGAAGCCCCAATGAATTGCTTTGTTCCGTGAATTTTTTCTGGCCATTTGCTATCTTACCTCTCAACCTCACCCAAAGATACTAGATTATCCAAGGATATGCTATGCCAGAATCCAAACAGGCCCTAAGAGTATGCTGAAGAGCCAAATGGAGCTGGATCAAAAATCATTTTGCATTTAGATGAAAGATCTCTCTCTCCCCCCTCTCTCACCCGTCTTTCTCCATCCTATATCTTTCTTGATCAGTTCTATTATTTTGATGTCTACTAATAATTCCCATGCTTTCACTCCTCTAAATTTTGCCTTTTCTCTTATTTCCTGTGTATCTAAGGGCATGTTTGGGATCTCTCTTGTTTCTGTATTTTTATTTCTATACAAATTAGTGAAATATCAAATGAAGATTGATATTGAAGACATCATTTGCACAAAACTGTTATTCCTTGCTTTTGTATTCACTGTTTTTCGAAAGCAATAAATATTTGCTACCAAAATCTCAAAAAGTTTTATAAACAATTTCAAGAAATGAAAGGGTTTCATCATACATGTTGTGCTGTCTAGTTCATGTTTCTTCAAGGATGTTTGAACGCAAAATCAGAAAACAAGCAAATACCAACAGGCCCTAATTGTTGCAGTTGGAAATCTGTTGTATAGCTATTACAAACAATCACCAATAGATAGATTTTCCTTAGAAACTTGTTCTTAGAAACAATATCATCTTTAAAAGCCTAGAACAGAAATCTTGACCTTTATAATTTTTTAATAATAGCCAAAAACACTTTGCCTCCCTGTTTCCTATAACCAGACAGCAGGGACCTAGTCCTTCATCTAATTCCTTCCTTAGGTACACCTATGCCTTCCCAGTCTACCTCCAAGAGGTCTTGCATCACGTTCATTGCCACATGATGTAATTTTTATCTAGAAAGTTCGATCTTTGAAGCCTCTTGTGTGGTTGAGAAAATATTATTTGAGAAGCTAGTGAATTCTTATTGTGCATGCAAAGCACTTTTGTAAAGAATGTCTGACATGAAATCATACTTCATAACCAAAGTAACAATGTTATAAAATTCAAGTTATATCTTCATAAACATTTGTTTGTTTTCTACACAAATGATTTTATATTGCTTTTATGCATATTTTTGCAATTGTGGTATAGCATATATTTCATTGCAGTCATTTGTTTCCTCTCCAGACATTATCGTCAGTCTCTACTTCCAGTGTTGAAGAGGTTGCCTCAACAGGACCAGGAATTCGCTTCTTCCAGCTTTATGTAATCATGATCTTTTATTGACTTACTTTTCTTGTTCGATGTGCTTTCTTGTAAGATGAAACTTCATCATATATTTAAGTGCTTCCTATGCATAACTTTTATTTCATCATCTATTTCTCCACCGTTAGGTCTTCAAGGATAGAAATATAGTTGCACAGCTTGTTAAAATAGCTGAAAGGGCTGGCTTCATGGCAATTGTTGTCACAGTAGATACACCAAGACTTGGACGTAGGGAAGCAGACATTAAGAACAGGTGCATAACTTACTATTCATTTCACCATGCTATAGCACATGATGTGTGTGAATGTTTCTTGCTTTATTGCCTGTTAGGAACAATCACTGTCTAGGATGTTGCTTTATAGAAATGTCAAGGCTGACAATTGGATTTATTAGGTTGGATTGGCTAATTAGTCCAGTTAGGAAAAAATTCAAGCTGGATCCAACTTTGAATTTGATAGTTAAAATAAAATGCAAATATGTGCCTGATTTGTTTGATTCAGTTTTGGTCCATGTTATTGGGAAAAGTTGACTTCTTTTGAATTTGAAATTTCAAATTTGACTTCAGACGTTTAAATTCAGATTCAAACATTAATTCCATTGTTTAAATTAAATTCATATTTAAATTCAGATATTTGAATTCAAATTTGATAGACAAAATCAATCATCCTGATATAATTGGTTCCAAATTTGTCTTCATTCTTTCCCTCTTTTTGCCCTTATATTATGGGATTACGTAATCAACTTTGTATATACATTCTACAATATGGAATGAGGAAATTATGAATCTCTAGAAATTTACATGGTATCAGAGCCATAAATATCAATAAAGATCTCCATTTTTCGCCATTCCTTCACTCATGGCAGCTGACAACTCTTCTTTGTTTTCCCAAAACACTGCCACCAACTTCAAAGCCTTCCTTGAATCAGAATCAGTGGACCAAGGTTCGCTGTACCGATTGGTACCGGTCGGTACCGAGCGTACCGTACCCGTACCGCTGGGTACCGGTATCGGTACACCAATGTCGGTACGCCTGGCGTACCGCATACCGTACCGTACCGACACTCGGTACGCCTATATTAGTGCGGCACCGGTACGGGGTTCGGTACCGGTACGGCGAACCTTGCAGTGGACAATCCTCTTTTTTTTTTTTTTTACACCATTCAGATAATCCAGGACAAATCTTGGTTTCTACACCTCCCCATGGTGACAATTATCCTTCTTGGCAATATGCAATGATAGTTGCATTGTCAGCAAAAATTAAGTTCGACTTTGTTGATGGTTCTATACCACGACTAGACTCTTCCTCTCCTAATCATGCTGCATGGTTTATTGCAACCATATGGTTCTTTCATGGTGGCTCAACTCATTAGATCATGATGGAGAGTGTTATCTATGATTATTCTACTGCAGATGTTTGGGCTGATCTTCATGAATGGTTCTCTTAAGCAATGGTCCGTGTCTCTTTCAATTGCAAGAAGAGATTGTTAATCTCCATCAAGATCAGTTTTCTATTGCCACTTATCATACTAAAATTAAAAGTTGCTGGGATGCTCTGCCTAGCCTTTCTAGTGTTCCTAACCACATTTCCAACAACAAAATTACCTACTCAATTTCTAGTGCTCTGTCTGCCTAGCCTTTCTATTGTTTCAAACCTGTGACCTCAAGGTCACATTTAATGATAGGGAATATATATTTATCATCTGTAAATTTATTGACTCATAGTTATACCTTTTTCAAGTCAGAAAATTGGTTATGATTTATTTTAGCTTGATTCTCATGAAAGCTCGAAAGACCTAGTCTGGAATCTCAAGAATGGATAGCCCATTTGAGAAACTTAAACAGACAGGATCAAGTCATGGGTTTTCGGTTGTCTGCTTCTTTCATATCAAAATTTTACAAATTTAGTATATCTTACACCATGTTGATGCATCAATTCCCAGAATCAAAATTTCTTCTTCATGCATCAATTTTGCAGATTCACTTTATCTCCATATTTGACTCTCAAGAACTTTGTGGGTTTGGACCTTGGGAAAATAGATAAGGTGAGCAGCAACTGAAATATTGTTGAACAATCCAACCAGAGTTCCTTTATTGTTCTCTGTAATGTTGTATGCAATGCTTTGCAGACAAATGACTCTGGGATAGCATCATATATTGCTGATCAAATCGACCGGTGTCTAACCTGGAAGGTATGTTTATTGTTATGACTGGTGAAATGAAGATCAAATACCATTGTATTCAACAACAATGTAGACGTTGTAGGATGCTTGCTTGCTGCAACTTATGAGGCAACCATACCATTAGTAGTCTCATGCTTCCTAGCTGCAGGACTTGTTCAAATGTTAATATAGATGATGGAACTTGTGGTTCAACTCATCATGCTGCTTCCAAAAAGCATCATATTTAGAGACTCAAAGTTGAATACATAAAATGCAGTATACTAGTTCATTTAGGACTTGCTTATTCCAAGTCATTTGGTTTTAGTTGTAAATTATACTGTTAAATCTTCTGAAGTCCTTCAGCCTGATATCTGACCTTTTTTATTTACTTCTTCTGGTCTTCTGCTTGAGAGTAAGAATGTTCTTAGGGGCTGTTTGAGGAGGAATTTATTGAGTCCACTGGGCTCAGAGAAATTCTGAGGATAAAAAGATCACTAAGGACAGGATTTGTTGTTTCAATGGAGATATGACAAGATCAAAATGCCGTGTGAAAACCTTATCCACTGGAAACAATTGCTCTCTCTCCCCCTCCCCCATGGTTCTTTTTGTCTATGGTGCTTGCCCCCTTACCTCCTTGCAAAACCCCCAATCTCATTTCAAGGGCTTGCCGCCCTTTAATGCGATGGCCATCAACCATCCTCATCACTGACACCACTTTGGCGATGATATACCTCCTCCTCTCTTCCCTCTCCCACCTCAGCAAAAACCCATTGCCCACTACCATTGGTTCCTTTTCACCTTCCCCTCTCGTCCCACCTTGGCTAACACGAAGGACATCAAAAACCACCAAGGCCACCTGGACCAATAAATAGCCATATAGGGTTAAACTAAGTCTAGGTGTACTATATGTTGAGATGAGGCTCGTGAATACTCTCTTCAACATCCATCTCATTTGCTTGCTTTAGGGGGAGGTGGATTATTGTGTAACTCAAGCTAGTGAATGTCTTAAGTGAAGAGAGCATTACTTGGGGAAAGATATGGACTGATGAAGACATGGAGTTTGTAAAGAGGATGAAATTTGGGCGCAATTCTCTTCCTTTTGTTTGGAGATCAACTTCAGAGCTCCTAAGATGCTTTCTCTAATTATATATATTTTTTTCTTTTTTTTTATACAAAAGAGGGTACTATTTTTTATATCATCATTTTCTTTGGATAGATAAACTTTAATAGCATATATGCACTTTCTAATCTGTTTTCACATCATGTGGTTATTATGTTTTAAGTTGCAGTGGTGTCTTTTCTTCATTTCTTATCTTTATTCTCTATCTTCATTCCTTCAAATTGCCACAGGTAGTCATAATGATTAAGTGATGGGCTTCTAGGCCTCAGATAAAGTCATAATGTTTATTTTCTGAGGTGTCCTTAAAATGGGGTGTCAATTTAACACATGAACACTCCTATCAGTGAAGAAATGCAATCAACGAATTTTTGATATGGGCCAATAAGCATTGTTGGCTTTACCTAATCTTTGCTGAATATTATCGTGCAAATATTGCTAGAAGTTTCCTTTTGATTTTGGTTTTAGTAATGTTTCTTTGCTCTCTTTAATTCATTTTCCTTAAAATTGCTTAAAGCAATGGTTAGGGTGAAGTGATAGGCTATGTAGGTCCTAGAGAAAGGTTCACATAAATGGTGCCACTATTAGTGCTCGATTCTCCAGAGTAAATTCTTGCCTCTCATTGGTTCACCTTGATAGATGTAGCAAGTGATAAAAAATGCGTCATGTTCTTTTCAATTTAAAAATATTTTATTGCATCTTGTAACAATCTGGTCTAAATTTTCTATTTCTTATAGATTATTTTTATATAATGTTACATATCAATCCCCTGGTTCATTTGTCTCTTGGCATCCAAGTTTAGGATAGAATTAAAACACTGTAGGATTTTTTTTTCCATTGGATCTTATATTTGTTTATCCCATAGAATAGAATATCTTAACCACCCAAATGGGCCTTATTTAACAATAGTTCAAGCTTTGGAATTACAGGATAATTCTTTGATTTCTTAATGTCAACCCTAAAGGATGAATTTTGATGATTACAAAATACTTGAGATGATGTTGTGTACTAATGATGTTGGCTTAAGTGTGAAGTTTTATAAGTCAAGAAAAATCAGAAGAAATGAAGTACTGCAAAATCATTAGTTCTTCACAAACACTTCATTGGATATGTTCTAAAAGAAAAATGATCTTAATCTAATCCATGGAGATCAAAGATGAAGTCTAAAATTTTCTATTTGAAAAATTTGAGTCGACCCCTAAGCAAAAAAGACAAGTTTGAGTTGACTCTAGCATGTTTTTTTCAAGTGGCACAGTCAATGAGTCGACCCCCACAAAACATGAGTCGACCCTTATGTAGTTCAAATTAAACAGAAAGCTTTTACCGCCTGAGACAAAGTTTAAAGAGTCGATCCTTGTTCCAAATAAGTCGACCTCTGAAATTGAAGAGTTGACCCTTGTGTTTGAAGAGTCGACCCCAGGTCAGTCTCAGCGTCAGCTAGAAAAATTAGTGCATGAGTCGATCCTTGTGTTTAAAGAGGCGACTCCTGAAGAATATGAGTCGACCCTTAAGGTTAAAGAGTCAACCCTTTGAAGTTATCACAGCAAGAGCCATCTCAATATCTTGAAGTGCCGACCCAGGATAAACATGAGTCAACCCCTAAGTTACATGAGTTGACCCCTATACTGCTGGGACCATGACGGGAGGCTTGCAACAACTTTTGTCTTCTTCTGTAACAGAAAAGATTCCCATCAGAACGGAAAGAAAGGAATTCAAATCTCTCTAAAGAACTGGTCTATAAATTCAAGGGAACCTTAGAAGGAAAACAACAAGGAAAGCGAGAAAGATTCTATTAAGAAAGAAAAGTTTTCACTAAAGAAAGGAGAAGAAAAAGCTAAACAACTCATCATCCTCACTGGCATTCATCTGAAACTTACTCCTGTAAGGAAATCAGTCGAAGCTTCTCATTGCATCGAGAAGAGCTGCTGTTCAAGCATTGGGACATTCTTCCACAGCCAACTTCTTCATCGGCTTCAGCTTTTATTTTTATAGATTCATTTTATATACTCTGAAGCTTTAAGTTTTCTGGTTACAATATTCATTTATGTTGATTATTTGTTGCTGTAACAGTTTCACTTTCTGAAACTTGTAAAGGCTCTTCCAAGCCTTGATTGAAAGTTGCTGAATCGGGAGTATTCAGCAAGGGAAAAAGTTTTTGGTTGGTTTGTCTGAAAACCAGCTGGGTTGTTTGTGAGCCCGAAAAAACAAACGGTGTAAAGTTTTTGGTTGGTTTGTCTGAAAACTAACTGGATTGTTTATGAGCCCGGAAAAAAAACGGTGATAGGTTTTCGGTTGGTTGCCTGGGAAAACCAACTGGATTTTTGATTGTGAGCCCGGAAAACAATCTGGCTGTAATCTGCTGGGTTATAGTGAAATCTCAAGCTAGGCTTGGAGAGTGGATGTAGGTGCTAGGAGTGCACCGAACCACTATAAATTTTGGTGTTTGCGTGTGTGGTTTATTTCTCTTCTTCCACTGCATATTTCTAACTGCTTTCCTCATCTTATTCACTGCTTTATTTGTGCAACTTTAATTCCGCTGATAAATCTACAAGTTATTAGAGGATTACTGTAACTCATTCACTTCACGCTATTAATTTTAAAAGACCCAATTCACCCCCCTCTTGGGCTGCACCTCTGGGCAACACTTAACTTGTTGGTAATTTCATCACCAGTGGTGGAATCTTCAGGGCATTTGTCTCTCTGACATTGATTTGCCTAGGGCTGATTCATTTATCATTTCTGAGAATGCCTGCTTTGTATTTGGTCAGGATATAAAGTGGTTGCAGACAATTACTTCTTTGCCAATTTTACTGAAAGGAGTTATGACTGCAGAGGACAGTAAGCATTTGGTGTTCACTCAGTTTTTCTTTATTTGTTTAATCTGATAAATAAACATCTCCTGCTTGTAAGTCCGTGTAACTTATGGCTCTTTTGTAAACCATGCAAATACAGCATGGCTAGCCATCCAAGCTGGGGTGGCTAGTATTATTGTGTCCAATCATGGAGCTCGCCAGCTGGACTATGTTCCTGCAACTATCAATTGTCTGGAAGAGGTATTGATGCTTTTCATACCAATAGTTTTATTCTTCAGTTTCTACTCTTTGCCGGCCATCAACTGAAAACAGTAGATTTTTCCAAATAAACACTTGCTTTATTCCACGGCTGTATATAATCTAGACTTCATTTAAAACAGTGATGGTGAATAAAGTCTATTGTATTTTTCAAAATGTAGATAATTTTTGTCAGCAATCCTAATAATGCATCTCTCCTGCTTTTATAATTCAGTTGGTTTAGCATGTCATATAATGAAGTATTTTTAGCATGCAAGATGGTTAGAAGAAGAAGAAGATAATTAGAGTTTGTTTTTCAAGGTCTCGGGCCTTTCATAGCGAATGCTGCATGTAGAGGCGTCATATGGCGTTCCTTTTGATACTGAACTACTGAATTCAGGTTGTCAAAGCTGCACAAGGCCGAGTTCCTGTGTTTCTTGATGGTGGGGTCCGTCGTGGCACAGATGTTTTCAAGGCTTTAGCTTTGGGAGCCTCTGGTGTATTTGTAAGTAACTAGTACATGATTTAATTCAGATAACACAAGTATATAGTCAAATCACACTATTATTAACATGCCTGATTCTGATAAACCTCTGCCTCAAAGTTGAAATGAACTCAAATGGTTTTTCATTCTTTTTGGTTCTTTCTTTTCTCCTGCTAATTACTCATTTGGTTTTTTTTTAAAAGTTTTACTCTCATATTGGATTCCTAATACTGAACACAGATTGGAAGGCCAGTAGTATTCTCATTGGCTGCAGAAGGTGAGGCTGGTGTGAAAAGGGTGCTTCAAATGCTTCGAGATGAATTTGAAATTACTATGGCACTAAGTGGTTGCACCTCTCTTAAAGAAATCACTCGCAATCATGTACTGACTGAGGTGGACTTGTATCATGCTCCCTCCAGGTTATAAATTACTCAGGTAATTGTTGTTCTCCTGCTGTAAGGTTGGGGCTGCATATGCTCTGTGACCTTGGAGTGTTTACATGGCTAGTTTCTGTCCAGAAGCATAGCAATAAAAATTTTAGAAATGTTGGGAAATTTTAAGCTCCAATGGTTATAGGTGATGATGTTTTCATAAACAGCTATCCTGATGGCCTTGGTCATTATTCTCTTGCTTTCTCTGATAGTCTACTACCTGGACTCAAAACTTGTGTTAATGAATACCTGGAAAAATCGATATGATTATGCAAATTTAGCTATAGCTTGGTGCTTGTATCCCTTCTCAAAACCTAGGAGATGGTATTCAAATCTTGGGAGGTGTTTTTCCAAATGTTTTTAAAAAATGCTTTTTTTTTTTAAGCTTTTTATATGTCATATGATTGTGGGATGATATGCTTCTATTCTACAAGTGTATCAACTTTTCTAGTCCATTGGTTGTTGTCATTATCATGGCTGTCATTGTGAAGCATTATTCAAATAACTGGGGAACCATGTCCCAAGTTTTGAACCTCGTCTGAAGATGTGCTACTGGTCGGCTATTCCTCTTTTCACGCGAGTGCTGCTTCAATGAAACTGAGATATGTAAAATTAATTAAGAGAGAGGGAAATGGGGAGGGCATAGCTCTTTGGGTTCTAGAGGGATGAGGCTAAAGTGATGGAAATGGCCTCATGTAGGGCAATGGTAGGAGACAAAACAGAAAAGACAACTTAGAGGGTGAAATCTCAGCATGAGCTATGGAGAGGTGGTTTTGCTGAGAAATGGAGAGATCAATCTAATGACAGTAATCAGAGTTCTTTATCTAGCTTGAATCAAGCTTGAATTGTGTTTAGTTGGAGATTGATGTAGATTTGAACTTGAGTATAGCTTGATTCAAGGGCTGCAAACAAATGCTGTAACATGATATAACTGATTATGAGTGGTGGGGAAGTAGACATTGGAAAAGTTTCACAGCTGGAGCTCCTCATTAGCTTCCTATATTGTTGGTTGAGAGGGAAGCAATAGAAAAGTTGCAAGATTAGCTTCATAACTTTGTATGAGAGCCGGTCTTGATTACCCCAACTACTGTCGGATGATCAGGCAAAGCTGGTCTAAGAATACGCATACTGAATCTGTTAAAGAGTCTCTCCAGTGTCACAGTTCTAGTAGTTCCACTGATGATGGTTCTGGAGTTTTTCTGTTTCTCTCTCTCTTTGTTTTAATATTCTGGCCGGAGAAGTCAAGATATGGTGTCACACAGATCTCAGGTAGTGTTAGATGATACCCAACTTGAACCATACCTTATCCTAGTTGCCAAGTCTGGATTCTCTTTGGCTTGTGTCCCGTCGCAAAAATTGACAGATTAGCAGGACCGTGGAAATGAGGTTACGTTGGGTTGGCTGGATGGGTTTCGGGTTGTATCTTTCACACGAAAAGCATGGTTAATCTTCTTACGTGACGTTGATGTTGGATTGCCCCTTGCATAGATGTCAAAGTAGCCCGAATTTTTTCATTCATTTGTCAGCATGGATCTCGAAGTAACTATTATGCGATCTCATGGTAGATTTTCTCCAAGGAAAGAATTTTTTTTCGTCGATCTGATTGGGGTGGAGGAAGATTTTCTTCAATCTGCTCAACTCGAATTTCTTAAAAAAATAAAAAAATAGAAAAATTGTAAAAGTAGGAATTAAGTTTTTTTTATAATTAATGATAAAAAGATGAGGTATACAACCTCTATTTATAATGGAGAGGTCTTTTTTTGCACAATTTAGATTGGATTCCTCTTTCTAAGTCTAATAAGATTTTTTTTTTAAAAAATAGACATTACTAGTTAAAATAAACTCAAAAAAGCTAAAATTCAATAGGAGGTAGATTCTGACTTCTATATCATCTTTGCATTTTGTTGCTTGCCTGATTCTTTTCAGATGGGAAGATACGTCCGATCAAAATCTTATTCAAAAGAAAAAATTTTGGTTTGATCGGCCCATTTTAAATCTCAAATGATGAAATATGGGCTCGGTCGCTAGGGTGTCGTCCTTTAAAAGGAATGACATCATGGCATAGATCTCGAAAGGCTGCTTGAATGGAAAAAAAAATCATTTCAATCGGACGTCGTATGACTAAGTTCCGGAAGTTTGACCTACAACTCGGCTTCTTGAAATGGCAAATTTTGCTTCTAGACCTTGTCCAGCTCTACTCGTAGTGGCCAAAGCCGTCCACATCAAGTCTGGAGATCTTCTTGAATCATTTGCACAAAAGATACAATCGCTATCTGGCTGGATGTGGGGTAGTTGTCGACTCCAAGCCAATCACTAGGGAGATGCAAGGAAGAGCCACAGAGCGGCTGGCAATCACTCAAGGTCCATAATCAGATGCCTCAAGCTTAGGAATATCAAAAAGGAACAAAACATAATTACTTTGACATAAAATTCGGACTCAAAACTGATGGCTATTTATGGACTAATCTAAGAGCTTCACAGATTTACCTCATCAACAGATGGTTTTCCATGTTGTTCGATCATTTGTCAAACTCTGTATGTTAGCATAGAGTTACAAGACGAGCCTGTAGGGCCGAAATTAAGACCTTAGTGCTAGTTGGGTTGGGGATAAATCTCACAAAAAGCGCTAGTCAGCCCAATAGAAGTTGACTATGAGTTGAGGTCCAATATGATAAACGGAGGTATCCTAGGTCTGCCCTCAAATAAGATTTAAAAGTAGTAGAGGTATTACAGCCTGAACTATATTTCATTTTATTAAAGCCTGAACTATATATTTTAGTTTAGTGCCAGGGGTGATACATAAAAAGTTCTCATAATCGTGTTATACGTACTATGCCAAATAGGTGATCGAAAGAAATCACAGTGAAAACAATTATCAAAGCCCAGAAGTATCGCACCGGACCTGTCTTTTTTCTCTTTTTTTTCCCAGAAAGAGAGAATGACTTATCCTATAACAATTATTCAGGTCTAAGATATTCGAAAATACACAGTTGAAGATCTGAATTTGGAATCTCCGCTTTGCATGGTTTCTTTTTCCAAAGAAATAGAAAGAGGTGTGATATTTATGTTGGTAGTTCCTTTTCTTTTGCCTGAAAATGGGCACCTACCTGAATCAAGGAGACATAATAGCAAATTGGATTAAACAATGCTCTAAATTAAGGGGAGGGGAGGGGGAAGAAAAGATAAAAAGTAAAAGAAAAGAAAAACTGAGTCACAAGTTTCAGAAGCATTAGGAGGGAAGGTGATGGTGGGCGCTTTTGTAAGGGGAGGAGTCATCAGTCCTGCTTTTTCTTTTCTGCAAAAACTGCTGCAGAGATCGCTTCATCGAGAGGCCCGGATTTAGCAGCTGTGGCATGGCTTGTGGAGTCCTAGAAGCCGGAGAAAGTTGACACGATTCCATGCCTCGATCGTTCTGTTTCCTGGTAGCCATTTCCTCCATCTCTCGCCGAGCCATGCATATGATGGCCCTGGCCTGCATGTCCCTCCCATCAGTGGCAACACATGGCTATGAGTAAATTACAGTAAATCTGAAGCACAGTCAAATCTATATACACTTCTAAACAAGGTCTGAAATAAAAGCCGTTCTAAGAAAAATTTAACCTGCATTTGTTATCTGGCATTATGCACTTCCAAGGGCCATTAAATAATGTTTCTGAAATTCAAATCTCTATGCAAACTGTTTGCACAATATTTCCTATTCAGTCATTAATAATGAGTTAAGCAAATAATGCTGTTGCTCTTCATTAATTTTGATTAACCACAAATTAACTATCATTTATATTCTTTAGCGAGTCGATGCAACAGATCTGACGAAAAAGGGTTGCAACAGAGACCATCGTGTGGAGATGCTGTAGCAGAGACCAATAAGAAAGAATCGTTCCAAGTCTGGAACCCGGTCGGATCATGTGATACGCAGTTGTTTCCCTTTGCAATCCTCCTCATATTTGGTAGGAGAGGGATTGCTTTAGTTTCTTTGTTGTGATTGAGGGTACTAACTATAACTGACTTATACTAGCTAGAAGTGATGTTAATACTCCAATATTCATGCACTGACTTGAGATAATAGAAGGGTAGGAATTAATGGCATATACCTGGATCTCTGTTGCATCACAAACGCAAACACGGCCACCATAGAATATGGAAATCTGCTGCTGGGATGTTCTTCCTTCCTGTTCCTCCACCCTTTGGCATTCCAGTGATTGCTTAGAGTGAGAGAAATAAAAAGAGGTGGTGTAGTTCTTCACATGTCATACCAAAGAGACTGGCAGATTCTTATGGATGGAAAGCTATGGTTTGTCAATACCTGCTGGAGCCCGCGGAGCCGGAATGGGAAGACGGGAAATAATTGCGTCCTCCAGGAGTGAGGCATAGCTTGGTATCACACTCTGTATCCTTTAACATTCTTCCTCTTCTTCACTCTTCTTTCCCGGCTTTCCTTTTTCTGCGACTTATATCTTAGAGAAATATATTGCTGCTTTTTATATGAAAAATGGAAACACCTTACTTTTAGAGAGGGCGAGAGAGAGAGAGAGAGATTCCACCACATCCTTTACGTCTATAAGGTGTGCTTTCCATCTCAGTTATAGGGAGAGAGGATGGGGGGTACGAGACTTGAGGCAGGAGAAGAAATATGAGAAAGTTGGTACAAAGGCACGGCGAGCATGATTTTCTCATGTGCGAAATTATTGTGGCCCAGTCCTACTCAAGTGGGCATGTGATTAGATCCTCCGACGAGGAATGGTAGCCGGAGACAGCAGGCGCTTTTGGTCCGTTTCATTCCTTCTTTGGTTCATTGCTTGCCGTACTTCGCCGTTTACGTTTGTGAGGAATATGATAGAAATGACAGTCGTTTAAGTTTCACCGTCAATCGTTGCCATCCACTCCGCCAAAATTTGCAACAGTTAAAGCCATACTCGTGACTTGTCTCTAAAAATAGAATTCTTTTTATTCAATCTCATTTCCCCACGGACCAGTAATAATTTTTCTTCTGCAAGTTGGCTGCCTGCGCTGATTTGAAATTTGTAACTTTTGAAGGATGGCACTATAACATGTCAGCTTGACTTTTAACCTTCTAGATATCATCCAAAACTAAAAACTCGTGCTTGATTCTAGGTTCAATAATGTCAATATTATTCTGCAACTTTATATAATAAAAAAAACATTTAATAGTAAATTGGCCAACTTTAATTCAGATCTGTATATGATTAGATTGAGTTGCTTTATTTAGATAGGTCATAGCTTAGTAGCTAGCTTTAATTATCTCCATCTTCTTCTTAGAATCAGGCTAGGAGGAATTCCGGCCAAAATTAGACAAAAATGGGACTCCAACTTAGATCACTGTTGTCGACATTCAATAACATTACCAATTGAAACAATTAGCAACTCCTAATTATCTACAGCTTGACTCTTAAGTTCTATAATTTTAAAATCTATCAAACTTGGCCATATTACAAGTCAAAATAATGATAACTACTTGCCTCGATCATGTGATTGGCTTTTGAATGACCTCCACCATTTATGATAGGACAATTGTACACGACTTATCTCGTTCTTTGTGGTGAAAGTATCTATGGATTTGATTTTAGGCTTTAAACCAAAAGACATTTATTAGGATAAGGAGGATGCCAATCTTGAATTTCCAAACCATCCAAATTTTTGGGTCGACAATAAGCTTTCACACCCTTACTATTCCCATATTGCCATCTTCAGCCTAGTTTTTTATTCTTATTTGCCCACATAGTCCTATCAACTTGCCCGCACACCATATGGAACTTGAAGCTTTTTGAATCATTGTCATATTTTGGGGCTACCGCATCACTTGGAGGGCCATGGAATTAGGATTTTAGATTGGCATGAACCATTCCCTGCTTGACCATTTAGCACTCATGGTCAAGGACATGTTATAAATGTGATTTTATAGTGTAATACAATAAACTTGAAGAATTGAGAGAACAATACACAAATCAAGAGAATTGCAAGGACTAATTGAAAATTTACATATTTTGTTGAAGATAGAGTTATAACCAAGTAGAGGATTGGAACAATGTCCATTTCAAGGAAAAAAAAATCCTTTTTTTTCATCAGTCAATCCTTAATTCAGTATAAATCCTTAAACTTGCATTTCTTTGACCTTTCACTTAATTACTTTAACCAAAGTGGCAAAGGATTAATATGTCCTTGTATGTCTTTTAGGCCAAGTGAGATATATGAATTTAATGTGCCTAAGTAAAAACATAAGATTGTTAATGTAGCTTTTCTATCTCCTTCTCATTTCTTTTAGTTTTTGTTTGATAAATATTACAACAAAATAGGAAAATATGCAATATTTGATGTGTGCTTCAGTGAATTATAAGCTAAATATTTTTCTCAATTTCTCTCAAAAAGTTTCACAAACAATGGCCTGTGAAGCATCAAGGTCTTATGGAATAGAGGAGGGCTTGGCCAAATGAATGAACGAAAATATTTGTTTCAGCCATAACTAGATCAAATTCTGAGGCATGTATGCAACAAGTGTCTGTCTTTAGGAAGTTATATGCATGTTTAAAAGATTTGAGGAATTAACATACAGAGAGAAGATTTTAGGGATAATTGTTTGAAGATTATTATACAATTTAGGTGTAAAATTAACTAAAACATCTCTTGGTCAATATTTCATGAATAGGCATTTTACCTATGATTAACTAGAACATAGAAACCTAATTGAAATAAATTATATAATTATAGGAATTCATTTATAAATTTAAAGAATTGAAGGACTGAAAGATGAACTAAATAAGTCAATGCTTAGGGGGATTTTTTTGTGTAGTTGATACATTGGACTAAACATATGACAATCAAAGCCCAAGCAAAGTACCGCGTGAAAACTTCATTTTCCACTGCTGTCACGTTCTCTCATTTCACGGTTAGCACGCACTTTGTGTGGAAACCGCTGAGGCTGCGGGGGGTGGACTTTGGCTGTCCGCAGATGACATATGGCATGTCATGTCTCGTCCTCGCATCCCCATGACATGAGGTAGGCTCGTGAACCCACGTGACTCCGAAGTCGACATGGCTGGAGACATAACCCCAAGGGCTCACATGACGTGGCCTCCCACGTGAGGAAGAAAATACAACTTATACCACATTCCCTAGCGGCGGTACACCATGCCAATCACATATCTTAGATCCGTATAGGCCCGTATATCTTGTTTCTATTTATTCCTACAGTGTTCTGCTGATCTGGTATGCATAATGCGAGGTATATTTTCTCTACATGAGGGCAAGGCTTGTTTTTAACTCCAATGCCTCACCCAACCTTGGCAGGATCTGTTCATCTATGCTTAGATGAAATTTAAAGACACTGATCAACATTATTTCAAGGTGTAATTTAAGCAATGATTATAATATGTATTGATTAATGATCCCATATCGTATCAGCTGCTATATATATCTTTTGGTGATATATACTAGATCTTTTCAAACTAGACTAACAAAATATCAAGCAATACCACTAGATAAAAAAAGAAGTTTATTTATTTATTTGTTCGTTTATACATGCCATATTTTGGAAGTGTCAAATAATAACATATGCCGATATCTCAATTAGGGTTATTAATTAAACCTGTAAACCTGGAATTTGACTTAGACCCAATAATTTGGATCCCAACCAGAATGTGCATAATTACCCAATTTATAACATACATTCATATATACATATATGCGTATGTATGTATGTATGTATATATATACGTATATGTGTGTATATATATGTATATGTGTATATATATATGTATATGTGTGTATATATATATGTATATGTATATGTATATATATATGTATATGTGTGTATATATATATATATATGTATATGTATATGTATATATATATATATGTATATGTGTATATATGTATATATATATATATATGTATATATGTATATATGTATATGTATGTATGTATGTATGTATTGTTAGATGTATGCCCTAGAAGCCAATCTGGCTGACACATTGTTAATTCTAGGGACATAATTTTGTACTTGACTATTTATTATTGAATAAATAAAAGGCATCTTTTTATTCATATTGTTTATGTGTCTATGAATCGTCCAAGAATTAATAAGATGATGATGCGTATTCTTAAGAGTTAAGAATTTAAGCCATGCATCATTGGTGATTAATTTCTGAATGCTCCTGATCAATGGATCATCACAAGGATGGTGATCGATCCGATCAGTGCACACATTGCTTTCCTTATGGATGGACGAGACTCAAGTCCACAGTGTGGCGACACTGAAGTAATAGTGCAGGTGCTTGTTAAGAACAAGGGTACTGAGCGTGACCAAGACAAGAAGTCACTTGGATGTCTATCCACTCGTCAGTGACTTGCTTGATGTTGCAGTAGTGTGACTGGTCCTTTGACCTGCGATGCTTCGGCTACTCACAGTGAGGTTATTGTAGTTTGACTGCACATATACATGGTCTCTAGCCATATGGGTCCATGCAGTGTAGATTGGCTGCAGTAGGTTCACTGTAGGAGTAGGGTATGCACCTATAAGGAATCTATCGACCTTGATAGATAAGGAGAGATCCTATGTGATTTATAAGACTGAGTTCGTAAGACCTCGGCCGGGGCAGATTGCACAGTGGAGAAAGAGTTCTCCGCTCTCGAACTTAAGTCAAATAAATCTTGACATATGACAGACGATGGGGTTTGACGAGTTGTCCATGACCTCCGTCCTGTAGGGATCCACGATAGTAGGACTGTATCACACGATAACTGCACCTAGAGGTTCATCATTCTATTCTACTGGGTAGCCACTACATGCTGCTAGGTGTCACTGGTGGATGGTGGGACTCACAGGGATTATCTCGATGATCGATAAACCCTAATGAGTAGAGTTGGAATCGTTCCAATCCATTGAAAGGAGTTTTCAATGATATTGTGATAGAGATCATAATATATCTCACTACCAGTCAGAATAGAACCTATGGGGTCACACACATTAGAAGTATTGACCGATCCGATGGTTGAATCGTGATTAGGAATCACAAGTAATCAATTCGATTGATAATCAGTTGAAGAAGGAACAATGGAATTAATTAATTGGACTTAAACACAAAACCTACTTCGAGTAGGATTCCTAGAGTCCTAATTGGATTAGGACTAGGATTCCTATTTGGACTGGGATTCCTACTTGGACTGGGAATCCTATTTGGAGTAGGACTAGGATTCCTACTTGGAGTAGGATTCCTACAATCCTAATTGGATTAGGAGTTTTGAATTAAATTTGGATTCCTACTTGGAGTAGGATTCCTAGAGTCCTAATCGGATTAGGACTTCGGATTCAAATTAGAGTCCTAATTGGATTAGGACTAAAATTAAATAAGTCCTAATTGGATTAGGATTTCTTAAGTCCTAATTAATTATTAATCTAGTGAATCAACAAGACTCCTAATTGGATTAGGATTGAAGGGTTCAATTGAGTCATGGTTCATTAAGTTCTAATTGGATTAGGACTTACCTAGATTAAACCCAAATTGGTTCACCCTTGGTCCAAGCCTAATTAGATTAGGACCTAACCATGAGTGACCTTCCTAATCCTCCTTAAAGGAGGATTAGGTTAACCATGAAGGAGGGGCACACGCCCCTCCTCCTTTTCCTTGCTTGGTGTGGCAAAGAAGAGGGGCCGGCGCCCCTCTTGGAAGTTTATCAAGGAGCTCCTACAAAGTAGGAGCTCCACATGCTATTTAAGAGGAGGCGTGGGGGCTGACCTAGGGCATCATTGAAGCCCTCTCCCTCTCCAATTCGTGGCCCCCTCTCCTCCCCTTTCCTTGGTTCAGCCGCAAGCAAAGGAAGAAAAAGAAAGGTGGCCTCTTCATCCTCCCTTCCTCCTTCCAACGCAAGGAAAAGAAAGAAGGCTGCAGGGGTTTTGTTCCTTTACTATTCTTCATCCTTCTTCTTCCTCCTCTCAAGCACATTCAAGAGTTGAAAGAAAGAGAGGAGATCAGCCATTAAAAGTTATCTTTGCAAGGGAGCTAGCACCCCGGGGAGATAGAAAGCTTGGATCGGTTCCTGCTTCATGTGGATACCCGTAGAGGCCGGGCACTTGAACGGCTTCAAGCGAACCTTCATCCAAAACCACGATCATCAGTTTGCGGTGATCATCTACCCGCACAAGGTGAAGATTTGATCTTCTAATGTTTTTAAAAAGTTTTTAATCCTTATCTATCTACGAACGGTTTTTGAACAACGTTCATGTGATGAACGGTTGATCCCGCGCATGCCTCTTCCGCTGCATCTGAATTTTTTTGAATTTTCTGCGGCATGGGCGGGGTTTCTAACAGTGGTATCAGAGCCTAGGCATCGTAGATTAAGGTAAGGATTAATTATTAATAGGCTTATTAGATCTAAAATTTAAATGATTATGCATGCTGAAAATTTTCTGCATGCAGATTTTTTCTAGGGTGCTGATTTTTGCATGCTGATTTTTATGTGATAAAAAGATGATTCTAATTACATTGTTAATGGGATTACAAAGTTTAGAATCATGATTAGCATGATCAGCAACCTATGTCATGAGATAATCAATTAGATTTCAGATCTGAAAATTATAATTGCTGCATGTGGTGATGATCATAGGATTCAAACCCTTTTGGTATCAAATGTAATGACCTGCGATGTGATCTGTGATGTCATGTAATCTTTCAGATGCTTGCATGCATCTTATTTGATGTTTTGAGAGGCCTGCGTGCCTCCTAAAAGGAGATGTAATTTATTATTATTTTTATTTTACATCTGGTTGTATTTCTGTGATGTGATGTACGTCAACGATCAAGTTGAAGACAAGGAATGAGATGAACGGCGATCTAAGCGGTTGATGGCGATTGGATCAAGAGTTGATCAAGGATCGAATCAAGGAGGCTTGGAACCAATTCAAGAGTTGAAGGCCAATTGATCGATTGACGTGCATATGCTTGTAATACGACCTAATTAGAATCCATGATCATCACCTATTTAAGGTTTAGCTTTATTTGATGCTGCGATTATAACTGCCTGTGATGTGCCGTTTGCATGTGATGTGAATGAGAGCGGGGTAGATAGGTTTACATGTGATGTAGCAAACCCAATTGAGACCTAAATTAAAACCTCCTCAATCAAGTCGAGAGTGAACCAACATGAGCGAGTCATATTAGATTAATTGATCTAATTGGTGTCTAGGAAAGCATGAAAGGTGGTTACTTAATTAGGACCTTACTCTCTGAGTAAGGGGAGCCTCCCACCTGCTTACCTGGCCAATTGTTCGATTACCTCTTATTAAGAGCTCAAGTTGCAAACACTAAGACCTGATTAACCAATATTAAGTCAATAGGTCTTCCACTGTAGTAGAGCTGCTAAGGTCTTTCTGATGTTGATTTGTCTCGGCTGGATACAGTGGTCAAGTTGCATCGGGGGGCTGGACCTCTCTATAGACATGAGATGTTGTAGGGTAAAGGTGGGCTTGGGCACCAATAACTGTTACGTGAGGACCCAATGACGACTTTATTTCTACGGTTATATGGTGGGTCTGACTTAACTAAGAAATGGGACCAATAACTGTTAGGTGAGGTCTTCATGGCTTAGAGACCAAGTTGCACTGCAACATGCTTGAGAAGCATTGTACAAGAGTTGTACACTCATCCATCTATGTGTCACCAATAACTGTTAGGTGAGGTGCCATGTAGATTGGTGAGACCGCAGTACCTACTAGAAACCCTAGTCGTGTAGGATTTCCGTTTTCCTACCAGGGGAGTGTGAGGAATTCGAGAAAATAGTGGGAGGTACATTTGTTCTAAAAGACCTTAGAACAGATTAAGGATCAAGTACAAAAGTCTAACTAGAATCTTTACTCTCTGCAGATCATAATGTCAGCCTCAAACCCTTTGACCCGTATTCTTGAGACCAACCGATTGACCGGTACCAATTACAGAGACTGGCTTAGAAATCTCAAAATTATTCTGAGTTGCGAGAAAATAGGCTATGTGCTCGATAATGACATCCCCGCATTACCAGCACGTCCGACCGCTGATCAGCGTGCGACGCATGAGAAGTGGACAGACGATGACATTAGGGTCAAGTGCTATATCATGGCATCCATGTCCAATGAACTACAATGCCAGCATGAAAATATGAAGACTGCTAGGGACATACTGGCACACCTACAAGAGTTGTATGGTGAGTAGAGTCGCACAGCTTGTTTTGAAGTGTCCAAGAGGCTCTTCAAAGCAAAGATGCGCGAGGGACAGTCCGTCCATGATCACGGTCTGACTATGATCAAGGATCTAGAGGAGCTTGAGAAGCTCGGTATGAACATGCACAAGGAATTGCAAGTAGATCTGATCCTTCAATCCCTTCCTGATTCATTTGGTCAGTTTATAGTAAATTACCACATGAATAAGATTGAATGCACTAAGACTGAACTAATCAATATGTTGGTAACTGCTGAGGGAGCCTTGAAAGGTTCAAGGGGCAATGTCCTTGCTGCTGAGTTGACTTCTGGTTCCAAGAGAAAGAAGCCTGCTAAGAAGCAGAAGAAAGACAAGAAGCCAAAGAAGGAAGTTCAAAAGAAAAAGGCTAATGACAAAGGAAAATGTTTCCACTGCAATGTCGACGGCCATTGGAAGAGAAACTGTCCTTCATACTTCGAGAGCCTGAAGAACAAGAAAGGTGACACACCTTCAGAAGGTATAGACTTGCTCATAACTGAAACTAATCTAACGGTTTCTTCTACTTCTAGTTGGGTTATAGATTCTGGTTCTAGTGCTCATTTGTGCACTACCATGCAGGGTCTAAAGGAAAGTAGAAGGCTGGCGGAAGGTGCGGTAACCCTTCGGGTTGGCAACGGGGCAAAAGTTGCTACTGTGGCTGTGGGCACCTACCATCTGCGACTACCGTCTGGTTTTAGTTTATTACTTAGAGACTGCTATTATGTACCTGCTGCTAGCAGAAATTTGATTTCTGTTTCATGTCTAGCACAGGAAGGTCATGTTTTTACGTTTGACAAAGACTGCTGTTCTATTTATTTCAGAAATAAAATAGTCGCACGTGGTTTTATGATTGACAGTCTCTATCATTTGCATATGGATGTATCTATAAATGTGTCTGAGCAAGAAGTGAGTACCAAAGGATCCAAGAGATCCAGGGATGAGATAAACCAAAAATATTTGTGGCACCTCAGGCTTGGCCATATTGGAGAGGACAGAATGAACAAAATGGATAAAGATGGGCTTCTCGGCTCATTGACTTCCGAGTCATATCCAGTTTGCGAGTCCTGTCTTCAAGAAAAAATGGCTAGATTGCCCTTTGTAGGACATGGGGAGAGGACCACTGAAATACTTACCCTAGTACATACAGATGTATGTGGCCCATTCGATGTGCTAGCCAGGGGACGTTATTCGTACTTCATTACCTTTACCGATGATTATTCACGGTATGGGTATGTGTATCTTATGAGACACAAGTCTGAATCTTTTGAAAAGTTCAAGGAGTTCAGAAATGAAGTAGAAAAACAAACTGGAAAATCCCTTAAGGCTCTTCGATCAGATCGAGGAGGAGAATACCTTAGTAGAGAATTTCGGGACTATCTCAAGGACAATGGCATAGTCTCACAATGGAACCTCCGGGTACACCTCAACTCAACGGGGTGTCAGAGAGGAGAAATCAGACTCTATTGGATATGGTCCGGTCCATGATGAGCTTCACTGATCTACCAATGTTTCTTTGGGGAGATGCCTTACTTACCGCAGTATATCTACTGAATAGAGTTTCCTCTAAATCCGTTCCTACCACACCGTATGAGATATGGCATGGTAAGAAACCAAGTCTTGGTCATCTCAAGATTTGGAGATGTCCGGCCTACGTCAAAAGACTACAGGCGGACAAACTAGAGGCTAGGACCATAAGTGCTCGTTTTATAGAATATCCTAAAGAGTCATTAGGATACAATTTTTACGTCTCAGAGGATCACAATGTGTTTGTGAGCCATCATGCCATCTTCTTGAAAAACCAGTTTATCCTTGATAGAGGCAGTGGGAGGAAAATTGAGCTTGAAGAGAAAGTCTCTGAAAAGCAACGAGTCATAGATCCTATCGAACCCATTCATACAGATCCAGTACACGTTGTCCCTCCTCCACCTCGTAGATCTAGTAGGGTCTCCCATCCTCCCGATAGATACTTAGGTATACTAGAAGAGGATACTGAGGAAATGTTCCTAGTGGGAGATAGGGATCACATAAAGGATCCCAAAACCTACAACGAGGCGATATCTGATATCGATTCCGAGAAATGGCTGGAAGCTATGAAGTCAGAGTTAGACTCCATGCATTCCAACCAAGTCTGGACCCTATTAGATCCACCAGAAGGTATTGTACCTATTGGATGTAAATGGATCTACAAAAGGAAAATAGGTTCGGATGAAAAGGTAGAGACCTATAAAGCAAGGCTAGTGGCGAAAGGGTATAGTCAACGCGAAGGCATTGACTATCAGGAGACCTTTTCACCTATAGCCATGCTAAAATCCATCTGAACATTGCTTGCCATTGCAGCATTTCATGATTATGAAATCTGGCAGATAGATGTGAAAACTGCTTTCCTGAATGGATATCTTGATGAAGATATCTATATGGAACAGCCTTTGGGTTTCACTTCCAGTGATGGAGATCACAAGGTCTGCAAGCTGCAAAGGTCCATCTATGAACTAAAGCAAGCATCTCGGAGTTGGAACACTCGTTTCGATGACGCAATCAAAACGTTTGATTTCATCAAAAATGAAGAGGAACCATGTGTTTACAAAAAGGTTAGTGGGAGTGCTGTCGTGTTTCTCGTACTGTACGTGGACGACATCCTCCTGATAGGGAATGATATTCCCATGCTAACCTCGGTCAAGGTCTAGTTGTCAAAAGAATTCTCCATGAAAGACCTTGGGGAAGCATCCTATATTTTGGGAATAAAAGTCTATAGAGATAGATCTAAAAGGATGCTTGGCCTATCACAGAAGATGTACATAGAGGAAGTGCTGAAAAGGTTCAGCATGGAAAACTCTAAAAGGGGTCTCTTACCTCTAAGAAATGGAATTCATCTCTCCAAGAAGATGTGCCCCAACACATCTAAAGAGATTCAACGCATGAGCAAGATCCCCTATGCATCAGCAATAGGGAGCCTCATTTATGCCATGCTATGTACACGACCTGATATAGCCCTTGCTGTGAGTGTCACAAGCAGATATCAGTCGAATCCAGGTTAAGAACACTGGACAGCTGTGAAGAATATTCTTAAGTACTTGAGAAGAACTAAAGATTTATTCTTGGTTTTTGGAGGATCATCAGAGCGGCGCTCCCACCTCATACGCGACTATGTTGAGAAGAAGCATGTCGAGGTGCAGAGAGTAGACTCCGCGGACAACGTGGCAGACCCATTCACTAAGCAGCTGAGTCAGCAAAAGACTGAAGCCCACCTTGAGAAGATGGGCCTAAGATATATGACCAATTGGCTTTAGTGCAAGTGGGAGATTGTTAGATGTATGCCCTAGAAGCCAATCTGGCTGACACATTGTTAATTCTAGAACATAATTTTGTACTTGACTATTTATTATTGAATAAATAAAAGACATCTTTTTATTCATATTGTTTATGTGTCTATGAATCGTCCAAGAATTAATAAGATGATGATGCGTATTCTTAAGAGTTAAGAATTTGAGCCATGCATCATTGGTGATTAATTTCTGAATGCTCCTGATCAATGGATCATCACAAGGATGGTGATCGATCCGATCAGTGCACACATTGCTTTCCTTATGGATGGACGAGACTCAAGTCCACAGTGTGGCGACACTGAAGTAATAGTGCAGGTGCTTGTTAAGAACAAGGGTACTGAGCGTGACCAAGACAAGAAGTCACTTGGATGTCTATCCACTCGTCAGTGACTTGCTTGATGTTGCAGTAGTGTGACTGGTCCTTTGACCTGCGATGCTTCGGCTACTCACAGTGAGGTTATTGTAGTTTGACTGCACATATACATGGTCTCTAGCCATATGGGTCCATGCAGTGTAGATTGGCTGCAGTAGGTTCACTGTAGGAGTAGGGTATGCACCTATAAGGAATCTATCGACCTTGATAGATAAGGAGAGATCCTATGTGATTTATAAGACTGAGTTCGTAAGACCTCGGCCGGGGCAGATTGCACAGTGGAGAAAGAGTTCTCCGCTCTCGAACTTAAGTCAAATAAATCTTGACATATGACAGACGATGGGGTTTGACGAGTTGTCCATGACCTCCGTCCTGTAGGGATCCACGATAGTAGGACTGTATCACACGATAACTGCACCTAGAGGTTCATCATTCTATTCTACTGGGTAGCCACTACATGCTGCTAGGTGTCACTGGTGGATGGTGGGACTCACAGGGATTATCTCGATGATCGATAAACCCTAATGAGTAGAGTTGGAATCGTTCCAATCCATTGAAAGGAGTTTTCAATGATATTGTGATAGAGATCATAATATATCTCACTACCAGTCAGAATAGAACCTATGGGGTCACACACATTAGAAGTATTGACCGATCCGATGGTTGAATCGTAATTAGGAATCACAAGTAATCAATTCGATTGATAATCAGTTGAAGAAGGAACAATGGAATTAATTAATTGGACTTAAACACAAAACCTACTTCGAGTAGGATTCCTAGAGTCCTAATTGGATTAGGACTAGGATTCCTACTTGGACTGGGATTCCTACTTGGACTGGGAATCCTATTTGGAGTAGGACTAGGATTCCTACTTGGAGTAGGATTCCTACAATCTTAATTGGATTAGGAGTTTTGAATTAAATTTGGATTCCTACTTGGAGTAGGATTCCTAGAGTCCTAATCGGATTAGGACTTCGGATTCAAATTAGAGTCCTAATTGGATTAGGACTAAAATTAAATAAGTCCTAATTGGATTAGGATTTCTTAAGTCCTAATTAATTATTAATCTAGTGAATCAACATGACTCCTAATTGGATTAGGATTGAAGGGTTCAATTGAGTCATGGTTCATTAAGTTCTAATTGGATTAGGACTTACCTAGATTAAACCCAAATTGGTTCACCCTTGGTCCAAGCCTAATTAGATTAGGACCTAACCATGAGTGACCTTCCTAATCCTCCTTAAAGGAGGATTAGGTTAACCATGAAGGAGGGGCACACGCCCCTCCTCTTTTTCCTTGCTTGGTGCGGCAAAGAAGAGGGGCCGGCGCCCCTCTTGGAAGTTTATCAAGGAGCTCCTACAAAGTAGGAGCTCCACATGCTATTTAAGAGGAGGCGTGGGGGCTGACCTAGGGCATCATTGAAGCCCTCTCCCTCTCCAATTCGTGGCCCCCTCTCCTCCCCTTTCCTTGGTTCAGCCGCAAGCAAAGGAAGAAAAAGAAAGGTGGCCTCTTCATCCTCCCTTCCTCCTTCCAACGCAAGGAAAAGAAAGAAGGCTGCAGGGGTTTTGTTCCTTTACTATTCTTCATCCTTCTTCTTCCTCCTCTCAAGCACATTCAAGAGTTGAAAGAAAGAGAGGAGATCAGCCATTAAAAGTTATCTCTGCAAGGGAGCTAGCACCCCGGGGAGATAGAAAGCTTGGATCGGTTCCTGCTTCATGTGGATACCCGTAGAGGCCGGGCACTTGAATGGCTTCAAGCGAACCTTCATCCAAAACCACGATCATCAGTTTGCGGTGATCATCTACCCGCACAAGGTGAAGATTTGATCTTCTAATGTTTTTAAAAAGTTTTTAATCCTTATCTATCTACGAACGGTTTTTGAACAACGTTCATGTGATGAACGGTTGATCCCGCGCATGCCTCTTCCGCTGCATCTGAATTTTTTTGAATTTTCTGCGGCACCTGAGATTGGCTGAAAGCAGAATTATCAAGTTTAGAGTGCGAGTTGACTCCACCTGAGATTGAGTCGATCCCAGAGAAAAGATAGAAGACTCATTTTTCAACCTAACTGATACCGAGTCGACTCCGACTATTACCGAGTCGACTCCAACAAAAAGACAGAAGATCTATTTTTCAACCTAACTGATACCGAGTCGACTCTGACTGTTACCGAGTCGGCTCCAACAAAAAGATAGAAGATTTGTTTTTCTGTGTAACTGATATCGAGTCGACACATAAAGATTGCGAGCCGCCTCTAACTTTTGGCGAGCCGACTCCAGATGACACGAGTCGACTCCGATAAGAAAAGGTAGAAAGATTAGTTTCTGGCACACTGAGATCGAGTCGACACTTAAAGATCGTGAGCCGTCTCCAACTTTTGGCGAGCCGATACCAGATGACGCGAGTCGACTCCAACAAGAAAAGACAGAACGATTAGTTTCTGGCACTCTGAGATCGAGCCGATACTTGAAAGACGTGAGCCGTCTCCCGCCTTTGGCGAGTCGACTCCGGAATGTCACGAGCTGACTCCTGGAGGATAGCCGGATAAGTATGTTCGTCCCATTCCTGTCTACCTAAAAATATGCTAGACAGATCGTTGTTAGAACCGACGAACAAAAGTTAAATTTAATTTCTACTCTTACCTTCTCTACTCGAAGAATAGTGGTCGTAAAAGGTCGATCCACAGGGAGGCGATTGGAGTTGCATAAAAATTAGAACGTTCACTCGGATTCAAAATCGATTTTTGAATAACAAAAGAAAAATATTATTTTGAGGATGTTGAATATTTTCTAATTGAAATTAACGGAAAGACAGTTACTTAAATTCGAAAAGCATTTACATATTTGACTAATCAAAGAAAAGCTTTGGCATAAATTAAAATGGATGAAAACAAGAAGATTGAAGTGAACACAAATTGCATAAAGAAAGATTTAATGTATTGCATAAAAAGAAAAATTAAAAGATTTCATAAAAAGAAAACAAAAATTAACTTGAACCTAGAACAGGGATTGCATGAAAGAAAATCGCTAGATTTCATAAAAGAAAATTGATTACAAATAAAAATGGAGATTGGAAGCCTAAGAAAACAAAACAAGAAGCTTCTCTCTCCTGGTGGAGCCCCTAAAACAAATAAAATATTATTATTACTTTTTTTTCTTCTTCTTCTTCTTCTCGGAAAACAGGGCTCCCCAGTTCCTTCTCCTATGAACCAGCCGAGCTCCCTTCTCCTCCCTTGGACCAGCCGGCCCCCACCCAGCCGAGAGCCGAGCTCCCCCGGCCACCACCCAGCCGAGAGCCGAGCTCCCCCGGCCACCACCCTCCCCAAGCTCTCCTCAACCTCCCCCTCTTATAGATCGCCACAGCAAGCGTTATGGGCGGAAGGAGAGGGCGGACGCGGCTCTTGGCTGGGACGTTGATCACGGAATGCTTGATGGGCGCGGGATCGTTGGAATCGGGGAAGAGGGTCGTCCGGGATGCTGGGAGGCTGAGATTTGGAAACGGAAGGAGGGAGGCACGGGCTGAGGTGCGGGGATTTGGCCGCAAACGGCTAGAGACGCGGTGGAGACACGCTGCGGGACCACTGCTAGCATCACGGAAGAGGGGAAAACGTGGATCCACGGGAGAGGGCTGAGACGCTGGGAATCCGGAAGAGGGTCTAGACGCCGTGCGGGATCGCCGGATCACGGAATGAAGGAGGGGTTGATGAAGCCGAAGGGGGGAGGAGCTGCGGGATGAGCTGGAGGAGTGCTTCACGGATGGAAGAAGATCCATCTTCTTCTTTGGCCCACGGACGGATGCGGGATCGCCGGATGAACGCAGACGGGCGCTTGGGATCATTCCTTCTCCCCTTGCTGGAACGTTGAACTGAATATGGGTCATGTGCCAGTTTCTGCAATGGAATTAGATTTTGGAAGAAGGTCTGGGACTTTCTTTGCCCTCCTGAGATGAGAGCTGAGAGATACCAAGTTCCGTCCAATTAGTCATATAGATAAAAAAATAGTGTGATATGAAATTTGGCTTGTAGATGGATGGACTGAGTTCGTCACGAGTCATCTGTTCTGACTGGAGGTCAAGTGCAAGTCTTTCAAGTCATGGATTACCCAGCACCTCATAGTTATGATATGGTCAAATTAGATTTGCCCAAAATTCTTTCCCAAAAGCACAAAGAAATTGGACCCGATTCGGACCCGACCCGATCTTCAACCGGGTCGGATCTGGGAAGGGATCCTTCTGAAGTCAAATTTGTACTCAATGTGCATTTTATCTCTAATTTATGATAATCTGTGTCAAACCCAAATATAATATTAATCTAGCGAATTTATTATTATCGGTTAGCAATAACACTAATTTTAGTGATATGTAGGTCGCACTTTTGTGCTCTCATCACACCCCCCAACTAGCTTATTGCTAGTCTCTAGCAATTTAGTGCAGAAATGAGAGTGCAAAAGTATTATTATATATACATGAACTAAGATAGATACTCACTTTCGTAGAACATTACGATTACACTTAGCATGTGCAAGAAGCCTTTAAACCCCTAGGTTACCCTAGTGGACGAGTATTGTCTCGTGAGGGTTTGCAGTGAAGTTACCCACAAACTTCATTAGTCAGGGATTTCTAATGTTTAACTCAACATGAATTTGTTGCCTGTTGCCAACATGTATGAAACTAGAATTGCAAGGACATTAGAGATTTGTTGCTATCATATTTAAGCAGACTCTAACTCAAGTTCCATTACTCCCCATCTATCTGCTAACAAGTCAAGAATGTAGTGAGGTGCAAGATAGTATCATATAAATGAGTGGCTTTCACTTACTTCCAACATGATCACTCTAATTTTCAAGACTTTCTAGAGTTAAATGGTAATGAACACCCCAAATTTATTTATTTATTTATTTTATATATATGTGTATTTTTTTCAGACTGAATGCTAAGAAGAATGACTTGTGCAATATCTAGCCTTATTAAACTTTCTAGCTAACCCATGTAGCGAGTGTTAGACCAATGACTCCCGATCCAGATGGCTCAGGGCACTATATGTAGAGACACCCTAACAGGCTTAATAACTCAAGTTAACTAGGCTTCAAGGCCAAATTAGTCACTCAGAGTTTAATCTCAGTCATTCTCACCTTTTTACGCGAACACTCGCTGCTTGCCAGGCAAGAGGCCCGGTTACTCAGTGAGAAGACTTAAAATAAACTCATTATTATTTTTTTTTGTATATATATATATATATATATTTTGATTAAGGTGTTCATCCACATATAACTTTAAATTATCCCGAAGATTAAAAGTATTCATATTAGTTGCAAGTATACATACCCCACTATTCATGTGCTTACGTGTAGGTGCTAAATCATCTTCTATCATGTTAGCAGGAGACAGGTGGAACGAAAACTCAAGCTGGAACTGCTATCATATTCCTTAACTCAAAGCTTTTGTCAAAGCAATTCCTAGTTTGTACAGCCAAAAAGATTAGAGTTTGACTTAAAAATTTGAACTCCCCTTTTTTTTTTAATTTTAATTTTAATTTTAAATAATTTTTTTTTTCAAAAATATTCTCACCCCCATACCTAAATCTAACATTGTCCTCAATGTTAAAGAAAATTTAAGATAGTAATAGGACAGAGGAGAAGTTACCTGATATGGATGGGTAAAGTAACAATTGGGGCCAAAAACCCCCAAACCTACATATTAGTAATTTATTATTTTTTTTTATTTATATATATATATATATTTATATAATATTTACATGTTGGGTTGCCTCCCTTTAAAACCCATGGAATTTGGGTAGCATATTTATTGTCGCAGCCCGAATTTCAAATTGGGCTGCATTATTTATTGGCAACACTGTAGGTGGACTAGCGGATGCAGGAGCGAATAACTCATTCAGGGTTTTAATATTATCATTCATTGTAGAGATTGGTGGTTGATCAATAATTCGTCGGATGTGACGATACTTTTTTCCAACCTCTGGGTTAAATGGTGTTAACTTACCCCTTAATGATTTTCTACCATGCATATATTATTCACAACTTAATTAGACTCGACTCCTAAACGAAATCCTAAAAGAAAAGAAGGGCTAGACACAGCTGACCACAACCAACACCACACAACAATTTGATCCTATTAGTCTTAGAACTAAGTGAGGTTTAGTAGCTTCTTAAATCTAGTTGCACAGAGACTTATCAGGTTAAAAAAGTTCCTGAAATTCTCTCTAGATTAGACAGCTCCTAATCTCCCTTTCAGATTAAGCTTGAGCTTACCAGTTAAATGATCCAGTAACCAGTGACCAGAAAAGTCTCGGGGTGTGTGGTGGTGCTAGAAGGGATACACCGATACCACAATACCCGTAACAGTTCTCACTGTTGTAAAACTTTCCTAGACATCACCAATTACTAAATTCTCACTAGAGTGGCTTTCAGCCGCTTTTTTCCAAGAGCCTAATTGAGCTCGAAAACCCTAAGGCCAACGTCTAATTTGATTTTAATTTAATTTGGCTTAGGATAAGTATGCAAGGTGGTGATTTTTGGGCTAAGGACAGGTAATGACTTCCCGACCTTATCTTTTTAATGGGTTTTGCCCTTAAATTATTTTATGCAAGTGCTTAATACTAAATGCAGCAAATAATCAATATTTTTTTTTTAAAGTTTATGCAATGTCATTAGGTTATATTGATTAAACGAGCAAGCAATTTTTTTTACTTTTACTTTTATTTTTTTTCTAATTATTTTCTTTTAAATTTTTTTTATTTTTTTTTTTTTTTAAATTTTTTTTATAGCAATAACTTGAATGTAAACTAAACACAATCCTTATGCGTCAGTCAATCTCCGAATGCCCGTTGAATAAGCTCTGGAGATTACTCCGTGAGGAGCCCCAATAAAGGTATGATAACCTCGGAGGATTGCACCTTATCAATTACTAGCAAAAATAATATAATTTTTTTTTTGAATTTTTTTTAAATTTAAATTTCAAATTTCGAATTTTAGAATTCAAATTTTGAATTCAAATTTTTGAATTTTTTGAATTTTGAAATATTTTTTTTCCAATTTTTTTTTAAAATTTTTTTTAATTTTTTTTACTTTTTTTTAAAAAAAACTTTAAATTTCGAATTTCAAATTTTAGAATTTAATAACTACGAAATTATTAACTAAAAATAATCAAAATAAGGAAAAATAAAAACTTACTACCGGAGTGCGTTCACTCCGGGCATCCAAAATTCGATTTGATCTTCGTGATCGTTCTTGCTTCTCGATTTGCTTTCCGGCAACGGCGCCAAAATTTTGATCGTCCGATTTCTATCTAACTAAAAATATGCTAAACAGATCGTTGTTGGAACCGATGAACAAAGTTTAATTTAATTTTACTCTTACCTTTCCTACTCGAAGATAGCGGTTGTAAGAGGTCGATCCACAGGGAGGCGATTGGAGTTGCATAAAAATTAGAACATTCACTTCAATTCAAAATCGACTTTTGAATGATGGAAAAAAAATATTATTTTGAGGATGTTGAATATTTTCTAATTGAAATTAACGGAAAGACAGTTACTTAAATTCGAAAAGCATTTACATATTTGACTAATCAAAGAAAAGCTTTGGCATAAATTAAAATGGATGAAAACAAGAAGATTGAAGTGAACACAAATTGCATAAAGGAAGATTTAATGTATTGCATAAAAAGAAAAATTAAAAGATTTCATAAAAAGAAAACAAAAATTAACTTGAACCTAGAACAGGGATTGCATGAAAGAAAATCACTAGATTTCATAAAAGAAAATTAATTACAAATAAAAATGGAGATTGGAAGCCTAAGAAAACGAAACAAGAAGCTTCTCTCTCCTGGTGGAGCCCCTAAAACAAATAAAATATTATTATTATTTTTTTCTTCTTCTTCTTCTTCTCGGAAAACAGGGCTCCCCAGTTCCTTCCCCTGTGAACCAGCCGAGCTCCCTTCTCCTCCCTTGGACCAGCCGGCCCCCACCCAGCCGAGAGCCGAGCTCCCCCGGCCACCACCCTCCCCGAGCTCTCCTCAACCTCCCCCTCTTATAGATCGCCACAGCAAACGTTATGGGCGGAAGGAGAGGGCGGACGCGGCTCTTGGCTGGGACGTTGATCACGGAATGCTTGATGGGCGCGGGATCGCTGGAATCGGGGAAGAGGGTCGTCCGGGATGCTGGGAGGCTGAGATTTGGAAACGGAAGGAGGGAGGCACGGGCTGAGGTGCGGGGATTTGGTCGCAGACGGCTAGAGACGCGGTGGAGACACGCTGCGGGACCACTGCTAGCATCACGGAAGAGGGGAAAACGTCGATCCACGGGAGAGGGCTGAGACGCTGGGAATCCGGAAGAGGGTCTAGACGCCGTGCGGGATCGCCAGATCACGGAATGGAGGAGGGGTTGATGAAGCGGAAGGAGGGAGGAGCTGCGGGATGAGCTGGAAGAGTGCTTCACGGATGGAAGAAGATCCATCTTCTTCTTTGGCCCACGGACGGATGCGGGATCGCCGGATGAACGCGGACGGGCGCTTGGGATCATTCCTTCTCCCCTTGCTGGAACGTTGAACTGAATATGGGTCATGTGCCAGTTTCTGCAATGGAATTAGATTTTGGAAGAAGGTCTGGGACTTTCTTTGCCCTCCTGAGATGAGAGCTGAGAGATACCAAGTTCCGTCCAATTAGTCATATAGATAAAAAAATAGTGTGATATGAAATTTGGCTTGTAGATGGATGGACTGAGTTCGTCACGAGTCATCTGTTCTGACTGGAGGTCAAGTGCAAGTCTTTCAAGTCATGGATTACCCAGCACCTCATAGTTATGATATGGTCAAATTAGATTTGCCCAAAATTCTTTCCCAAAAGCACAAAGAAATTGGACCCGATTCGGATCCGACCCGATCTTCAACCGGGTCGGATCTGGGAAGGGATCCTTCTGAAGTCAAATTTGTACTCAATGTGCATTTTATCTCTAATTTATGATAATCTGTGTCAAACCCAAATATAATATTAATCTAGCGAATTTATTATTATCGGTTAGCAATAACACTAATTTTAGTGATATGTAGGTCGCACTTTTGTGCTCTCATCAAAGTACTTTTAAAAGATAAAATGGGGGAGTCGTCACCTGAAGAACATGAGTCGACTCCAGCTACAGTCGAGCCGTCTCCAAGTCGCGCGAGTCGACTCCAATCTCAACGGTCATATTGTCAGGTTGCACAATTGAATCAGAACGGCTCTTTCATCTTTTGTAACGGCTAGTTTTCAAAAAGGAGGCCTCTGAAAAGTGTTTAAAAGGAGAAAGGAGACAAAAACAAAGTATCCATTGAAGAGCATTCAAGTTTATATCCACCAAAAAGGATTGAAGCCTTTCTCAAAGCAAAAAGAGGAGTTAGGCCAAAAAAAGAAAAAAAGAGGAGTTAGGCCCTGTTTGGGGGAGCTTTTGGAGGGCCAGAAAGCACTTTCTAGCCCTCCAAAAGTACTTTTAGATGAAAAAATGTGTTTGGTAAATTTTTCAAAAAGCTGTTTCAACTTTTGTGGAAAGCTGAAAACAGCTTTTGGGAGAAAGCTTCAATTCGGAGCTTTTGGGAGGAAGCTGTTTCAGCTTTTTCGGAAAGCTGTATTTTTGACAAAAATGCCCATATTAAAATAACATAATTACATAGTTTATCTCTTTATAAACCTAAAAATCTGCTGGAGCCAAGAACCCAAGCCGTCAGACTCCCTTCCGTAAGAAAAGGTATTTTTCTTTTCAATTTTTGTATGCATCTCTTGAACCACATTTTAGAAGAAAAATTTTTTAATCATTTTCCATACCTTCCAAAATCAATCTATTGTTTTTTTTTTCATCAACCTCGCGGCCCACACTGAGGTCCTCCTCGAGTGTGGACCACGAAGAAGAGCCCCTGGACCGCGGAAAATTATTCTATGGAAAATTATGAAAAATTATTATGGGAAATTATTTTATACTAATAATTATAATATTTTATACCTTTATTTTTGTCTTATACTGTAAATATAATATCATATTATATGATATCATAATACATTAATATGTTATGTTAAATAATTTAATATTATGTTATATTATGGAAAATTAATTTATACTAATAATTATAATATTTTATACCTTTATTTTTGTATTATACTACAAATATAATATCATATTATATTATATCATAATACATTAATATGTTATGTTAAATAATTTAATATTATGTTATATTATGGAAAATTAATTTATACTAATAATTATAATATTTTATACCTTTATTATTGTATTATACTATAAATATTATATTATATTACATTACATTATAATACATTAATATGTTATGTTAAATAATTTAATATTATGTTATATTACCAAATATTAATTTACTCTAATAATTATATTACTATTATGCTATATTAACATAATATTATTTTATATTACAATAATATCATACTATATCGTATATTTATGTATTAATTTATGTTATGTTTTATTATGTTCTGTTGTATAATACTATGCAATGTCCTTTATGGTAATTTTGTCATATAAAAGTACTTTCTCAGTTTGTTTACCAAACACAAAATAAAGTACCACAGCACTTTATGAATGTAGTTACCAAACAGCAAACAGCTTTTTATAACAGCTCTACTTCAGACAGCTCTACTTCCAACAGCTCTACTTCCAACAGCTCTACTGCCAACAGCTCCCCCAAACAGGGCCTTATTGCCCCAACATCAAATTTCGGAGTACTCTCATTCAAGGCTTGGTTAACTATTCCTCAACCACCAGCATATTCAAGAGAGGATCCAGAAAAGAAGAAGCCACATCCTACTTCAACATAAAATCTGTTTGAAAGCTTCTTCTCTTTAATATTGCTTTTATTGTGCTGTAACTATATAACTTTTATGTTTTGTTAGTATACTTGATTCAATCAGGGGATTGAATTAAGGGGAACAGGGTTGGTTGGTGAACTAGTGTAAATCCAGCAAGATATGTTGTAGTTGTGAACCAAGAAAAACCAACTAGGTTAGATTGTAATCCCGGGTAAAATAATAAATTTGGTTGTAGTCGGTGATCCTGTGAAAACCGACCGAGTTCGTTGTGATCTCGTGAAAACAACAAGTTAAGTTGTGAGCTTGTAAAACAACTGACTGTAATCAGGAAGATTATAGTGGAATTCCCAAAAGAATTTGGAAAATGGACGTAGGAGTAGGGTTGGCTTCGAACCACTATAAAACTTATTGTGTTTGTGTTGTGGTTCCTTGAGTATCACGTTACCATTTCTTTCTTTATAGTTAAGATTTATCTCTTAGATTAAAATCAAGAAAGCTTTCATAATCTCATTTGATATTTCAAAAAGAAACTAAAGTTATTATTCATAACCCAATTCACCCCCCTCCTCTTGGGTTGTCTATTGGGCAACAAGTGGTATCAGAACAGGTGCTCTCTTAGTGATTGTTGTTCCAATCATAACTAGAGTAAAAGACCATGACAACTCAATTTGGTTATACCCTTGCTGTGGGACAGTCAGGCAATAGGCCCCCATTGTTCAATGGTACAAATCACACCTATTGGAAGGCTAGAATGACAATCTTCATTCAAGCACAAGATTATGATGTATGGAGCATCATTGAAAAAGGACCACACATCCCTACACACACAATAGATAACATCTCTATTCCTAAGCCTGAAAAAGATTGGGATGATCATGATAGGAGAAAAACCCAACTGAATGCTAAGGCAATGAATGTCTTATATTCAATAGGATCTTCTCTTGTGCTTCAGCTAAAGAAATATGGGATAGACTTAAGGTTACCCATGAGGAAACTAATCAAGTAAAGGAGTCTAAAGAAAATATATTAGTACATAAATATGAACTCTTCAAAATGGAACCTATTGAAACCGTTACTTGCATGTTTACAAGATTCACTGATATCATTAATGGGCTGAAATGTCTTGGCAAATCATATACTAACAGTGAACTTGTCAGGAAAGTGCTACGTTTTTTACCTCGGACATGGAAAGCTAAAGTAACAGTAATTCAAGAAGCCAAGGATCTTAACACGCTTCCACTTGAAGAACTTCTTGGATCCCTGATGACTCACGAGCTGACTATGAAGGAACATACCGAGGATGAGAGCCAAAGAAGAAAGGTAATTGTACTTAAATCCACTGCTAAAGAAAATACTTACAGCAGTAGCATTGAGAATGAAAATGAGGAAGATGAGGAATAAGCCCTACTTGTAAAGAAGTTCAAAAAATTTATGAGCAAAAGGAGGCCTCCCTACAAAAAGAAGTTCACCCCTCATGTCTTCGATCGAGAGAAAGGTAAAGAAAAGAAAAGAGAGGTAATCAAGTGCTATGAATGTAACAAATCAGGACACTTCAGAGCTGATTGCCCACTCGTAAAGAAGCTTGGGAAAATGAAGAAAAAGGCACTCCTCATATCCTTAAGCGAAAGTGATAATTCATCACCAGAGGAAGAATCACAGGAAGAGGCAAATATCTGCCTTATGGCAAATGGAGAAGAGGTAAGATCTGAAACACATTTCGATTTTACTTTTGATGAATTATATGTTGCATTTAATGAATTAATGGATGTATGCAGAACTTTAACCTCAAAGAACAAAGATTTAAAACTCTCTAACCAATCACTCATAAAAAAATTGAAATCTTAACAAAAGAAAGAGAGAGATTGATTAAAGAAGTTTCAAGATTAAAAATGACTAATCAATCTATAAAAGACTGCTTAACTAAAGACACAAATCTACTGAAAAATGAAAATCAACTTTTAAGTGAGGAAGTTAATAAATATAAACCTATTGTTGCAAAATTTACTCTTAGTTCAGAAAAATTGAAGATGATTCTTGATAATCAAAGAGCTGTTTTTAATAAAGCTGGTTTAGGATACAAGCCTAATAACAAATAGAAATTACTTAAAATTTTTTTTGTAAGAGCTAAAGATATTCAAATAGAAAGTATTGCACATTTTAGTGATAAAGAAATTAGGGATGAACCAAACATAAAAAGAGAAAAGAAAAAGAAAGAAAAATTTGTTTGGATTCCAAAAGGAACCATTTATACTAACTATATAGAACCCAAGAAAGCTTGGGTACCTAAATCTATTTGATGTGTGCTTCTAGGAATGTCTTGCAGCCAAACGTAATGAAAGGAGTTGGTACCTCGACAGTGGCTGCTCAAGGCATATGACAGGTGAAAATGATCATTTCCTTGCCCTTGAAGCAAAAGAAAGTGGTATAGTGACTTTCGGTGATAACAACCAAGGTCGTGTAAAAGGAATTGGTAAAATTCAAATTATCCCTTCTACATATATTGATAATGTATTGTATGTTGATGGACTTAAGCACAATTTGATTAGTATCAGTCAATTATGTAATAAGGGATTTGTGGTTTCATTTAAATCGTCATTGTGCATAGTAATTAATCCAATTGACAATAGCATAGTATTTAAAGGACTAAGACGTGGAAATGTATACTTAATAAATCTAGATGATCTTACTAAAAATAGCCACTGCTTAGTAACAAATGATGCTAAGATATATGATGGAAGTTGGTTGTGGCATCGTAGATTAGGCCATACTAACATGGTCACATTATCTAAACTAATCAAGAAGGACCTAGTAATTGGATTACCAAAACTTAAATTCGAGAAAGATAGAGTTTGCAATGCATGCCAACTTGGTAAACAAACAAAGAATTCATTCAAATCTAAGGATGCAATCTCAACTACTAGGCCATTAGAACTACTCCATATGGATCTCTTTGAACCAACTAAAACTATTAGTCTAGGTGGAAAGAGATATGGACTTGTGATTATAGATGATTATTCTAGGTTCACATGGGTTCTATTCTTAGCACATAAAAATGAAGCATTCAACTCATTCATAAATTCTACAAGAAAGCCACAAATGAAAAGAATACCACAATTATAGGAATAAGAAGTGATCATGGTACAGAATTTGAAAACCAACATTTTGAAAACTTTTGTTGTGAAAATGGAATTGAGCATAATTTTTCTGCACCTAAAACCCCACAGCAAAATGGAATGGTAGAAAAGAAAAACAGAACCTTGGAAGAAATGGCAAGAACCATGTTGTGTGAAAGCAATCTCCCAAAATACTTTTAGGCTGAAGCAATTAACACCTCATGTCATATCCTAAATAGGGTATTATTAAGACCTATCTTGAAAAGAACTCCATATAAACTTTGGAAAGAAAGAAAGCCAAAATTAAACTACTTTCATGTGTTTGGTTGTAGATGTTTTATCACAATAATGGGAAAGACAACTTAGAAAAATTTGATGCCAAATCAGATGAAGGGATCTTTTTAGGATATTCTTGGTCTAGTAGGGCATATAGAGTATTCAACAAAAGAACTCTTATAGTTGAAGAAGCTATACATATTATTTTTGATAAAACTAATGGAACTTTCTCTAGCAAGAAAGTAGTTGTTGATGATGATGCAGGATTTCTAGAAGACAAACTTGAAAGGATAAGCATTTGCGAGGAAGAACAAAGGCAAAATGAAGAAACCTCTATAATCCAAGAGGAAACAACTGAACATGATCTTACCAAAGCTGGGATGTATGCCTATGGTCACCCTAAGAAATTAATCCTTGGTGATGCATCTCAACCGGTAAGAATTAGAGCATCTCTTAGAATTTTAAATAATAATATGGCCTTCGTTTCACAACTTGAACCAAAGAATATTAAAGAAGCTGAAAATGACACTAATTGGATTAATGCCATGCAAGAAGAATTAAATCAATTCAAAAAAAATAATGTGTGGAACCTAGTTGAAAGACCCACTGAATCTACTGTTATTGGAACTAAATGGGTTTACAAAAACAAGCCTGATGAAAATGGAACAGTTGTAAAAAACAAGGCAAGATTAGTAGCAAAAGGATATAACCAAGAAGAAAGAATAGATTTTGATGAAACCTTTGCTCCGGTTGCTAGATTAGAAGCAATAAGACTCTTACTTGCTTTTGCATGCCATATGGACTTCAAGCTATTTCAAATGGATGTTAAAAGTACCTTTTTAAATAGCTATATCACTGAAGAAGTTTATGTTGAACAACCACTTGGGTTTGAAGACCATAACTATCCTAATCATGTCTACAAACTTAACAAAGCTCTATATGGTTTAAAACAAGCTCCTAGGGCTTGGTATGAAAGATTGAGCAAATTTCTTTTGGATAATGATTTCACTAGAGGACATGTAGATACAACCTTATTTCTGAAAAATAAAAATAAAGATATGTTAATAGTTCAGATTTATATTGATGATATCATTTTCGGTGCTACTAACAATTATCTTTGCAAAGAATTTGCTGAGCTCATGCAGGAAGAATTTGAAATGAGTATGATGGGTGAGCTAAACTACTTTCTTGAACTTCAAATTAAACAATCAAAGGAAGGTATCTTCATCAATCAAGCAAAGTACATCAAAGAAATGCCTAACAAATTTGAGATGAAGACAAGTAAAGCAATGAGCACACCAATAAGCTCCTCATGCAAATTGGACAAGGATGAATCAGAAAAAAGCATAGATCAAAAGCTGTTTAGAGGTATGATTGGCTCACTCTTGTATCTTACAGCTAGCAGACCAGATATTATGTTTAGCATTTGTATGTGTGCTAGGTATCAATCAAATCCAAAAGAATCACACTTGCATGCTGTTAAGAGAATCTTTAAGTACTTAATTGGAACAATAAATGTAGGATTATGGTATTCAAAGGATTCCAACTTAGATCTAATAGGATACACTGATGCTGACTTTGTTGGTTGTAAGTTAAATAGGAAGAGCACTAGTGGTACATGTCAACTATTAGAAGAAAATTTAATTTCATGGTTTAGTAAGAAACAAACCTCAGTTTCATTATCTACGGCAGAAGCCGAATATATAGCAGCTGAGAGTTGTTGTGCTCAAATTTTATGGATTAAATAACAACTTGAAGATTATGGCATTAAACAAGACAAAAATCCCATAAAATGTGATAATACAAGTGCCATAAATCTAAGTAAAAATCCAATTCAATACTTAAGGACTAAGCATATTGAAATAAGACATCATTTCATAAGAGATCATGTTTTCAATGGTGATATATTGCTTAAGTTTGTATGTACTGAAGATCAATTAGCTAATATCTTCACTAAACCATTAAGTGAAGATCGATTTAGTACTCATAGAAGAAAATTAGGAGTGATTGACCCATTTGATTGAACTACCTTTTACTCCTAGTAAATTTAATTACTCCATGACTTATTTCAATCTGATCTGAGTATATCATGTTAGAAGTATGCCCTAAAAGCCAACGTGGCTGACACATATTTATAATCTGGGGCACAAATTTATAATTTAACACTTATTAATAAATAAGATTGGATAATTTATTTTTTATTCATGTTTGTATGTGTCCATGAATCGTCCAAAAAATTAATAGATGATGACACATATTCTCAAGGAGTTGAGAATTTGAGGCATGTGTCATTAGGGATTAATTTCTAAATGCTTCTGATCGATGGATCCATCACGAGGGATGGTGATCGATCCGCTGAGATTAGTGCACATATCACTTAGTCAGATGGACGAGTCTCAAGTCCATGGTGTAGAGACACTGGAGTGATTATGCGAGTACTTGTTAGAGAACAAGGTACTGAGCATGACCAAAGATAGTAGTCACATGGATGTCTATCCACTCGTCAGTGACTACTTATGCTGCAGTTATATGACTGGTCCTTTGACCTGCGATGCCTCAGCTATTCACTGTGAGGTTGCTGTAGTTTGACGAGCATGTGAACTTGGGCCCTAGTCATTCGGGTCCTTGTAGTGCAGATTGGCTACAATAGGTTCATTTTGGAATAGGGTTGCATTTAGATGGGATCTATCAACCTTGATAGATTAGGAGTGATCCTATATGATTTATGAGACTGAGTTCGATAAATTCCTGGTCAGGTATTTTGGAAAAATAGTTTTCTACATCTCGAACTGAAAGTCGTATAAATTTGACATATGACGGACGATGGGGTTTGACGAGATATCCATAACCTCCGTCACGTCGGGATCCATGATAGAGGGACTGTATCATACGCTAACTGCACCTAAAGGTTCAAACATTCCATTCTGCTAGGTTGCCACCACATACTGCTAGGTGTCACTAGGGGATTGTGAGACTCGAAGGCATTCACTTGGTGATCAATGAATCCTGAAAGTAGAACTGAAATCGTTTCAGTCCACTGAAAGGAGTTTCAGTGATATTGAGATGGAGATCTCAATATGTCTCACTACCAGTCAGAATAGAACCTATGGGGTCACACACATAAAGGATTTAATTAGTCAGACTATCATAATTGTAATTTGGAATCACAATAGAAATCAATCATCAATATGATTGGTAATTGAATTAGCCCACTAAGTGTTAGTGAGTTTATGGAAGAAGAATTAAGTAGAATTGATTGCAATTGGATTGCAATTGGGCTGATTTAATGAGCCAAATCAAATTGGGTTCGACCCAAATTGATTTGGGTTCATGATTGGGTCAATTTGATTAAACCAAGGATTGTGCGGATTTTAAAGACCACATGTCGTCGTAGGATGAATATGACTTAAGTCGTGTTCATACTATGCGGACTTTAAAGTCCACATGGCATCATAGGATGCATGCTTCCAAATCAATTAATTCTCCTAATGAGATTAGGAATCCTAATGTGGTTAGAAAATTAATCAATTGATTAAGTGGACACATGTCATGCATCTATGAGCATAAGGATTGGACACTTGGCTTTAATCCAAGGGTGGGTTATAGTCCCATACTCCTAATAAGATTAGGAGAAGCCCTAAACCCAACATATAAAAGGATAGCAAGGAAGACATTATGAATTAATTCTCTCCTCTTCCTCTCCACGCCTCCCTTTCTCTTTTCTTCTCCCTTCCCACGGCAGCAAGAGGCTTCCCCTCTTCTTCCCACGGCAGCAAGGGAGATCAAGTTCATCTTCTTCCAAGTGTTGGAAATAAAGAAAGAAAAAGAACCTAGGAAGAGATCAATTCGCCCAAGGAAAGAAGGAGTTCTTTCCTCCACGCCCAAGCCCATTCTTCCTTCTTCTCCATGGCAGCAAGGGGGTCCTCTGCATCCTCTTCTTCCACGGCATCAAGGCAAGGAAGATCCACGCGCAAAGGTTCCTCCTTCCTCTTCCTCCGTTGCGAGTAAAATCAAAGAAGAAAGGGTTCTTCTTCGAGGAGGTATGTTGCAGATTTCTTCCAATCTATTTGATAGTCATGAGAGGTCTTTGCAAGGAGCTAGCACTCCGGTAAGATCCTATCTCAGATGATTAGATCCTTGTGTGGATACCTGTAGAGGCCGGACACATATGCAGCTTAACCAGGAACCTAGAAAGATCATCGGGCTGCGGTGTTCTACACCCGTAGAATTTTTTGAAGATGAGATCTTCAAATTTATAACTTCTGATTTTTGTTTCAATTTTATAAATCTTAATCAACCCTCCTCAGATCCTAATCTCCCTTCCCTAATGGGTTCAAAGATCTTCTGGATTTGGATCCAGAAAATTTTTTGAATTCTACGATTCGAGGCATGTTCGTACGATGAACGACGTCTCGTTCGAATTCCGCTGTGAACGTCATATCGAACAGGGCGTAACTCATCAGATCACTATCATATAAACTTGTTAGAATTAGTAGAACATGATCAAGATTTATTTTAACCCAAGACAATTTGATATATATGGGGTAGACAGGGCTCGAGCCGACTCGAGGTAGAACTGCGAGTCGACTCATGCTTGAGTCGACTCGAGCTATTGTGCGAGGCGTCTTGAGGACGGGCAGATGATTTTTTTTTCTCCTTTCTGTACTCATTAAAACTTGAGTTGACTCACCGATAGGACACCCACTCGAAAAACCTGACAAACCGTTCGTCTTCCAATCCTTTCTTCAACCCCTCTCCATCCGTGCCTTAGCTCTCCACCGTCTCTACTCTATTCCAAGGAAAACCTAGAAGCCCTCCATGATTCCACAAAATCCCCACGCCAATGGGACCAAGGAAGAAGCTAGCATTCCAAATAAAGAGGCCTACGGGAACGGTTCAAGAGGAAGGGAGATCGACACGGAGAAGAACCAGTACGCCAGAACCCACTATTCTGATCTTCCCTTCGCTCTTGGTTGAGAGAGTCATAACCAAAGGTAGGAGGATCGACTTCGAATTTCTGGCAAGGGAAAAATTTACAATAGGAGAAAAGTTGAAAACATTGGGTTGGGACTATATCTGCTCGTTGGATTTACCCATCTACCCTGACCTAGTAAGAGATTTCTATCGAACCTTGAAGGCCAATACCCAGATAGGAACTTTGATTTGCTCTGTTAGAGGAACTGAAATCATAGTGACTAAGGAACTGTTTGCTCGAGTTCTGAAAATGCCGGAGGAAGGATCATCCCCAACCGGACATGGTGATAAAAAGACTGCCCTTAAAGCAATTCTGGGAAAGGATAATATAGGTCCCTTAGAAAATATTACAGCAATCCAACTACCTGTAGAAATGAGGCTACTCCACAGTATCTTAGCAAGAATTCTGTTCCCCAAGATGGGACATTTTGAGAGGCTGTCTGAGAGAGACATTGTAGTCATGCATGCAGTATTAAAAGGCATTCAGTTGAAT